>NW_012119487.1:5877869-6312577 GCF_000951035.1 Colobus angolensis palliatus | reverse complement strand
AAGGTGTATGTGGCCCAGGATCACAAACTGGTAGTAGCAGGTTATATATTCTGATGGCCTGGTCACTGTGTCAGTCAGACTTAAGCAGGGAAACAGAAGCAGTAGGAGATATGTATTAAGCAATTTATTGCAAGTAGCTGGCTTATATAATTGTGGGGACTGGCTAGCTTGTCTGAAATCTGTAGGGCAGGTGATAGGAAGGGAAGGCTGGAACTTTTCAACATGGGTAGGAGCTGCTGTCCACAAGTAGGATTTATTCTTTTTCAGGAAGCCCCACCTCTGCTCTGCAGGGCTTCCAACCAATTCAGGCCCACCCAGATTATCTAGGATAATCTCCCTCACTTAAAGTGAACTAATTATGGATTTCAACCTACAATGCAACTTCACAACCAAACCTAGATTAGTGTTTGATTAAATAATGTAGCTATAGCTAAGCAGCTAAGCCAAGTTGACACACAAAATGACCATCACACCCACCACACTGTGCACTTCCTGAAGGAAAAGACTGGTTTCACCTCTGCATCACAGGGTCTGGTATCAGGCTGCCACAAGGCAGGTATTCAGCCACTATGTATTCAATGAATGTTCGTCAATGGAGGTCAGATTCTAGAGGCCCTTGCAGATCCTTCTAAGCAGGTTGAGTTTTAAAGGCAACAGGAACTCACTGCTAGATCTTGAGCAGGGGAGTGGAAAGGATGTAGTTGCTGTTTTCTCTGTTGAAGTCCCGTGCCAGCAGACAGCTTCTGTCGGGAAGGGAGGTATGAAGTCTGGTCCCCACACCCCTGTGGGTGGGTTGCTCTTGCTTAGGGAGGCATTTCTCTTGCGTTCTCTCTAAAGGGTAGAGACACCCTGGGGAATGTGTTCCAGACAGGCTGCTAATTTTAGTCCTCTGCCTTTCTGCAAAGGCAAACCAAACCACAATATTTTACACTAAAGATACGTCCAAGCTCTTGAAGAGAGTGAGCCCCCAATGTGGCTGAGGCAGAGAGGACCCTCTCAAACATGACCCTGGGGCCCCTTCCTTGTGGCTATTGCTCTGAAGGAGGGGAAGTTATTGAACCATTTGCACTGGTGGCCAGACTGTGACATGGACAAAGCAGCCAGTGAGCCCACAGAGCAGAAGCAAGAGCAGAAGCCAACTGACTGCAGTCCCTGCCGTCGAGTATTTGCTCCCAGTGAAATCAGCCATGCTACATGCAGGTGCAAAACAAGGGCCTTTCACATCTTGATCAGAAAACAAAGTCAAGATATCTAATTTATGGCCTTAAATTCAACCTCTCCCCACCTTAGCCCTTTACATGCAGGCTCCACAGCCTGAAAGCCTCAGTAAAAAAACAAAACAAAACAAAACAAAACACTAGAAAATCCCTGGCCATGTTGGAGACCCAGGGGTGCTACTGGGAGAACTGAGTCTTGAGTGTGCTTGGTGATCTTTCAGACATGGCAAGCTCATCTGACCAAGGAAAGAGCCAGATCAAAGGGCTAATAGTTGTTTCAAATATAGATAAATGGATTTACTTCTTCTTTCAATGTTCTGATGAGTGAACAATCTCATATCTCCTCCTCCCAGCAAAAGACATCACTTTTACCCTCAGAAGACTTATTTCTTTCAATCACATGATTATTATACTTCTTAATAAGATTTGTTTTTCTGTTGCTTCTGGAATCCCTTGAGGATGTTTGAAGGCTCTGTTTTGGGCTAAAGACCTGTAGGACGAAGCCCCACACATACTCTAGCACATGACCATACAGAACTCTGGGACTGGAGCCCCATGAGGCAGGTCAGTTCATCCTGTGGTCCTGGGCTGCCCTACCCAAACAGTTCCACCAAGATTTACTAAACCCCTCTCAGGCCATACCCTGTATATCAAAGATGCATTGAATGTGGCTCACTTCCCTCAAAGCACACTGCCACATTGGGAGACAGGTCCAGACAGTGAGGACGTGGATGACCTGGGCAATGGTGAAGGTGTGTCCAGGTGCCAAGTGAACCTGAAAGGGAGGCATCAAACCCACTGTGGCCAGGATGGGCTTTCTAGAGGTGGAAACACCTGTACTGAGTCTTGAAGGATAAGTAAGAGTTTCCAGGTAGAGAAGAGGATGAAGTGAGGTAGGAGAGAAGGGCTTCAAAGCAGAGGGAATAGAATATGCAAAGCCACAGAGCTGAAAATAGCATGGGATAAGGCGGGAGGCTAGACTGGTGTTGCTGGAAGGCAAAAGTGTAGGACCCCATGGCAAACATCTTAGTCATGATCTGGGAAGGAGAGTGGTGTGGTCAGGCTTGGTTTCACAGCTGCCTCTATCTCCCATGTGGAGGACAGCTTAGAAGGAAGCAAGATGAGAGGCAGCGAGGAGACTCACTCTGCTGTCTAAGTGAAAGAGGAATTCCCTCAACCTAGGAGAGGGGAGGACCAATTAAACAAATATTCTAGGCTGGGAGTAGTGGCTCAGAATTGCAATTTCAGCGCTTTAGGAGGCCGAGGCGGGAGGATCACTTGAGCTCAGGAGTTTGTGAATAGCCTGGGCAACATAAGTCCTCATCTCTACTAAACTTTCTTTCTTTCTTTCTTTCTTTCTTTTTTTTTCAGCCAGGTGTGGTGGCATGCACTCATAATCCCAGCTACTTGGGAGGCTGAGGTATAAGGATCACTTGAGCTTGGCAGATGAAGGCTACAGTGAGCTATAATTTTACTACTGTACTCTACTTGGGCAATAGAGTGAGACCCTTTCTAAAAAACAGAAAAAGAAAGAGAGAGAGAGAGAGAGAGAGGGAAGAGGAGAGGAGAGGAGAGGAGGGGAGGGGAGGGGGGGAGGAGAGGAGAGGAAAGGAGAAGAGAGGAGAAGATAAAGAAAGAATGAATTGAGATAAATCATCAGGCCTTTGAGATTTAGATATCATTTCTTCAAACAGTTTGAAACAGCATACCTTATGTTGTGGAATTCCTCCTGCAATCTAAATTAAATCCCTTTTGCTGCAGTGTAAACACACTCACCTTGTATAGCTTCTTCCATTTGGGTGCTGCCTCTTCACAGTTTCAGGGAAGTCTGGAGTTAAGGCACTCAGACACCACCTCAGTCTTGATCTGTTGGATCTGACCCTTGTCTCTGATTCACTGTGACTCAAATAAAACATGCTGAGTGTGGTTGGTGTGGGAAAACTGGCTTAGGACCTTGGAAAGCCTGGGACTCCCCTCCAGGTCTCTTGCCCCATGTTTGGCTTCTAGCCTTTCACCAACTCAGTTGAGCACATCCACAGCTCCCACAGAGTTGGGACGGAGCAGTGTTCAGTCAGACGATTAACAGTCCCAAACTGGGGTGTAGAAGCCCTGGCTAGCATATGTCTGCTGAAGTCCCCACACAGGATGCAGGCCAAACCCCTATCCTTGGTGGGCATCTGTTTGCTCATCTGTCAGTGCAGCTAATAATATTCTCGCTGCGTGATTCCTACCAGAATCTGCGGGATCCGAAAAATGTGTCTGGGGAAGGTTCTGTGCCTAAGTACAGTGAGTCACGTGGTATGGGCTTCTGGGGCAATGAGAAAGGTTTGACTACGTCTAGTCCCATCCCCTGCAGATGCCCTCTCTGCCCCTCTCAGGCTTGGGAGGCTCTGGAGCTGGAGGTGAGGGTGTACAAGTAAAGTGCCTGGATCCTCCTAGATGCCCCCTTATCTCCAGACGACAGAAAGAATGAGGAATCTGCTTTTACTTTCTATTCCCAGTCCTGAGAATTAAGCTGCAGCATTCTAAGCTCATCTTTCCTCCATCCCAAGGAGCCCCTGCAAGGCGCCTTACCCTCACCCTCCAGAAAAGGTGCAGGGCTGCTGGTCCTACCCTGTGTTAATTGAAGCCCTAGGCAAGAAACTGCTCATCTTCCCCAGGAGGCAAACAATGGGATATAAAGATAAAACTTCATGAAGGAGCTGGGCTCTAAGCGGGCAGCCCTGAGGTACTTAGCGTAGCTCCTCACAGCAAAAACACTAAGAAAATGGGGCTTCTGAGACTTTCCTGAGAAATCTGAAGCTCCTTTTAAATAGCAAGGAGACATTCTGACAGAGGGGAGGGCACTTCTCAGATGCTATGCCTCCTTCGAGTCACACTGCTGCAGCACTCACCTGCCCTCTGTACCAGGGATTGCAGACCCTGTTTATGGGGAAGCCTCGCATTGGTCTCTAAGCCCCAATCCTTGGCTTCCTTCTGCTCACCTGGAGATGAAGAAGGAATAGTTTCAACAGGAACAAGGAATGTTGAGGAAGCATCATTGAGTACAATTTCCTTACCCTGGAGAAGTAGGTTTAGGCTTTTCACTGTGTTTTTCTTTTTGTTTTTGAGACAAGGTCTCACTCTGTTGCCCAGGCTGGAGTTCAGTAGCACAATTATAGCTCATTGCATCTTTGACCTCCTGGGCTCAAGTGATTCTCCCACCTCAGCCCCCTCAGTAGCTGGGACCACAGGTGTGCACCACCAAACACAGGTAATTTTTAACTTTTTTATGAAGACAGGGCCTCACTATATTGCCCAGGCTGGTCTCACTCTTTGGTTCTAAGTGATCCTCCCACTCAGCCTCTCAGAGTACTGGGATTATAGGTGTGAGCCACTGCACCTGGCTAGGCTTTTCATTGTGCTTTCACACCCCCTTGATCCTCAGGGAGCCCCCTGGTAGGTGAAGCAGATATGATGGGTCTATCCCATTTTAAAGATGAAGAAACTGAGTCAGAAAATGGCAAACTCGGTGGAAGGAGAATTGAAATGAAGATTGGGCGACATGGGTTCCAGTCACTAATGTGGCTAAAATGCCTAGTATCATATCCCTCATCTGTAAAATAAGCAACTAACTGGATGACATCTGTGGTTTTCTACTTTTTCTTTTTTTAACCTTTGAAATGGAGTCTCACTCTGTCCCCCAGGCTAGAGTGCAATGCATGATCATAAATCACTGCAACCTCCACCTCCTGATTCAAGCAATTCTACCTCAGCCTCCAGAGTAGCTGGGACCACAGGGGTGCACCACCATGCCCAACTGATTTTTGTAGTTTTAGTAGAGATGGGGTTTTGCCATGTTACCCAGGCTGGTCTTGAACTCCTGGGCTCAAGCAATCCACCTGCTTTGGCCTCCCAAAGTGCTGGGATTATAGGCATGAGCCATGTGCCCAGGCAAGATCAGTGGTTTTCAAACTGGCATTCCTGGAACTCTGAGTGCCTGTGGGCCCATCAAGAGGATGGAGTGAAAGCCAGACAGCCAGAGCTCTAGAATTTCTATTCCTACTTCAAATAGAGCACTCTACTTTTATCTGTTGCATATTGGGATTCCACATGGAATTTCATTTGAAAGCAGGTTTCTCAGTTTTAAAAGTTTGAAAACTTCTGGACTGAATCTACGTATTAGTCCATTCTCACACTGCTATATAGAACTACCTGAAACTGGGTAGTTTACGAAGAAAAGAGGTTTAATTGACATGGCTTGGGAGGCCTCAGGAAACTGACAATCATAGCAGAAGGTGAAGAGGAAGCAAGCACCTTCTTCATGTGGTGGCAGGAGAGAGACAGAAGGGGCAAGTGCCACACACTTTGAAATCATCAGATCTCATGAGAACTCACACACTATCAGAAGAACAGCAAGTGAGAAATCCACCCCCATGACTCAGTCACCTCCCACCAGGCCCTTCCTCCAATTCGACATGAGATTTGAGTGGGGACACAAATCCAAACCATATCATTCTGTGATAGCTTCCACTTTACCCTCTGTGACGCTCTTGCTTCAGATTTCCTCAGCCAGAAGGGCAGCTTCACCTCTCCAGGGAGGCGCAATCTGCCTCAGACCCGCTACCTTCACTTTGATCTAAGTATACACTTCAGAGATGGAGTGTAGACTGGAATATCTTCATTTTGGCATCTCTAGTGCCTATCACACTCTAGGCAGTCAACATGGGCAGACAGCTCCATTCCAACTAGAAAGACTCTTAGAAGGCCTTGCTCTCCAAAACATTCCCTTGACTTGAACACTGCAGCCCATCACCCCAGGTCTCTGGAGAAGAGAGGACAGTGGAATAGCCTGTGGAGACTGAGAGGAGGAGTGCCACTAGAATGCTGACTTTAAATGCCAAGATTAACAAGTTCACACTAAATTGCTTCCAGTCACTAGGTAGGCTGCCAATTGTGACAGTCTTCTGTAAGCAAAGGAGGGTGGAAATAAGGGAGTGGGTGACTGCAGTGGATAGTCAAGATATTTGTTCCACCCATCACTTACTGGGTTTGAAGTCTTTAAATTTTTGCCACTTACTTTCCTCTTATTTGAAAATAAAGGGATTATAATAAAGGTGAGATCTTCTGAATTTCTTCAGTCATTGGTGGCAACATTGGTGGTGCGAGTATTATGTGATTTCCAAGAGATAGCTCTTTCTGCCCAGCACAGTCATTCTCAGACTTTCTTTCTACTGCAAAACAAGGTGGTGGTATTTAGATGCTGGAAGTAACCACATGGCACCATGGCAAGAAGGATAAGTGGAGTAGGAGTGGAAAACAGCATTAAAGGCACAAACATCGGCTCTACTTATGTACTGGACATCTCAGTGCTCACTAGAGGTCACCACCATCACCACTACCACCACCGTCATCACTACTAAAGCTACAATCACCATCACTACCACCATCACCACCACCATCACCATCACCACCACCATCACCATCACCATCACTACTGCCATCATCAATATCACCATCACCACCACTACTGCCATCACTACCATCACCATCACAACCACCATCATCATCATTACCATCACCACCATCACCACCACCACCACCACCATCACCACCACCACCATCACCACCACCATCACCATCACCACTGCCATCACCATCATCACTATCACCACCGTCACCACCACCATAACCATCACTATCACCACCAACATTGTGTAATCAGAATGAACTCCAATCACTCTGTCTTTTGTTGCATCTTTTGTGCCTTTTTTTCAAGATTCAATATCCTGATAGAAAATAAGTGATTGGCTGAGTTTAAGTCACATGTTTGGTCCTGGGCTGTGCATGTTGTAGAGGAAGTTTCTGGATTCCCCGGCTTCCATAGTGGGAGGTGGCCAATGAGAGGGAGAACTAAAAATCATCCTTCTGTCAATTCCACAAAATAAAGAAAAGATTAAGTACACATAAGTAGTTTGGGACATGTAGCAGAAACTACCAGTTAATTAACAAAGCTCCTTATTCTTCCTAGGCACAGAACCAGATTGTGTGTCCCAGCCTCCCTTGTATTTGGGTGTGGACATATGACTGAGTTCTAACCAACGAATATGAGTGGAAGTGAAGCCATATCCCATGCATCACTCCCATGCAAATTCCCGGTTATGCTCTTCCATGCTCCTTTCCCCTCTGGCCGGCTGCAATGCAGATGATTATCCAACATGATCTTGAGAGCCACATGTTGGAGGTGCTGCTCTGTAAGATAGAGGAGCTTAGGTCTCTGAATTACATCCTGGAGGAGATGTAATTCAGCCTGTCTAGTCTGTTAGGTGAAAAAAGAAACATGCATATTATATTAATAATTTTGAGGTTTACCTGTTACTAGTTAGCATTACTTTCAATGAATATAAGAAGAGGGATGAAAGCTGGACAGTAAAACAATTTACACATCTACGCCTCCAAGAGAGGCAAGGTTGAATAGGGAGACTGGAATCAGACTGTAGAGTGCCCTGAATGCCTAGGTATCCAACAATAAGCACAAAAAGTTAAGAGTTTTTTTTTTTTTTTTTTTTTTTTTTTTTTTTTTTTTTTTTTGGTCATCATAACACCAAGGAACAGATCAGCAGTGCTCTCTGGATTTAATGTGGCTTGGACAACTATATTAACCCCGTAAGAGTCACTTTCTCAGGCAAGCAAGAATATAGGCAATGCCCCCATTTGGCCTGGTGACTAGGAGATGACCTAGTAAGGGTGAAAAGGGGGCTCTTGGCCAGGGCTATCAAGTGGCGATTTGAGTGCCAGTTTCTCAGTGTCCTCCTGGGCCTGCATATCCCTATTGCTTCTTGTCCTTGGTTCATCAAAGAGCACTAGACTAGGAGTCAAGGAAACTACGTTCAAGTCCCAGTCTTTCCATAGGTGGCTGTATGGCTTTAGCAAATTATGTCACTTCTCTGGGCTGCAGAATGAAGGTGTTGGACTAATTGATTTCTCAGTGAATTTTTTTCTTTTCACTATTATTCTGCCAAAATGGGTTTCTAAATATGATGCAGATCTCTTGGCGCTAGGGAGGTAAATAAACACCCTGGCTCTGTGCAGTACCTCCTTGGATGTGTTGACTCTGTGCTTCCCCATAATTCAGTTCGTCAAACCTGCCAATTGGCAGGATTACTGAGCTCCCCTGGTACGAGGCACTGCAAGTAGTGAAGAGGGGAAGGCAGCTCTGTCTTAGGAGAGCTTGAATTGGATGCGAAGTCCCTTGACTTCTTATTGTCACTTAGTGAGTTAGGGAATAGGCTGGTACTTATGAGTATGCCAATTAGTTTGGAGGGGAATAGCAATGCAAATAAATTCCACAGAGGCAATGAAACCAAGCCTCTGGGCCCTATCAATTGTGCAGGTGGCTGGGTTTTCACTGGCTGAGATTTTTCGTGCTCTGAGAATCTCTTTAATTTCAACTGAGCCTGTGCTTTCATGAAGGGGTGTGGCTAGACTCACAAGAGGGTGCTGAGAGGCCTCAACTGCCAATGTGGGATAGGAGTGGGAACTGAGGAAGCACCTGAGAGTTCTCCCTGTAAGTGACATCCAGCTTCCAAGGCTGTCTGCCCCGGCATGGAGAAGGGTGCTACTTCCCCTCGCCGGGGGCTCTCCCAGCCTCAGAGGAAGCAAAATGGTCCTGGGAGGCCCAGCTGGGGTCTGTCCCAGCTTGGAACAAATAAAATGCTGTTCTCTCAAGAGTCTCTTTCCTCTTTGTCAGGTTAGCAGCAGTATGTTCTCTGGTGGCTTCTTCGCTCACCGTTGTCTCAGTTGTTTGCTCCTCAGGCACTCTGGAGGTATCTCTTCTGGCTGCTTTGACCATCTTCATGTGACTCTGCTACAGGAGACTGATCCAGGATCAAGGTCCCTGTGTAAGGGGTGAGGAAATCTTGGCCAGGCAGGAAGCAGTTCCAAGTCTCTGCTTTAAAACAGCAGAAGCATCACCAGCATTGGGGGTGTGTGTGGAGTTGAGGGGCAGGGACAGGGAAGGAGAGATTGGGAAGCGTTTGAGTGTCCTGGGCTGCCATGACAAGAGCGGCTTAAAATGATGGAAATTTGTTGTCTCACAGTTATGAAGACCAGAGGTCCAAACTCAAGGTGTTGACAGGGCCACGCTCCCTCGGAAGGCACTGGAGAAGGGGCTCCCTTGCCTCTGCCTGGCTCCTGGTAATTACCAGCAATCTTTGGTGTTCCTTGGCTTGCAGGTTTATCACTCCAGGCTCTCCCTCCATCATCACATGGTGCTCTCCCTGTGTGTCTCTGTGTCCAAATTTCCCTTTTCTTATAAGGTCACTAGTCATTGGATTAGGAACCACCCTCATCTAGAATGACCTCCTCTTAGCTTGATTATAGCTGCAAAGACCCTACTTCCAAATAAGATTGCATTCACAGGTAGCCTGGGGTAGGACTTGTCTTTCTAGGGGACATGATTCAACCCACAACAGGAAGGTACCTACTTAAGTAGGGTTCGCACCAGTTAAAACCTTTGAATGAGGTGGAACTCGACTCTCCGATCTTTTTACTTCACATCGGCATTAACAGCATCCAATTTCCTGGGGCCAACTCGCCATAGCCCATTCCCCAAGGAGTTGTTCAGAATGAATCAAGAACGGGAAAAGCTACTTCCCAGTTGTTGCTGTTGTTTTCATTGAAGCAAACTCTTATAAGTGAAAGTGGAAAGGTAGGATGAATAGGTGCAGCACAGAGGATTTTTAGCGCTGTGAAACTATTCTGTATGATTCTATAATGGTAGATGCATATCATCACACACTTGCCCAAATCAATAGAATGTGCAACACCAGCAGTGACCCCTAATGTCAACTATGGACCTGGGTGATGGTCATGAGTCATGGTAGGTTCAGCAGCTGGAACAAATGCACCACTCTGGTGATGTACATTGATAGCAGGGGAAGCTGTGCATGTGTGGGGAGAGGAGGTATATGGGAAATCTCTGTACCTGTGCTCAATTTTGCTATGATCCTGGCACTGATCTGAAAGACAAAGTCTATTAAAACACACAAACAACTGAAAGGTGAATGCTGGGCCCTTCTGTGCATCCACTTTTAAATTATTCTTTCTGGTGTTCCATGGATCACTGTTGGTCATCAAATGCTCTCAAGAAGAAAGCTGTTCTTGATGACAGGAGGCCATGTCTTACACATTCCGCATCTCTTAGGCACAGAACTAACGCTGTGTGGACACAGAGTGAGATCTCCCCTTTTGTTAAAGGACATATTTATTTCAAAGTCTTTCCATTCCTTTCTCTGTTGTGCACGTGGCATCATTCTCTCCACTAAGTGCCTCTTCTGAGTATGGAATGAGGACCTAAGAGTCCTCCAGCCAGCTCCCATGGCCTACCTGTGTATTGGCTCCTGAGTCAAGTGGGGCTGTGGGGAAGGATGGTTGAGTTTGACCCACTGTTAAGATTATGTTGCACCCTTAGAGCTCTTCACAGCTCTAGAGAGACCTTCAGTCATGTTATGGTTTGTCCCTCAAATCAGGAGGCATCAGCCCCAGAGAGCTCCAGTCAAGGACAGCCCAAGCCTAAGGGCTTGCTGTGGCCTTGAACACTTTGATATAATAAAAGAAGGTGGGGCAGGGACTGGTAGGATACTGGAGCTTCTTTATTTTTTTAAAAAGTAAATATATAGAGCTTGATAAAATGGATTGCACTTAGCCTTGGGTAGGGCTGTGGCAAAGCCGGCAGGCTGCCTGCATTGCAGTTTTCACTTTGTCCCACAATTTGGGCTATTTCTGATTGTATCAAGGCCCTGGCCCTTGCTCTTAATCAATTTCCCAAAGCAAGGACGATGACTACAGGCAACACATTCAGAGTTCTTAGAAAGGCCAAATGGGAAAAAGAAAATGGAGCCGCAGAGATTCTCTGTTGCCCGAAGCTTGATCCTTGTTAAAGCTGCTGGCTAACCTTGTCCTGCTTGCTCTTGGGCCCTGCCACTAGGTTTAGCTTTTTTACCTAGAATACATTTTAGGCAAAAATCAAGCTTTAATGAAGTGATGTATTAGGATTTCCGGCTTTGGTTTCATCAGGGTCTGCTGCAGGATTCAGGCTTGCTGGGAAGTCTTACAAAGAGGACTGTCTGCAGGGCCTGAGATCCAGGTCAGGACTAAATCTGAGTAGAGGGAGGATGCAGCAGCTGTGCTTGGGTCAAGGACAGTGGGCCATAGCAGCATGGAGGGGTGACTATAGACTAGCATGGTCTTCTGCTCAGGATGCCTTCATCTCCATGGTCCCGTGCTGGGCCTTAGGGTGAGAGGGATGCCAGACAGGCATTATAGATACCTGAAGCAGTATTTCTATGTCCTCCAAGAAGCACGGAGAGCCCAGCATGGCAGTAGCCTCGGGGCTGGGGGCAGTTGCTTTGGCAGCAGCTTTGCTAACAGGAGTTGCAGGCTTGGGACAGTGGTGCTGGCTTCCACAGAAAGCTGGTGACAGTGATAGTGGTGGTGGCTTTGGTGCTTGGTGGGAGTCAGTGATGCTGCAGAGGTGTGAGCTGGGCATTAGTGGCAGCACTGTTACTCTTCGGGTACTAACAGTGACAGAAGCATCATTTGGGGGGGGGTGCCTGAGGGGCACCTGAGGGACACCAGTAGTCATGTGGTGACACTTTTATAATTTCAAACAACATGGAGCTGGACAGATGTCCTTACTGAGAGGACAGAGAGAGGTGGAACCTTTGAAAAGTTAATAACATGCTAGAAGAAGAGCTATCGATATGGCTGGCCTCATCAGTACTTTGGGGGAATAATTTTCTCTCCTTTCCCAGTCCTTGCCCTTCTCTTAACAATTCCCTTGTTTTTACTTTCTAAGACCAAAGGAGGGTTGGCATAATTTGTCCCCACAACTCAATTTAGGTTCATTCCATTCAGTTCTACAAATATTTATTGAGTGTAGCAGCTTGCACCTGGAATACAGAGAATACACATGGGAGCCAGGCACTGTTCTGTTCCCAAGAGGTTTATCATTTGCTGGGGATGGAGGTGGAATAAGACCAGTGCAAATGGGGCACACACACACACACACACACACACACCTTCTAAGGGTCATTGCCCTCTAAATGATATTGGGGAAGAGAAGGAGTACATGAGGCAGCTGCTATTGCTCTTCTCAACCTCTCCCAAGCTGGTTTAAATAGAACCCTTATCCACCCCCACAGTGGAGAGGGGTGGGAGGCAGGCTACACTTCCTCTGTGGTTCTGTCTCTTTCTCTTCACAGTACAACTCAAGGCTATGTGAGGTTTACCAAAAGGCTAAGGTAATCAGGTGATGAGATGGGTTGAATTGTGTCCCCTCAAAGACAAGTTTATTACCTGTGACTGTCACGTTTTTTGGAAATAAAATCTTTAGAGATGTAGTCACATCAAGATGAGGTCACACTGGATTAGGTTTGGGCCCTAATCCAGTGAAAAATGTCTTTCTGAGAAGAGGGAAATTTGGACACAGACAGACATGGGGGAAAGAGAGGCAATGGAGCCGTAGAGGCAGGGATTGAGGTGCTGCAGCCGCAAGCCAGGAAATGCCAAGGATTGGCAGCAACCACGAGGGACTGGGAGAGGTGAGTGAGCATCCCCTCCACAGGTTGCAGAGGAAGCACCGCCCTGCTGACAACTTGAGTTTGGACCTCCAGCCTCCGCAACTGGGAGACAATACATTTCTGTCGTTTTAAGCCACCCGGTTTGTGGTACTTTGCTGCCACAGCCCTAGGAAAGAAACACAGATGGAGTTATCTCATAGAATGGAAAACTTAGAGCTGCAGCTCGGTGCCATTTTTCACTTAGCTGATGGAAGAAAATTACCCAAGGAGCTTAATCCTTCATCAGGATCCCCTCTTGGTACACCTCAGCCCCCACTCTCCTTGTTCTCAGGGCTATGTCTTTGTGAATGTCCCTCCTTGTTTATTATTCTTTTGGTGGCTTTGTGCATCCAAATGTAGCCCACAGGGACCCATCTTTCCTTGAGATTTTTTACCTGCCCCCAGCAGTTCATTACCTTAAGCTTGATTTATTTCCTGTAGGTAGAGTGAAGCCCTGGGTGGGAGCCTTCAGTAAGACAGTCACAGGACCCTGCTTCTTCAAACTGGTTCAGGGATGGTGATGAACATGTGCATGCCACATGTGGCACCTTTGGGACAGGCCCACCAGTGTCTGCTGTGACCACTTCATATTCCCTGTTGCCCATGGGTTACATGCACAGATGCACAACACACACACACACACATACACAGACACTCAATAACACTGAGAGGCCCTGTGCTCTCTCAGCTGAGCATCACAAACTCTTGGCTTGGGATTCTGACAGAATTACATATGCAGTGTTATCTCATCACTTGTCTGAAACCCTGAGTTTCTTACTGTGTGAGATATTCTATAAAACAAAAAAACAGTTACTGACAAATTTGGAATGTGAGCTCTTCAGAGTAGAAGGAAGAACCTGCATCCGGGTGCAGTGGCTAACGCCTGTAATCCCAGCATTTTGGGAGGCCGAGGCGGGCAGATCACAAGGTTAAGAGATGGAGACCATCCTGGCCAACATGGTAAAACCCCATCTCTACTAAAAATACAAAAATTAGCCAGGCATGGTGGCGCGCACCTGTAGTCCCAGTTACTCGGGAGGCTGAGGCAGGAGAATCACTTGAATCCAGGAGGTGGAGGTTGCAGTGAGCTGAGATTGCTCCACTGTACTCCAGCCTGGGTGACAAGAGTGAGACTCTGTAAAAAAAAAAAAAAAAAAAAAAAGAAAGGACCTGTCATGGTTTTAGTAGATATTCAGGTTGCATATTTCTTCCATTCTGCAAGCATATGAACTGAGCAGATGCCTGGGGTTGAGCATGATTGAGAAGTGAATGATCCTATTATTGGACTTAGTGACCTGGAAATAGATAGGAATGAAAATAATTTTTTTTCAATTTTTAAAGCTATAATTTTGATTTCTAGCCACTCCTTAGGGATGGCACCACACTCTTGACACCGATGATAGGATATGTGTCCCTGCAGCATGCCTTTCCTGAAGAAGCTCTTCCCTGTGGTAACAGAATCCCAGACCTGGAGAAGCAGAACATGGAGCCCGCTGTCGCTGAGGCTAGCACCCTCTGATCATGCTGTGCTGAGGAAGCACACGCCGATCCCACCCCCATCCTGCAGCTTGGCTCTGCTCAAATATCTCATTTTCTCTCCTGGGTCTTCTTGCAAATCCTCTGTTTATCCTGCTCTTTCTGTCTCCCACCTGTTGACTGACATGTTCTTTCCACCCTGGATTTTTCACTCCACCACCCACCCCTTCCTTGCCTGTACTTACTATCTACTCAGTTGCTCTTATACCAGATAATTTGGTTTTTGATTGTAGGGCATTATATGGATTTAAAGATTTCAGTTCATTGCTTGCTAGATTCGAGTCAAACTCTCTTAATATCACTGTTGTTTAAGCGCATCCCTATCTCGCCCATGCGCAGGAGCCTTGGGCCCTGCCACTTCCCTGCTCGGCCTCCGGAGGCGCTCTTGGAGCGGCCTGCCGCCTCCCCACTCTCAGGACTTGCGGGGTGCTTGGCTGCTCCATGCTCGCCCAGGCTGTGCAGCCCAGCAAGGACTGCCGCCGCACCCCGAGGTTTCCTGATGCAGCCAGCTTTCCCAAGTGAACGTTTTTCCTCTTGCTTTTATTAAGCTTAATATGAGAGATCCTGGCCAACCCAGGAACAAAAGTTCATGGAACTTTTGGGCTTTAGTTTAGCTCCTTTTTGGAATGAAGAGACAGTGTGTGTGTTTAGTTGGGTGGAAGGCAATGAGGGAAGGAAAGTTCTGCCTACAACTGATGGTTCAAGAGCACTGAGTCTTGGCCAGATTCCACAAGCTGAAATCCCTGAACAAAGTATTGCTGTTTGAATATGGTTTTGGTTTGAACTTTGTTTTAACCTCTTGATATTCTTGTCTATGAAATGGGTACTTACCTTAAAAAGACTGTTACGAAGAACGAATGAGAAGTTATGTATACATACATATATACGTATATATATGTTTCTGTAGCTTAGAGTGACAGTGCGAGGCACCTGGTAAATGCTAAAGAAATGTCATTTATTATCATGGCAATTATTGTATAGGAAGCGCACCCCTAGAGATATGGGGCCTCAGTCTCCGTAACTTACTTGCTATGTGAACATAGTCAATTATTTGATACTACATTATTATCATTTATTATTTATATTACACTTATATTTAAATCATATTGTTATTTGATATCAATTATTTATCTCTGAGCCTGTACAACCTCATTGGGAAGTGGAACTGAGAATTATTGTTCTGTGTCCTTCCTAAAGGTCAAATGAGATGTAAATGAGTTGTACAGTGTAAAGTGTTTCTCTGGGCAAATGCAAGGCAGCAGAGCTCCTGCAGCCTCCCTGGTCAGGTGTGCAGTGCACCAGTATCTGGCTGAATGGATGCTGCTCTTTCCTGCCACTCCTCTCTCCTCATACTGTGGTCCCAGCAGTGACACTCTCCCAGTATCCATTGGTACTAGTGATCTATGAGTACATGACCATAATCAACACTAGTACTTTCCTATAGGAAGTGAGCAGAGGCACTGACATCACAGCTTTTAACTAGTTGTGCCACTTGTGGGCAAGTCATCTTGCTGCTCTATAATTGGTAGGGTTGAGCTAGATACCACGTAGGCTCTCTATCAGCTTGAATCTCCTGTGAATCTAAGGTCCCAAGAAACAAAAACAGGTTCAAATGCAGATGCCAACCCTGGCTTTCTTGTGTGTAGGGGCCAGACCTCAATAAGGACATTGGGACCATAATCCAGGATAAAGCTGGCTGGCTGGCTCCATGAGCAGATGTATTAGGAAGCCAAGGAGGGCACATCACTTCTAGTGCTGGATTGGTAAGCCTGGGCATCAGCAAAAAGAGACTTTTTTATGTGATGCGTGGAAATGGCAACACATGGCGATTACTCATTCACAGGTTAACAAGTGAATAGCAGAGACGTGTACAGCACTCCAGGAGAGATGACTTTTCTGGTCCATGAAATATGGTGACTTAAAAATCTGGCTGACGGGAGCAGGGTTGTGTGCCTGCAGTCCTGTCTACTCAGGAGGCTGAGATAGGAGGATTGCTTGTGCCAAGGTGTTTGAGACCAGCTTGGGCAACATAAGAACAGTCATTTAAAAAAAAAAATCTAGCTGGTGGGAGATTGAGGACACTGTTAGATTTTTGTGAAAGATCCCTGGCCGAGGAGTGGGCACTGGATCTGACCAACTGTGTCACGGTGGGTATGCCACTTCCCTTCTTCATACCTCGGCAGCCTCATCTGTAAGATGGAACAGACGGTAGTTAGACAAGATGCATTTTGAGGCTCTTTCCAGCTCTGACATTCTACAAGTTCATTATTTTCTTTCTTCTAGATACCTCTGGCTAGCAGCCCAGACTAAAAATGGTCTCTGTGTAGGATCCTTTTACTGACTTTCTTACCAGGGCTTTTCATTCATCTTCATTCTGTGGTACAGGATAAATGTATGCTCTCAGCGACTTAGACAACTCTTTTCCTCCATTTTTCTTCTTAAGCACTTAAATAAATGAAATCTAGCATGTAAAGCGCTTAGCACAATGCCTGGCTCATAATAATGTATTCATTTGTATATGTGCATATATATATTCTCCTAATATATCTTCCTCTAACTTTCTCCTTTAGCCTAAATATCTGTGTCATTTAAAGCACTTTTCATTTTTTAAAATCCAGGGCCACTCAGTTTGTTCTTTGTAAGAAAAAGGTTTCTCTGGATTGCTCCTAAGTGGCTGGTACATTCAGGTTCACAGTACCATGGACTCCAGTGACTTCAAGGCACCCAGCACCATATCACATTCTGACAAAGGCCCCTCACTTCAGACTGAGCAAAGGCCGCAGGAGCATATGTCTTCTGAGATCCAGCCCTGGCTCAGCTCAGATGGGATGTGTGAAGCTCAGATGCGGATACAGGAAGGAATAGCTTGCCTTGAGGCCAAGTGTATTCAAAATCTGACTTGAGCTGTTGAGTTGACACCTTCCAACTGTGCTATTCCAAGTGAGAAAATACTCCATCTCAGATGGGACTTGCTCCTCTGAATCTGGGCTTTCCTCAAATTTGCAAAAAAAAAAAAATGTGATCTGGACCTCCACTTACCCGTGTTAACAGGAGAAAAAGCAGGATTCATTTACAGACTTTTTTTGAAGCCCCTCCCCACCCTTTTTCCAAATGCCTAGAGCCTGCAGCCTCACATTTGTTCCCCAGAACATGCTCTAAATGGTGCAGAGCTGAGTAGAGATTATTGTTCTCATCTGACAGAAGAGAAAATGTAAGCTCAGGAGGCTATATATGAATGATGAGGTGTAGGGTTACTGGCCTAAGGGAGAGTGGCAGGTCCCTGGTTGAACACCAAGATTAGAGCCTGTGCTCTGTGAGCTGCCTGTGTGTAATTTATAGAAGTCTTACAGATTGACTCTTGGACGGGGATGAGAAGACTATGAAATCAAACTAGCCCAGACCCAACAACCCTGATGCCTTCTTTCGGAAGCCCCGCAGAGTACATTGTCTTTGTATTTGTTCTCACTGCGTAGTTCTTCCTAATTATTGACAGGATAATGGATCAAATCGTGTGGTAGGGATAGCCCAGTGCTTTCACTCTGACAGCTTGAAAAGAGAGGGACAGAGATCAGTAGCATCAATTTTCTCCAGTGATGTAGGCCCCACAGTATTGGGCCTTCTACCTCCTCCTATGTCCAGATACTGAAATCTTACCATATTCTGTCCACCTGCAGAGCAAGGAAGATGGGGTTGGGAGTAAGGGACCAGTGAGAGAAGGCTGGAATACATGGCACTGAGACTAGCACGAGGAGGCTTGCTTCTTAAGGAAACAAGAAAAGGACAAAAGCCGAAAAAAAGGAGAGATATAAAAATAGAAGTGAGAGGCTGGGCATGGTGGCTCATGCCTGTAATCCTAGCACTTTGGGAGGCCGAGACGGGCAGATTGCCTGAGCTCAGGAGTTTGAGACCAGTCTGGGCAACATGGTGAAACCCCATCTCTACTTAAAAAAAAGAAAAAATTAGCTGGGCATGGTGGCATGTGCCTGTAGTCCCAACTACTCAGGAGGTTGAGGCAGGAGAATTGTTTGAACCCAGGAGGTGGAGACTGTAGTGATCAGAGATTCTGCCACTGCACTCCAGCCTGGCGACAGAGCAAGACTCCATCTCAAAAAAAAAAAATAGAAGCAACAAGAAGGAGAATGACTTTGCATAGATTGGAAAAAAAGGAAAAAAGAGATACAGAAAGTGAATATTAATGGCCTTATAGAAAAGCCAAACATAAACCCAAAGTGCCAATGGGTATTGGTGACGCCTTTGTGAAAATTGGAAAAATGTTCCTTCAGCCACTCTGGTGCCTCTGGCAAAATTTGTTTCCTATTTGTGGCACTTGAGTTAAAATAGTGGCTGACCCTTTCTTTAAAGGGTAATAACTTCTAATGCTGATCCAGATTGCTGCTGCCAGCAGGAACTCAGAGAGACAGATGCCCTGTTGCTGCAGGATCAGCAGGGTCCCCCGTGTGCCAGCCTCAGGGAGGGGAAGGAAGGAGGAAAGAAAGGAAAGAAAGGTGGGGCAGGTGGGGGCTCAGATAAGGGGGTGTTGCTTCCATCTTTTCTTCCTGTACTTACCAATTAAGCAAGGGTTTCGTGAGCTACCTCTGTGTGTCAGTCACTATTCTAGACACCATCATCTCAGTTAATCTTCATGATAATCCTGTGGTATAAATATTATTCTGTCTGTTTTACAAAAGGACGAATAGGAGCTCAGAGTTCATTTCTTAAGGTAGAAAAGGGAAGTTTTAAATCCTGTTCTGGTGGATTCAAAACCTTGCTGCTTGCCATAAAATGTGCCACGAGGGAACCAAAAATGACTAGGATATAAAATATGCTCTCAAGTGGCAACGTTTATTGAATATGTCCGCACGAGCCAGGTACCGCTTTAGACTTTGGGGACGAGACTCAGGCAGAGGGCCTGCCCTCTGAGAGGGTCAGTGCAGTGGAGAATTTGACAAATGGAACAAATGGAAGGATGAAATATAAAATGTCAATTGGTGTTAGCAGGCATTAAGAAAAATAGTGCTGGGAAGGGCCTTGGGAAGGCCATTTTTAGAGGCGATGTCAGGAAAGACCTCTCTGAGGAGTGGCATTTGAGCAGGGAGGGAGCAGGATTGGGCATGTGCCACAGACCCTCACCCTCGACACCCTGCTGAATTTCCACCACGTTTTGGACTCTGATCTTGAAACACTCATCCGTGATTTCCTCTGATCGATAAACCATCAAGAGGGGGTCACCATCATGACCACTTCTTTCAGAAGGAAGATCTGAGATATGGAGGGAGAAGGAATTAGCCAGAGGCTGTACATCTTATAAGTGGTTTAACAGAAGTTTAAACCCAGTTCTGCCACACCCCGGGTTAGGTTCCTATCTGCTTCATCTCAGAGGTGTTTCTTGGTACAACCTGACAAAGCCCCAGAGAGCCAAAGCCATAGATTCCTATCAGCATTCAACCAACTAAGAGGCAAGGGGGCAGGTGCAACCCCAAAAAGGAGGTTTACACATAAAGTCAGGACCAACTCAAGTTAAAGCAAGAGTAGGGTTTTTTTTTTTTTTTTTTGATATGCATTCAAAAATGTTTGCTGAATAACAGCTAGCATGAATGAAGCACTCAGCAGCAGAATGTGCCATCCCAGGGCTTTCCATGAATGCACTCACGTAATTAGCATGGCTGGCCCATGAAGTAGGGAGGATTATAATATCAAATTCATTCATTTATTTATTTATTTTAGAGATGGGGTCTTGCTGTATTGCCCGGGCTAGAGTGTAGTGGATATTCACAGACAGTATCATATGCACAGCAGCCATGAACTCCTGGGCTTAAGCAACCTTCTTGCCTCACCCTCACCCCCTTCCCACGGTCCCTCTCCCCACCATCAGTAGCTGGGACTACAGGTGTGTGCCACCCCATCTGGTGACGATCTCCAATTTACACATGAGAAAACTGAAAGTAACTTCCTAAACTTACAGAGAGTATAAGTGCCAGAGTGAGAATTCAAACCCAGGCAGGCTGTGTAGGAAGCCATGCTTTCTCGATTATTCTCTGCCACCTGCAGTGAGTGTAAGTGCTGAAGAGAGGGAGGTGTGAACCTGGCCATCTCAGGTGGGAAGGTTTCACCTGCCAGAACTCAGGCTGAGAAGCTGAAGATGGTGGGAGATCACAGAATGACAAGCCAGCAAGGACCCTGGCCCCTCCACTCTGTCTCAGTCTGTTAGTGCTGCTATAGCAAAATACCCGAGTCTGGGTAATTTATAAATAACAGAAATTTATTTCTCACAGATTTGGGGCTGAAAAGCCCAAAATCAAAGCACAGAGAGGTTCAGTCTCTGCCTCCAAGATAAAACCTTGCACTCGGTGTCCTCGCATGGTGGAAGGGATACAAGAACAAAAAGGGTTCAAACTCACTGTCTCCATCCCCTTTATAAGGGTACTAATTCCATCCATGAGGGAAGTGAAGCCCTCGTGGCCTAACCACCTGCTGAAAGCTGCACCTCTTAATACTGTTAAATTGGGGATTAAGTTTCAACATGAATTTTGGAGGGGACACAAACAATCAAACTACTTTAACTCCTGTATGCTACTGATGAGGAACTTTGTATGCACTGCAGCAGGGGAGAACATCTAGAGAAGGGAGGAGGGCTTAGTGTCTCAGACCAGAGCTCTCCCACAGGGGAGTGGGCTCAGGGAGAAGGGGGCAGACAGGGCAAGAATGTGAAGTTTCTAAAATGGCCAACACAAAAGAAGATGAAACCTAAAATATGGCCTCCATTCCTTCTTCAGAGACCATAAGAAATGAATACTAAAATGAGAGTCAGAAGTTTATGGGGAAGGAAACTTGCCTGGGGTAGCCAGGGAGGAGCAGAACCAGGCTGGGGGTGAGTGAAGCTTTGACCTTAGTCCGCCCACTCATGGTGTGGTCCTGGGCCAGGAAAAGCAGCTACTCTGATCCCCACACTTGCCCTTATCTGTAACATAAGGGGAAATAAGCTGACTCTATCCCATATAATCCTTTGCTGCACTGAAAGGAGACATCTGCTTTGCTCTTGCTAATTTAGTGTGGGAAGCCTGGCTCACTCTTGGATGTAGATAACGATTCTGCTGGCTGGCAGGCAGGCTGGGGAGCTGGGGCTCAGTTGCATCCCTCCCTGGCTAGCATTCCATCACCCAGCACCCCACTCTCCCCAGGCAGAGTGCAGTGGGCCAGGCACACTACATGCAGAAGCCTGAGGTACAGAGGAGGAGAAAGGGCAGGACTCTGGTCTCAGAGCAAGATGGTGCAAACTCGCTCACATGGGTTCGTGGCTGTAGTTTCCCAGAATAGAAAGATGCTGCTCAGAGCCCTCTGAGCCAGCTGTGCCCATAGAGGAGCTAAAAGGATTGAGAAGGATTCAGAGGAGATGTTCCATGCTGGGAGCCTAGGGTGGAGGAGAACAGGTCTGTCATGGATGGACACAGTGCCTGGGACTACCATCCCCACCCAGGCAGGCACTCCACAAAGCAGGCAGCAGAGCCTCCTGATGCCAGCAGTATCTGGCCCTGGGTACAGCAGCTTTCCATCTGGAAAGCACAGTAAGTGCACAAGCTTCAAAACAAGTGTGTACTCTTGGGTAGGCCCACCCCACGACTCCCTGTCTTCTGTTCAGATGTAGCAATGGCTGCTTTACAATTCCACTGGCCCTTCTCTCCATACTCCCCAGGCAAAGCACGTGGGCCTCAGTACCTGTCCCCAGCAAAATGATGGAGAAGGAAGTGTTTATTTTTCCTCCCTGAATGCCCAACTCATTCTCCACTCCTGCTCCTGCTCCCAGGGCCCGGGCAGCTATTGGTTCTTGGGTTCCCATTTAGGTGTTTCTCACCTGGCTGAAGGCATACACCTAATGGGAATTTGAATTTTTCCAGGGACTTTCAAAGACTTAAAAGGTAAGCCAGCTTGACAAAAGCCCAACACAAATTAGCTTAAGTCAAAGGAGCATTCATTGGCTCTCCTACGTAGGAGTTCAGGGATGGGTGGATCTAGGAGCTCAAACAACATAGTCTGGGCTCCATTTCTTTCTGTATTTGGCCCTATTTCCTGCTCGGTATCGATGTCATTATTTGTTGCTGTGGATAGGATTCCGTCATAAAGCTAGGAAAGATGACCATGGTCAACTCTGGGCTTACATGGTCCCTACTTGGGAAGCCCATTAGAAACAGTGCTTCTCTTGCCTAATTTCTGAGAAAGATTCTGATTGGACCTGCTTGGGACATGTGCGCTGAACCCATCACTGTGTCTAGAGAAATGGAGAACTTCTGTTGGCCAGGCCTAGGTCAAATGGTCCAGCTAGTGCCTGGGGTGGGTGATGGGCAGGCTCCGATTCTAAAAAAATGGATTGGGGAGAGATATTCAGCAGGCAAAGTGATAGCTGTCACAGTTTACCATAATGGTGTTTACTATCTTGTGGGACCAGGGTAGGAGAGAGATTTGGGACAGGGGTAGGGTCCCTTCCCACCTATTTCACTAATATAGTAGGAAGATCCTGGCTCTTCCTGGGCTGGCAGAGCTTGGAGCTGTACAACCATCCACCTTCTTTTCCAGCTCAGGCAAGTGCGTGCCCCAGCCACCCAGGTTCCTTTTGCTCATCATTGCTTGTTGTGGCCACTTTCTCATGCTCCCTCCCCCAGCCACTGCCTGCCTGTGACTCTAACCTTCCTGTCTCTGTGGCAGGCAGCTGGCTCTCCGGAACTTTTCCCAGACATCATCCCTATTGTGCAATGAGGTCACCAAGTCCTGCTGAGTCAGGCTGGGACAGAACCCAGCTCAGCACTGGCTTTAGGGATACAGGGCCTTTTCTAGCTCCTTGTGAGGGTAACCATTTGAACTACACTATCCTCATGGTCATCTTTTGATTTTTGTCTTTTAAAAAAATTAACCCAGCACTTAGCAGCTTATTCATTGCCATTTTTAAGAAGCTCCTCCTCCACTTCCCAGAAAAGAAGCCCCAAGTCTTGCAATAGTCCTTTCTTAGTAAACCTCTTAGCCATTAGTCCAGCACAACCCCACATTATCTCAGTTGGAAGGGAGTAAACAAGTCATTTACTAAAACCACCCACCTAATGCTTGAATGCCCCTACAATGTCCTAACAAGTGGCTGTCCTTCCTGAGTTAGGCTGCTTTTAGGAAGTGCCCATTAGGCAAGTCTGACTACTGTTGGCAACGTCTGCTCTCTGCTCTTCACTCTCTCCATGGGCCTAGGGGGTATCACATTGTGCCTAGACCCCTATTTTAAATGTCTGGAAGTTCCCCAGGCAGCTTCCTTAGGATGGTGTGTACATTTGACTCCTGATTATCTGTATGGTAGGTGCTGGGAAAGCAGGAGTTCCCAGCCATTGCAGAGGTTCCCCTAGTCCACACATGGTCAGGTGCTGTGCATGGGAGTGTATGCAGGGCTCCATGGGAAACTCTGGGACACTGTACACTTTTGTACTCCCCCAGTGCTGGGGTTCTCTGGCAGGGCTGAGCTGCTTCATTGCTTTAAGGAAGCCATTTATTTCCTAGGTCTCTGTGCCTAACACTCCTGAGCCCACTACCTACAGAATGTGGTGGTGAATGCTCTTGTAAGGAGATATGGAGGCACACAGTTGGCAGCTCATAGCAGGGCTCTTCTTTCCAGTGGTGGGTAGAGTCATGTGTAAAAACCATATGAGGTACCCAGTCTTCTCACCTTTGCTATGGGGAAAGTATTTGGAGTAAGAAAGAAAAAAGAAAATTGCCCCCCAAATGGTGTCTCCACCTGTAAGAACCTTTAGTCTATCCATTCCATTTTCTCTCTTAACCTAGCAGACCTAGTTGGAAGCCCATCTCTCTCTCTCTTTCTTTCTCTCTCCCTCTGTCTTTCTCTCTCTCTCTTCCCCCCTCCCCTGGCTCCATCTCTCCCTCCCTGTCTCCATCTCTCTTTTCCAGCATGCTCCCTCTCCCAGGTTCTGTCCGGGAGTGGGAATGGACCAAGCCCCACAGTGCTAGATGTTTCCTAAATGAAAACCTTGTTCTGGCCCCCAAGAAGCTTGTATCCTCATAGGATGAAAGGGCAATAATTTAAAAGTCTACATAGCTGTGGCCAGGTGAACACAGGCTTGCAAGGTCAGAAATTGTGTAGGAAGGATGAATGAGAAATAGGAAGACTTGCTCCCAAAGCATTACCTGGATGGGACAGGCTTTGGGGTCTTGATCAATCATCTAGATAGTGTCCACTGCTCCTTTTTCACCTTCTTCTTGGCCAGATCCCTAAGGTCATCACATGTCTTATCTGGTGTTTACGCCAAACTTCCTCTCTTTCTATGCTCATGGAAACAGTGGCAAGATGGGGGCCTAAGTTAGCCTAGGAATTGAGAGCTCCCTTGGCTATTCTGTACCTGTCGTACCTCAAAGTTGGATCCTAGGTTTCCTTCACTTTTCTGTCAAAAAGCCACAGTTGCACTTCCTGAGTCTCTATGTACAGACCTCAAGTAGTGGAAGGGTTGATTCAAGAGCTTTCTGGAATGCTGGGCATGGTATGGATTTTCCTTGTGAAATTCCACCGTGGTAGTTCACCACATAGTGGCTCCTAAGGAGATGCTCAGTTTGGTGGAGGAGAGCTTGGGGGCTGGAGTGCTAGGTAGAAAACAAAAATTCATGGGCTGGTTGGGCACGTGGCTCATGCCTGTAATCCCAGCACTTTGGGAGGCTGAGGCAGGTGGATCACCTGAGGTCAGGAGTTCAAGTCTGGCCTGGCCAAAATGGCGAAACTGCATCTCTACTAAAAATACCAAAATTAGCTTGGGGTGGTGGTGCATGCCTGTAATCTCAGTTAGTTGGGAGGCTGAGGCAGGAAAATAATAGCTTAAACCTGGGAGGCAGAGGTTGCAGTGAGCCGAGATTGTGCCACTGCACTGCAGCCTGGGTGACAGAATGAGTGAGACTCCATAAAAAAAAAAAAAAAAAATTCCAGGGGCCAATGATTACCAGCTTCCAAAGAGGAATGGTGACTGAGGGGTCTTGACACTAGAAGTCGATCAGAAGCCAAGGAACTAGTAACTGATCCAAAGAATAAGTAACTGATCTCAGTCCCAATATCATCTTCAATTATATATTTGGTTATTGTTATGAGCCAATCAGTAAGTATTTTCAGGCTATTTTCTGGGTATCAAGCACTACAGCCACAGGGACTAAAGAAGAAATATAAAATTTAATCCAGAGATCAAGGAAATAGGGTTGAGATTCTGCCCTCAGTCTTCTTTGTTTTGTCTCCTATTGGTGGTCTCCATCCAGCAACTATCATGTCCACGTAAATGGGCTCTAGATCTAAATCACCAATCCAGGTCTCTAATCTGAGCTCCAGAAACATACTCCAGCCACTGCCAGGACAGCTCTATTATAATATATCGTCTCACTCTCCCAAAGCCTGACATATCCAAAATCAAATTCATCCATCAATCTCACTTCTCCTCCACTCTTCCCAAACCCATCCATATTCCAAAGCTTCACATCTTTCTGTCTACAATGATCTTCTACTCTCCCTCTAATCAGTGTCTCACTATTCATTAAGACAACTCAGATCTCATGTTTTCTATTTATAAAATGTCTAGGTGCAATGGAGCAGTCTCCTGAACCTACATTCTTTAGGGTCCAGATGAATGACCACTTCCCAGGTGAAGTCTCCCATCACCACTCCTAGGAAAAAGGACTTTTCCTTCCTCTGGGCTCCCAGAGCACTTAATCTGAAACTTTCTTTTAGCCCTTTCTACATTCATCTCCATTTCAAATGCAAGTCTCTAATGTCTCTGTACTTCTGAAATATTCTTACTTCCCAATATATTTAATAATTGTACATCCACCAGAAAAAAATCCTGCCGTCCTAAATTCCCCCTTTTTTGAACTGACTAGTGCCTTTTTATGGGTTTCTCATCTAATAGTAACAGATCATACTTCCAGCTTCCTGGTAGATGCTACATCCTCACTCGGTTATGTTAACGTCTATGTTACTGAAACACTCTATTAAATGGTGTGGGCACTTCTAAGTGATGAGAGAAGACATCATTGTGCTTCACAATGATGATGACTTTAGAGTCAAATAGATGTGCATTTGATTTGGGTTCCATACTTATTAGATGCCTGAACTTGAGCAAGCCACTTAACTTTTATGAGCCTCAGATTCCCCATTTGTCAGTGGAAGGGTAGCACTTACTTTGAAAGTTTCATACTGTGCTCTTTCCCTCCTCCACGAGTTTGCACAGGCCATGCCTTCAGCTTAATTCTCTCACCCACTTTTTGCTGGTAAGGCTTCTGATTCTTCAGGCCTCAACTTAGATGCTACATGCCTTAGGAATTCCCCTAGCCCTCAAAGACCAGGGCAGTTGTCTTTTCCATGTGCTCACTGCCCAAGGTCTTGGCACTTAGTCCTTGAATTGCAATCATTTGTTTCTTGCTCTTTCTTTCCCTCTTTGAGGAACTGTTGCCTCTGCTGAGGACAGGGACCATGATTTGTTAATTGTCACATACCATCTTCGTCCTACTCAATCCATGTTTGATCCAACAACAAAAAAAAAGTCAGAAAAAGTAAGCCACCTCAGCTAAGGAATTCATAATTCTGAAATTCTGAAGAAAATGTCAATTTCTCACTAAGTGCTTATTACCTGAATGCATTGCAACATTTCAGCTCTTCAAATTGCTGGCTCCATTCTTGCACTGTGTTAGGCACTGGGCAATAATTTGCTTTTGGTACAGAAATTGAGTGATGTGTCTTCTGAACTGATGTTAAAACCCAATAGTTCCCAATTTCATAAGATTTAAAGCCAGTTTTGTACATGTGAAACTACCCAAATCACCAAAAGAATTAATTTTCTTAGGAGATTCTCATCAGTAATAGCAATTTCCACAGTTTGTTTGGCACCCCTAGTGGTAAATATTTTAAAAACTCAGCCACATATAAATTTATTATAACAATCTATGCACTTTGTCATAAATAAAAGCAATGATAACTATGGTGCTATCTTCTATTTACTTCAAATGTCACTTCTGAAGTGTGTATTTATAGTACATGGTAATTCAAAGAGGAAGCTCCAGGGTCAGATGGCTCAGGTTCCATCCCCATCCCCGACATTCACTAGCTGTGTGATCTTGGGAAAGTTATTTCATTCCTCTGTGACTCAGTTTCTTAGTCTATAGAATAGCAATAATAGCCTCTGCATTATAGAGTTATTGCATGGCTTAAATGAGCTAATACATGTAAGGGCTTATAACAGTGCCTAGCACCTGTTATAAATACTCTATAAATGTTAGCTATTGTTATTTGCCAGGGGTGAATCAAATATAAGAAGAGTGTTTGGATAAGATTACCTTTAAACTCCCTGCTGATCCTGAGGTTCTATGTCTCTATGTCATTCCAATCCCTCAGCATTCCATTCAGTAGGGAGGGGGCAGCATTATCCACATTTTACAAACAGTAAAATTGAGCCATAGAGAAGCAAAATGTCCAGTAAGCAAGTGGCAGGCTGAAACTAGGACTCAGGTTTTTAGATGTAAGTATTAGGACTCTTTCTGGGAGGCTGTGTGCCTGTACATTTAAAAGCGAATGTTAGATATCCCTTATGAGCCTGTGAGTAGTGACCCCTTGATGTTCCTTCTCTGCCAAGGTTCTCCATAAATGTGCATCAAGGTCACTTCTGTCTCTACCTCTGAGATGATCTCAGGCCATATCTTTTCAGATAGTTTTCTTGCTAGCTTTAAAAAAAGCTATATTGTGGAGTTGGATGAAGGGCCAGCTCCCTGTATTCTCTGCCTCTTTAGGCATTCCCATGCCTAGGTTGTGCTACGTATACACATACTTCACTTGGCTGCAGACCCTGACTTTTTGGAGGGCTTCTTCTGCTGAGCGAGGACCTCAAACCACTTGAGAACCCCACAACTGACCTTATTCCAAAACATTCTATCCCATATCCCAACCACTCCGCCCATCCCATTCTACATTTCTCCTACAATCATGGGCAAAGGATCTGCAAAAGCGTCCATCCTCCCCCTTTCTCTTCCTATCTGGGTTGGTCAGAGGGAATCCTCTATCTTCTTCAGGACCCTGGCTATGCAGAGGCAGCCCCAAGGGTTGGGTGCGGGGAGTATTCCTGAGCCTGAATCTGGACTGTTTAAGAGGATTTAGGATGCTTTTCTTTTCTGTCCACTAGGGGGCTGCTTGGAGGGGGATGGAAAAAACGGAGGCTTAAAAAAAAATCATGCTGCTGAAATTTCAGCAAGAGGGGAAAAGAGAGAGCGCGTGAGAGAGAGAGAGAGAGAGCGAGAGAGAGAGAGAGAGAGAGCAAAGCAGTCCCAGGCTTCCTCCT
Organism: Colobus angolensis palliatus; assembly: GCF_000951035.1. Classification (NCBI taxonomy): domain Eukaryota; kingdom Metazoa; phylum Chordata; class Mammalia; order Primates; family Cercopithecidae; genus Colobus; species Colobus angolensis. The sequence continues at coordinate 6,283,885 of NW_012119487.1, read as the reverse complement.
CTCTTTCACGTCAGAGGCAGGAACCGACTGTGCTAAGGCTGTTGGCTCAACACGCAGAGGAGACAGGGGCAGACCCAGGGAGAGTGAGAGAAGGGGGTCCTCTCTGACCCAAGGAATTTCCACTAGTGGAGTGAAGCCACCTGACTTTTTGATCTTATTTTGGTTACCTCCTCATTCTCCTTCCACCCGTAGCCCTGACAGCTTGGGTTTCATTTCTTTCGTGAAGCCTTATCTCTTCCTCCCAGAAAAGGAGGAACGGAAGAGAAGGGAGAGAGGTGGGCTCTCTAGGTGAGCGCATCAGCTGGCTCCAACCTGAGCTGACAAGAATTTTCTTCCCAGGAAGCTCCTCTCGCTCCCCGGCCGCCCACCCCCAGCCTGGGTAAGTCCGGAGCACTCGCTCCTTTGATTTTCTCGTTAACGTGATTTCAGCACCAAGGAGAGCTATGAGATGCATTTTGGTTCCTGTGTGTCTGTGTGTTCCTGCAAGGCATTTGGCACTAAGGTTACATCTATTTCTCTGCTGCCAGTAGAGTCGGGTACTGCGTAGAGAAAAGAAAGGCGCAAAACTATGTTTACCGAATTAAAGGGGGATGTGGACTCTGGCCTTGCGGGTGTGTGTGTGTGTGTGTGTGTGTATTGTTGCATAAGACAGGTGAGGTCTGAACTAAATTGCCGGTGGTTTCTGCGTGTCTCCATGTAGGGCTGTTCTTTTTGTCTGTAGATAAGCGAGAGGGTTTGGGGAATTAGTCGTGCACCTTCTTTAACTCTCTCCCGACAAGCCATCCATGGTGGGAAAGAGTTGCAAAGGAAGCCTGGGGGGTTGGGAGTGGAGGTAGAGTTAAAAGTTATGCACCTCTGAAAGAGCTTTAAAGAGGTGGTTTGTAAAATGTCAGTTTCCTAGGATTCTCTGGGCTCTTGCTGTGGAGAGAGACCAACCTGACCTTTTACTTTCTCTCCTGGTGTGAACCCATGGCAAGTGGGCAGGTGCAACAGGTGAAGCTCAGGCTGGGGCGGCTTTGGGGGGCTGAGGTCCCTTCTGACTTCATGGTTGTAGGAAAGTGCTAGTGTCTTGAGCTTTGCAGAGATTGGCTGACGTGGGTTATATTACATTTGCAAGGAGGCAGGAGGTACCCTCCACTTTTCTGTCATCCTTGGCTATGGGTGGTTGGAAAGAGGACAAAATCTGTTCTGCCGTGTTTTCTGGGGCATCTGGTAGTGAAAAACAACTAAGAAGAAATGTTTGTCTCTATATGTCTAGGGCAAGCAGAAACAAACTTAGACTTGTCCCAGACTCAGGAGGGCTTCAAGAGGTACTCTGTTCTCCTTCAGCACTGAGAGGCTCTGCAAACAGTAACTCATTATTACTTAATTCTTCACTGCTACTACTTTTTGCAAGGTATTTTTCTATCTCTCCTGCTTTCTGCCTCTCTGAAGTATGTTCAGTCAATTTCCTGTATCTGCTGTGGTATTGTCTTGGAGACAGTATATGCCTGCCCCTGCCCCATTCAGTCCTGGCCACGCCTACCTGGTTGAGTCATTCAACAAGTGATGTTGAGGATCTCCTTCAATCATTCAAGTCTCCGTGGAGCCAGCATCCTACAGGGAACTTGAAAGAGATGTGGCTTGTTGTAGGAGCAAGTTTTCCCTTGATTTGACCCCTAACTATTTATGGTTCTGGTCACTTTCTTCAAGTGTGTTGAGACAGGGGAGATACATACGCAGGGTGGGGCGGTTTCACTCTTTCCAACCCCAAATGAACCCTAGAATGGTGATTCTTTGTCTTATTTTTAATTCAGCACCATGGGCCCCTTCTCCAAGATGAAGAAAACACTCTCCACCTCTGGCTGGGAGCCTTCTGGGTGAGAGACATAGTTCTAAGTGAAATGGCACCACTTTTCTTTTTTACTATGCTTGCCATTGGATCCAGAAATCTTAGCATCTCCCTAGAATGGCAGGAAGTAGAATGCATCCAGGAAGAGAGTGAAGTCAGAGGTTGTAAGGGTAGGGAAGAAAGACTGAAATAGATAAATGCAGAGCATCAGAAACCAACACTGACTCATTCAATATTTTAACACTCCAAACCCTCCTGTCCTTGAAATCTTCCAGTTTGAACAAGTGAGTGGATGGATTTCTGCATGACACATCCGTAAGGATCTTTTTAAAATTATGCCCTTGCAGTGGACCCTGTCCAAAGCAACCGTTTATTACTGAAGTCACCATACTTAGTGGTCATTATCTTATTAATGCCCTTAAATTCTCTGAAAAAGAAAGTGCTCAGTGACATTATTGGACCCATTTTATAAATGGAGAGACAGATGCTTAAAGTGGGAGGCCAGAGGATAGCAAAAGCGGAAATAGAACTTCTAACCTGCTAATATTCCCTCACCTAGGAAATGCAGTAATGCTCATGTGCAGGAGAGAAGGAATGAATTGCTCCCCAATGGATAGACTTGCAGCCACAGCCTTTTAGGGAACTCAGTGTGGAGCAATGGCCTCTCTCTGGTGAAGAGTGAGAATCAATCAGAAGTCTCAAGGTGCTGCTGGCCTTTACTTCTCAGCTAATAAGATGGCCAAGAGTCAGGTAAAGAGGTCTCTGGGCTTACTGCAAAGAGACAACTCTGGGCTGGTGGCATCTAGGCTGAACTGATGTCATGCACCTAATTGCCACATCACTGTGCCCCAGAGATCCCAGCTGAAGCCACCCTATCTGGGGCATGTTGCTATAGATGCCTTGGCTTTGGGTGTTGGGTGACTGTTCTCTCTATGAACATTTTCTGGGACCACCTTCACTGAGTCCTTTGTGGCTCTGAATGTGGCAAGAATGACTAAGAAGCAGGAGAGGACTGGGCTCTGACCACGTATAGAACCACTAGAAGAGGAGAGGGAAACTGGATGCAAACTCACTTTACATATAATACCACTTCTGCAGCATTCCTGGCTGTCACATCTGGCCAGCAATCTGGAGACAAAGTCACTAAGTTCTCATGTCCAACCCCACTTCACTGTGCAGGGGAGACTGCTGGGCTGCCCCCCAGGACTGGGGAGATGAGGAGTGGTGGGGAAAGATGGAAGGAGGAGGTCAGCTGCTCTGCCCTATTCTCCATGGCCATAGGTTGCCATCTTTTACCTGGAAAGGACCACTATTACTTTTTTTGTTGTTGAAAAAAATGATGTGTAATTTGTATATAATAAAATGTGCTGATCTTAAGTATTCAGATTAAGTTTTGACAATTGTGTACACTTGAGTACCCCAAAAAAGATGCACAAAAGTTCTCTGTGCTTCTTTCCAATTTTTCCCTCTCCCAACCCCATCACTTTCTGACTTCTATCAACATAGCTTATGCTGCTACATTTTGCAGTGGAAATGTATTGCTGAATGTATTACTTAATAGATGTGGTATGTAAACCCTAGACTTTCAAGAGAACACCTCAGAGTTCTGAGGCTATTGTTACTGGGTAAGTAGCAAAGATGTGGGAGGGGTACATTCTGCACCCCAGGCTTAAGGTCATGGTGTTAGAAAGCCAAGTGGTCATTTCAACCGTGTTTATAGAAACCAACAATCAAATGTGAATAGAAACTGTAGAAGCTCCTGCAGGCAACTGCCTCAGAGCTGACCTGAGTTATTTGACGGAGTTCATAGAGATGATTTTGAAATTTTTATTAAAAACTTAGAATTCGATATTCCAAGTTGGTGGCTGCTCATGAATCTCCCCATCTGGGCTCCAGGAGAGTGAGCTGAGGAAACAGTATCTGTGTGAGCTTAGTAAAGAAAGAAAGAGGAGAGTTCATTGTGATAGAGCTTATGCCATGAAATTCATCCCTATCCACAAAGGTCATGGTGGAGGAGGGTGCTGTTTCTCTTTATTTAAGAGTAAATTTAGAACCAGAAGCCACTTACAGAAACCCATGTACCAACATAGCTCTATCCAGGGATATCTCCATTCACCCTGCTCCCATCCCTGGGTTTTGGGCTGGGTAAGGTATTACTCCTTTGCATTTTACCATCAAGAACTAATGGAGTTATCAGAAGGTTTGGTAACTTTGGTGAATGTGTGTTTGTGTGTGTGTACATGTGTGGTATCAGCACACGTGTACAAACATATATAACCAGTTTGGACACGTTGCCTGTCCAATTCTCTTCTACTCTGTCCCTCATTTAAGGGTCACTGGATAAAGATGGGGAATTTTGTGCACCATTTGTACATAGGGTCTTCCACAAGAAAATCAGAGTTTCTGGCAGATTAATCAGTAAATTAGAATCTTTAGTAGAGCTTAAAATGTGTCCAGGTAGGTCACAGACCTATTTACATGTTCAGAGGGTGCTCATGTCCTCTGCCTCCCTCCATTTGGAGACCTTACTATAGCACCTTCTTCCAGGGTTTTGCCCCTTTCTGGGGTCACCTGCCTTTGAGAATGCACTCAACGCATCCAGCCAGCTCTTTTAGGAGAAGGCTCCTGAATCATCTCTGCCAGCTGGGATCCCACAGAGTAAAGTGTTGGTTGCTAAACCACCATGTCATGGAAAGTTAGAAGACAGCCAAAGTGAGGACTCCCTAATGTGGAAATACAAAGTTGAATGATGTCCACAAGCCATTTCCAGTAGATGATTTGGCAGAAGTGCAGGGATACACTTTTGCCTCATTTTGATTATGGGCTATGCTAATAAAGATGAGATTTCCTACCTAACTAGAGTTTCATATTCTTAAGAGACAGTCCAGTGGGAAAGGTGAAATTGGAATGGGGTTGTTCAAAAACTATTTCCAATCACATGTAAGAACCACTGTATTTTTGTCTTGGAAACACGACTTTGAGTTACAACTGTATTGGTAAATTTTGAATACATCAAGCTAATAATATGCCAGTTGGCAAAGGGAATTCAAGCAATCTTGTTTTTTTTTCTCTCTCTCTTTCCCTCCTTTTTAAAAAAATAGTTCAGTGACATTAAGTACATTTGCATTGTATGTAACCATCATCACCATCATCCATTTTCAGAACTTTCTCATTTTTCCAAATAGAAACTCTGTACACATTAAATGCTAATTCTCCATATCCTCCTCCCCCAGCCCTTGGCAACTTCTACATCCTATCTCTATGAACCTGACTATCCTAGATAATACATGTAAGTGAAATCATACAATATTTGTCCTTTTGTAGCCAGTTCATTTTATTTAGCATAATGTCCTCAAGGTTCATCCATGTTATAGCATGTATCAGAACTTCCTTCCTTTTTATGACTGAATAATATTCCACTGTATGTATGTACCACATTTTGTTTATTCATCCATCCATCAATGGATGCTTGCATTGTTTCCTATTCCCCTCCTTTAATTCTTGCCAATTGCCTCTGCTTTACTCTCCAATCAAGTAAGAAAAGGAAACTTTCTTGTTATGACACTCCCATGAGTTAAAATTGTTCCCTTTCGCTATGAAGTTCAAGCAGGTGACTTCTTGGAGGCAAATGGAGGAGGATACATGGGGCTGGTACACATGAATGAATTGGATTTATCTTCTATATTCAGATTCTCATTGCTAATCAGTACAACGGCCAAAGTTTAAGTGAGCATGGAGGCTAAACTCTCATCTATTCTCCCCGCTCAAGTGCCCCAATCTTATCCCAGAGAGGTACTAGCAGGCAGGAAGAAGTGCAGCCCTCGCCCTTGGGGAGCATGTCTCTGGGTTATGTATTACAAGGTGAGACTTCAAAATGGGGGAAGGAGTTCTGGGGTCAGGGACAAATGATCCAACAGACCTATTACAGTTTATTGAAGGGTTCCAGCCTGGTCTCCTAGGGACCCCTATCCTACAGCAGGGTACTGTCAAGGGCACCCCAACTTGGCTTCTATAATAACATCTCATGCTCTGGCTGTAAATGACTCAATAAAGGTTTATTACCAGGACCCAGGAGGAAGTTGTGATACTTAAATCTGGATGTGTCCTCCTCAAACCACATGGTATGAGGAAAGACAAAGGGGGAAGCCTGGAGCATTGGTCCTAGGACATTATCAACCCAGGATGGCTAACATTAGCAACATCTCTGGGCTGGAATTTGGTCTTTGACCCTAGTCTACCTAAAAATTCACATTCCTGAGCCCTGGCAGCTTGAGTCTTTCTATGGCTTAATGATAAGGCTAGCCAACACTTACTGGGTGCTTACTATAAATTTTGGCCAAGTGTTTGGCACAGAGAATGCCCTTCATAAATGTTTTCTGTCTTTACTATTAATGAACATTTTAAATACTTTACATCATTTAGTGAGTAAAACTTTATGATATATACTATTGTCACCATTTTACAGGTGAGAAAACTGAGGCATAGTGATGCTAAATGACTTTCTTCTGGGTTGAACAGAACCAATAGAAAATCAGAAAGTTTTTATAAAGCCCTCACGTTTTATAAAACCAAGCTCTTGAGGGGTTCAGAGAGGCTAACGTCCATGCCCAAGGCCACACAGCTAGTAGGTGGCAGGGCTGGTTTTCGATCAAATCTGTGTGGAACACAGCCTACTTTGTTGGTGGTGGTGTTGTTATTTTTGTTTTTGTTTTTGTTTTGTTTTGGTTTTGAGACAGGATCTCACTCTGTCACCCAGGCTGGAGTGCAGAGGTGTGATCATGGCTCTCTGTAGCCTCCACCTCCTGAACTCAAGCCATCCTCCCACCTCAGCCCCCTGAGGAGCTGGGACTACAGGCATGCACCTACATGCCCAGCTAATTTTTTGATTTTTTTATTTTTTGTAGAGATAGGGATCTTTATATATTGCCCAGGCTGGTCTTGAATTCCTGGCTTTAAGTGATCCTCCCACCTTGGCCTCCCTCCCAAAGTGCTGGGATTATAAGCAGAAGCCACTGCACCTGCTCAGAGCCTAAGTTCTTCCACTCTCTCTGCTGATTGTATCTTAGTCATCCCTCCCCTGCTCTGGGCCACATGTACACAGAGCCCATGGGGTAAAGGCATCAAGAAGCAAGACCTGGGAGTTATTAACAGGAAACTGAACTTCGAATTCCTATGCGTCCCCTCCTTCCCTCATCCCCAAAAGCCTATAGAGATAATCACATCTTCTTTAAGTTGCTTTTATGAGAATTAAATAGGTCATGAGTACAAAGTCCCTGGTACAGTGTCTGGCATGGAACATGTCCTCTAGCCCAGATTGTGCCACCTGCTATTTAATATGGCCTGGGGACTGGGTGTAGCTCGGGGTACTTGGTATTTCAACAAGGTAGCAATTATCTGGGCTGACCTGGATTTTATATGCTCCTCAAGTGCTAATGGGTTGGGTTGGCCCTTGTTTTACATCACCTTGATTTTGCATATGTTGGCTATTTTTTCTCCTACTCTTTTAGCACCAAGAGCCAATCTGGTATTTTTAAATACCTGAAAGGTGCCTCTTCCCAATTAATTACATTGAAATTGTACTAGACTGAAATTAATTTGAGCCTTAAGGAGGGTTTCTGAGCCCTATTCTGCAGTCAGCCAGACACCATGAACATTTGAGTTTCCTTTTTTCTACCTTCCCCTCTGTCCAGGTTCTTCTGCCATTATGAATTTTATTTATGAAACATTTTTCCTTCCTTTATAATTATGTTTTCCATAAGAAGAACATCTAACAGCCACCTCCTGGCTGGGCTAGAGTAATTGTTTGAATTTTTTGACGATGTGCAATTTCAAAGGTTTGAGTTTATATAGATTACTTTGAATTTATCTCCACAAGCGCATCGGGAGAGAAGCTGCTGCCTGCTTCATGAAGTATTATAAGGCCTGTAGCCACTGAGCACTGGCATTTGTGTGGATAGTCTGTTTATCTAAATGGATTTCTGTCAAACATACACCATAATAAACCAGATTTTTCCAGCTTGTCCTGTGTAAGTACCTCCTGATGTTCCCTGTGAATTTGTCAATACCAAGGTCAGCTGTGGTGCCTGGGCCCAGGGACAGGTGTGGAGAGAAGATCAGCTGACAGTCACAGTGCCCTCTCTCCCTCCTCACACTGGTCAGCTGTGAGCCAGGGGTGACAGGGCACAGGCAGACAGAGGAGAGGGCAGCGCCAGGGCTGGAGAGCTCATGTCTGTCCAGGTGCTGGGAGGAGAGATGGCCAGCTGGGCAGATGGACAGGGCCCTGAACACCAGATGAGAGCCCCGCAAGTGGCTATGTTGAAAAGGGCAGAGGCCAGAGCCACCTATAAAGGGACTGTCTCCTCATGGTGACCCAGTCTGTGCCACAGAGAGGTGGAACTTGTAAAGCAAGCCATAAAGCCTCCCATTCAAAGCTGTATATATTTATAGAGATATAAATGAAGTTTAATGCCAGTGAAACTCACTATAAAAGCAAAAGACTTCATCTGTATCTATACTTCAGGTGCAGATCAATGCAGGGCTTCCTGCCTTTCTGCAAATGAGAGCTGTCTGTGAGCACGTGTGCCCACTCGCTCACACGCAGCCCAGCTGCCTTGCTCTGGAGCCAGCCATGGGATGGGAGGGACAGAGGTCTTTTGAGCATCTGCAAGTGAGGCGCCCAGCAACGATGCGCTCCCCTTTCCTGCGAGGGCTGTTTAAAAACAGGAAGAAGAAAGACAAAAAGGGAAAGGCACTGCCAAAACCAAGCTGCTTCAAACAGTCAGGAGCCTGGCTTTAAATAAAACAATTTGAGGCAGGTAGGCTTTTCATCTACCTTAGAAGCTGCCAGGTTTCTGCTCCTCAGACCTCCAGATGGGATGTGACTGCAAAGCCCACCTGACCAGTTCCACCGTCTAAGTGTCTCCACTGACCTTGCATCCCCTGCTGCCCATGCTCACCAGGCAGAAACACTCAATGAAACTCTGACCAACAAGAGTCTGAATCTTGGCCACTTACTAGCTGTGTAACTGTGGGGAAACTAACTGTGGGGAAATCCATTGACTTCTCTGAGCCCAGTTGCCTCACCCATGAAATGGGATAAATAGCTCCTACCTCTCAGAATTGCTGTGTCTCTTAAATGCGATGTCATTTTCTACAAAAAGACGTATAACAGCCCTTAGCACATAGAGATTCTTCAATTAATAGAGTACTCACTTTGTGGGAATTCCAGACAGGAAGTGTATATTTCAAGGCTGGAGATCAGGGGCACAAGGTTGCCCTCATATGTGTCAACATATGTTGACATATCTTCTCCCCATGGAGTGGAGGAGGCCCTATTTGGCCTGAGGTTGGCTGCAGGAATGAGACATTGCATTCTTGAGACAGGCAGTGGACTTGAGCCTTCTTCCCTTCTCATGCTGTCACCAGCTCTCCCTGGCTACAAGGCCTCTGAGCTCAAGGGAAGTTGGCTGACCAAATAAGATAGCTCTTATCTCCATGAAGTTGCCCTTGGTGGGGCCTGGCTATGTCCTCATTACTGACTCCCTCACAAGGAAAGAAGCAGCAGTGTAACCCACTGGGGCGTAGTTTCCCTGGGAAGTGTGTCTTGGCTAACTAGGGATGCCCTTCCATACTGGACCCTCGAGAGGTTAGCAAATCATGCCAAGGGTTTGAATTTCATTGTGGGCCACCCTTCATCCAGGAGCGGGGCCAGGTGAGATGTTCTTGAAGGGAGGAAAGCATGCTGTTGATCTGTACCCTGATCTGTTCCAAGTGGGGTGTGGGGAGGAGACCACTATCAGTCAATCTCTCATTAAAAATGGTCTGAGGCACCGTGCCTGAGTTATTAAAATCCAAGGCAAGAGTGTGCCATGCCCTCCCCTCTACCCCTACCCCTTTTTTCATTTGTGTTTTATCAGCTTAATTTAGTGAGAATGAGAAACACAGGCAGCCATTCTTGGAGACTGGGAGGGAAAGGGACGAAAGTCCCGAGAGGGCCTGGGGTGACTTCTCCCGCCATGTCTTCACTCTGACCCAACAGAGCCCTCCCAAGCAGCATTCTTCTTTGTGACTGAAGGCCCAGGAGATAGTGAGAAGGGCAGAGATCTGTCTCTCTCTCTGCACTCACCCTGTTCCACTGTTTTCACTATTTCTTGTGGGGAGGAGGGGTCCTGTGGGCCTCTGGCAACCACACCTGACATTCACTAACTCTGTGACAGTGGGAAATCTGGGAAGGGACCCAGCTCCCACTACTTGAAATGTTTTGACCTTTTCATTTTAAGTTCTTAAGGTCAAATATTGCTAAAGAGATTATTTTCCAGTGGCAAAAGCCTACAAGAGAGGAAAAATTGCATTTTTACTTCTAACGTTTTGCATCTCACTCCAGAGCCAGGCTCAGCAACTGGCCTGACCAGGGCCTGCCAGTGATGAAGGAAGAACTGTGGCAAATGGTTACCTGAGCTCTGATTTGGGGATGTTTAGGATCTCCTGGGTTCGGAAATCACCAGCTGGGTCCCCAAATAGCTCCACCTCTATTTTCAGTAGCAAAATAATTGCTAACGTCTACATGACAAAAACTGTTTTCAGGCAATGATCTAAGTATTTCATGCATAGAAACTAACTGATCTCAACAATCTCTTTTGGAATGAGGTGCTATAGTTACCCCCATTTTACAAGTGGGGAAACCAAGACACATAGTTTACAAAACCTGCCTGAAGACATGTGACAAATGGCAGAGCCAGAATTTGAACCCAGGGATTCTGTGCACTTAATGACTATGCTGTCTCTGAGCATCACGCAGAAACCTTCCAGGTTCCCCATTGCCAGAGAGTGGCACAAGGATCTGGACAATTACAGTCCTTACAAGCTTGGTCTGAACTACAAAGGTCAGATTGAAAGTAAGACCAGAACAGTCACTATTTCTCTATGGGGCTTGGTTCTGCCAGTCCTACCCCTCTTCCCTGGGGAGTCATTCTGTTTTTTTAACAAGGCCGCATCTAACTCTCACAAGATGAGAAAAGAATCCAGGTCCAAAGTAAGCGAGTTTTCTTAAATGGGTTTTCCTTCATCCAATCTCACAAGGTAGTGTCAATTCTTGTCTATCCACAAAAGCCTCATTCACTTTGTGGCTTATTCACTTTGGAGATTATCTGGGCCAAAGTTGTAACTACTCATCCACTTGTAGGCCAATTCTTTTAACTCTGATCTGCTATCACGAAAAATGAAATTCCTAAAATGGATTCTGAAATGATTGGTCCAGCTGGGCAGGAATATGGACGGCAGATACAGCCAAGCCCAATTTGTTCCTGTAGAGGTTTCTTGTTCAGCTGTGAGGCCATAAATTGAGCACTAATGGTAGCCAGAGCCTCCAGAAGATTCAAGGGGAGGTAGGCGGTGTTGGTGGGGGTATGGGGCAATGCAGAGGCAGCCCAGACACATCCCTGCTCTGGAGTCAGAGATGGAGATGACAGCAGGGTATCAGCAGAAGAAGCAGGTGGGATGTTCAGCACTTTATAGCCACTCACAACATGCCAGACACAGCAGCAAACCATACCAAGAGGCAGACTCATACCAGAGGAGATGCACTGGGGTCCCGGCAGGCCTGAGAGCCCCAGTGTAGGCTGGGTTAGAAGCTAGGATTTAGTTCTTGCATCAGGTGCTGAACGGAGACAGTTGGCAGGGGGGCGCATCACAGCTCTGGGTAAGGTGATTCAGGGCTGAGAACCCATGCCAGGCTTGGAACAACTACCCACAGGCAGCAGAACACAGAGTAAGCATGAATTCTGGAGTCAGTGAACGTGAACCAGAATCTTGGCTCTGCCCGCCGTCCCCCCTTAATGAAATCATTGAGCCTCTTTGAGCCTTCATTTTCTAGTCTCTAACATGGGAATAATAATTACTGTCCATAATTTTGTGAAAATTGAATAAGGCAACATATATAGGACTCTGGGCACTTAATCGGTACTCTGAAAATATTTATTCCCCCAGTAGAAGTAATAATTTCCTGCATTTTGTTTGTGTTTTATACTTTTCATAGTCATATGCTATATTTGATCTGCACAACCATTGGTGAAGGTAAGCAAAATGACTGTTATTAATTACTTCCAATTTATACATGGGAGAATTGCTATAGAGTTTCAGTGACTTGCCCAAGATAGCACAGGGCAATAAGTGACAGAATTGAGATCACAACCACACTAACCCACACCTGTCAGTTGAAACATTTATGGTTCCCTTTGTTGTCCTGTAATTGGGCTGGTCATTGAAATCACAAAGGTCAAGAAGACCCACTGTTCCAATGGCCAGAAGACAGAACCAGCTCCGTGGGCTCTGCAGTATCTCTGTGGATACTGGGCAGGGCCTGGGGTGTCCTTTAGAGACTTTGGTACCAGGTCTTTCAAGTCCTCTTATTTCTACAATGTGTTCTGAGGTAGCTTCCTTAGTAACTTAGTGCTGAATGCTATAGAGCACAAGCTTCCTTTAAGTCAAATATCGTTGGCTTTCTGCCCCCAGACAGACTTCTTGGGAGCCTGAGTCACTGAGCATGGCCACTGCAAAGGAAGCATCTTCCACCTCATTCCTCCACTAACCACAGAAAACAAAGCCTGTGTGTGCAGCAGGTCAGTAGCCTCAAATGTTAGCTCCACAGAGAAGCCCACTGTAGTACTCTTATGTAAAATAACTCTCCTTGTCACCACTCTCCCACTTTATTTTTGTTTATCACATTTATCACCAGCCAACATAGTATATATGTATGTTATTTCTTCCTTATTGTCTGTTCCCTCTCAACAGAATATAAACCTGGTGAGAATAAAGACATTATCTGTCTTACTCACAGTTGCATTCCCAGCCTGGAATTCTGTTGGCGTTCAGTAAATATTGGTTGAGTGAATGAACAAATGGGTTTTCATCCAGTGTTCTCTATTTCAACAAGCTGTTATTAAAGATCTACTCTGTGCCAGTCATTTCATTAAAGGCTGAAAACCATGGCTTCACTAAAGGTGAAGTTCAGTGACAGATGGCTCCCTGTCTTTGAGGATCTTCCAATCTGGTTGGAGTAGAGGGGGAGTCACAAAGATAACTTCCTAGCATTGTGCTAATGTCTAGGAACCAGCTGTGTCAAGTAGGAGTGGGGTCAAGGGAAGGGTGACTCATTCTGCTCAGGGTATCTTATTAAGTTCCACGAAGGAGATGACAGGTGGGTTTCATACTAAGGATGCGTAGGGCTTTGCCAACCCAGAAGGGGCACTCCAGGTAGAAAGAACAGCATATGTAAAGGCTCAGAGTCCTAGAAAAGGCATATTGGAAAGTAACCAAGAAATGTGATGTGGCTGGAACAGAGAAGCACTGGGCCTTGGTGCACGTGGTAGTGAGAATGGTTAGATGATACTGAAAAAGGAGATTGGAATTTGATTTTCCCTTCAGGATACTAATGGGGAGAATTACCAACTGCTCAGAGTACCTTAGGCATGAGATCTTAAGCTACGTTGTAGGATGCAAGTTTGTTGCCTCTTTCATCAGAGAATTACAGGAGCAACTTAGCTCAATTTTATTCACGATGGAGATGCTCTTTTATGTTAGTCACACCTTTTACTGCAAGATCTCCAAGTCCAAGAGTGATGGAAGGATTTGGGATGAGGAGATGGGACCCACATAGCTGCCAGATTCCTCATCTTCGGTAGAATGCTGGGGGATGCCATGCTGTTCTCATTTTAACAACTTAAGGCCAGTTCCCAGCCACCCACAGTGATTCATTCATTCTAGATAGTTTCATAAAAATGACACCACTCAGATTGGTAATATAGAGATTAAAAGCAAGATTGTTTAGGGAGAATGAGAGATACAGAAATAAATGAATGAAAGAACAGGAAGGGAGGGAGGGAGGAAGGAAAAGACTAGGCATGGTGGCTTATGCCTGTAATCCCAGTGCTTTGGGAGGTTGAGGCAGGGGATTGCTTGAGGCCAGGAGTTTGACGGTGCAGTGAGCTATGATCTCACCACTGCACTCTGGCCTGGAGACAGAGCAAGACCCTGTCTTGAAAGGAGAACAGAGAGAGAGAAAGAGGGGCCTTAGACCAGAAACTTGAATGCTCATTCTGTTTGCTCTAACTGTGGCTTATTTAAGAAAATTGTCCATTCTGCTTACTAAATCCCTTCTCTTCTGGAAAGAGGATGTGTTTGGGAGGCTCCCATGCCAGGGGCTCCACTCCAGGAAAATGCTTCCCTATTGATTTATGTGTCAGCAATTCAAATGGGGGTATTTATACTGCGGCTGAGCACCTAATAAAAATTTAAATTATTGTTAAAAAAAAAAAAAACGAAAGGAAGGAAAAACTCCTCAAGGAACAACCTGCTAAGGAGAATAAAAAATAGCCACACATAGGATAAGAGGACCTCAGGAAAGGAACTGGAACACTAGGGTTGTGAGGTTCACCAAGATGTGTCTCAGGCCCTTGCATTTCTCCTCTTGAATGCCTCTCCCTCTGATCCAAACACTTCTCCAAGGCTTCATCACTCATTAGCTCAGGAGCCTGGGTAAATAACAGGCATTTCTCTCTTACCTCTTCTGTTCCTTGAGTAGGAGGAAACAATGGAATCTCAAATATCACTTATGCAAAGCTCTTGGAAAGAGCATAACACATAGTAGGTACTCAACAAATATTGATTTCCCTACCTCCTTTCCCCTGTGTAGGATCCCATATTCAGTTGCTTCTTCAAAGGCCATGCCCTATAGCCTATTAAAATCTGATTGCAGCCAGCTGCTGTCCTACTTGAAAGGCCCTGAGCCACTAAATCACACCTATGTATAAATGATTGATAATGAATTAATAGGTTAGTGGTAGCACTTATGGAAAGCAGAAGGCAAGAACCAAAGGAAGCTTTAATGGCAGAATGTTAGAAACGAGTTACAGGCCTCTGTAGTGAGAATTTGGGTGATGAGGCTTCAGCAGAGTTCCTTAAATCATGCCTGCTAGGAAACCACCTCTCTCGTCACCTGTAAGGACAGATGGTGCACAGGGTCACAAGAGCAGAGATTAGGACCCTCAAACTTTAGTGTTGGCATCAGAGGGCTCACCCACTCCCTGACCATATCCTTGACTTGACAGTTTCATTAACTGTACTGTCTCCAAAGTCTTGACTTCAGGCCTCCTGACAGCTTGTCTTTTCCTTCTGGCTCTAGTATTCCAACTCCAGCAATTACACACTTGCAGCCTCTGACCTTGCCTCTTTTTAGCCATCCATAGCCTTACCCTGGCCTCACCTTACCAGGCTTAGAGTCTACCATCCACTGTTACCACTGATCTCCTGCAGAAACCTCTCTGGACTTCTTTTCTTGTACTCATCTGGCAAAACTCCAACCTGGTTAAACCCAATTTCTGGTCTATCCACACTTATGTCTGAACAACTATACATTGCCAGAGAAAAATAGATAGTTGTGCTGACTGTTGTCACTTAACAATAATGACCATAATTCCCAAATGAATACTAGAAATAGTCTGGCAATCTCACTATATTTTCCTAGTAAGTTACCTTTCCTGCCTCTGCAATTTTATTTCTCCTTTCTCAAGAGATGGCTGCCCTCCCTTTTTAATCTTCTCTCAGATGATGACCTTACCTTGTATTTTATAGACAGGCAGTCCCTCATCTCCCTGCCACTACTCCACACCTCTTGTTGTCCCTGTGCCCATCCTCTTGGCGTTCCCTTTTTATTCATGGGTGCCATGGCCCTGCTTCTTGCCAAGGCCAACCCTTTCCAAGTGCCCTAGACCACACCCTCTCATGCTTCCTAAACCTCTGTTCCTGCAATTATCACCACTTGAATCCTCAATTTCTCTCTTACTACTTTGCTTTCCTGTAAGCATAGAAATGTGTTCTGATATCTCCTACCTTGAGAAAGTGAAAGCTTCTCTTGACTCTACTGTCCTTCTAGTTTCCATCCTATTTCTCAGCTCCCATCTCTAGCAAAACTTACCGGAAACATCACTGTTTCCAATTCTCACTTCCAGTCTCTCTTCTCCCAAGCAGGCTTCCATCCTCACTACTCCAAAGAGACTGCTCTTGTCAAGGTCTCCAGCGAACTTCATCTCATCAAATCTCCTGGTCATTTGTCTGTGTTAACTTGGTACTTGGCCTCTCAGCGTTATTGGACAATTATTCCCCCTTACTATTGGGAAAACGGGTCCGTGATAATTATTATGGATAAATTTGGGGTTTTAAACAAAGATCTCATGGATCCAAAGTTTTAGGCAATGTGGACCTCCTACAAAGATTCACAATTTTGTTTTACTCCATATGGGCTGTTAAGTAGACAACAGGGTCAAACAGCAAGGTCATACAGTCAGGAGAGTTCCCTTGTCATTGCTTAGGCAGTCCCCTTCTGAGAGCCTGGCTTCTTTCTCTGGAGCCATCAAGGAATAGGCAGGGAGAAAGGATCTTCCTTTCAGTCCAGTGTTGATCTGTGGCTTCTTCATGACCTTGTTTCTGCTTGGCTGTCACTCCTTACATGCCACATTGGGACTCATTCAAGCTGATTTCCCCAGCCCTGCCCACTTCCACCTCTCTGTTGATTTGCCTATAATCAAGGGCTATTTGTGTATCATATTTACTTCACTGAAAAACAGTCATTGCTTTGAAGGATTTCATAACATGCTATCAAATAAATTATTTTGAAAAAATAATATTTTAAAAATACTCAGCCTTTGTGATAATTTGTGATCATATTTTATCTTTCAATTTTTCTTTTACTTTTTATATCATTGGCCTGGATTTGGTCTTTAAAAGTCTGAACCTCAAATGCAGATCTTGCTTAGGCATTTGCTGACCTACAACCAATGAAAAAGATGTTTGCTTAGTCACAGAGTATATTCTGCTTTGCAGAGGTGCTTTCTCTGACCACAGACAAGGAGGGTCGTTTCATTCCTTGTGAAAACTCACTGAACAACACCCTCAGACCCTTATTTGACTACAGGCACCTTAGGAGATTGAGGAGGGATATTTGAGATGCAACTTTACTTTCATATTAAGGTTCAGGCCTAAACTGCAGAAAATCTATACAATCACAATTTTTAACTTAAAACATTAATTAGCAACAACCTGGACTTCCTCCTACATATCCAAAGATCCCACCAAATATATTGCTGCTTACCATTTCCTGGTCTTCTATAGCACTGCTGAATATAACATAGTGTAGATGCCTGTATCATCTGAGTAACAGATGATTAGTTGGCAGGTGTTGGTATGGCCTTTTATTACTTATCTGTGTAATCTTTGAGATGTTCTTGAGGAATGGTACTTTAGCATACCCAATAGCACTAATAACTTTATATGTTCTTCTGTTATCATATTTACTATCATTTAAGTAATCAATTTTCTGCTCCATTTATTTGTCCATTCTATGAAAGAAGTGCTGGAAACCTCAGGGTTGCTCCTAAACACTCTAAACCCTTTTTTTTCTTATTGCATTTTTTATGAACTTGGCACCTCTAATGCTTCCTCCCATCACTCCACTTTCGTTTCCATGACACATTCTGAGGTACAGAAACACAAACACATTGTCGAGTCCTCAAGTAAGAGGCACCCAGGCTTCAGGAACTGTCCTAGGTGCTGAATATCCAGCAGTGACGAAGGTCTCTGAGCTCCTGAAACATTCATTGGGGGAGACGTGTAACACATCCATCGCCAAGTTCTATTGACTTTACCTCCTTAGTATCTCTTACATCAGGACATTCCTCTCCATTTCTAACCCGCTAGCACCTTAAACTGCCTTCGTCTTTCTCTTCTGCTATTAAAAAATGTTCCTATCTTCCCCACATCCTCTCATGCCTGTTTTTTCCCCCAAATTTTGATCCTTTATTTTCTTTAGAATAAATAGTTGCCATTACTATTACTGATGAAGAAACAGATGTCACTGAATTATTGAGAGCTATGGTCATCGTGGATGTTAACATCTGGGATGTGTTTTGTGAACACTTGTGATTTTAGGTACAGAATTTAAGGTGGTGGAAATTGTATCTGTTGAGACTCCTGATGTTGCCATTTTTGACAATGCTGTGGTTTTCCTGGTGATGACTGTCATATTGCTTAAGACTGAGGAAACTAAAGTTTGTGACAATTCCACAGTGCTGTGGGAAGGTTCACTTATATGGCTAGAAGGCATACATTGGATATTCTAGTTCTAGAGATTGGGAAGTTCAAGATCAAAGCACCAGCAGACTCATGTTTGGGTGAGAGGTTGCCTTCTGCATAGATGGTACCTCTTCATTGCGTCCTCACATGGTGAAAAGGGCCCTGTTGCTTTTTCCCAATCTATTCTCTACACTTTCATTGATGGTATCAGCAATATGTATGTCTGATCATGTCACTCCCCTGCTTAAAACCTTCAAGCACTTCCCATTGATCTTAGGACATAGGTGAAAGTTCTTAACGAGGCTCTACATTATCCAGTCCCTGTTTCTCTCTCTAGCTTTGCTCCCTCTCACACCCTGAGCTCAAGCCACACTTGGCTGTTTTCTGAGTTCCCCACACTCCCTAGTGTCTGTTCTCTGTTCTTCCCCTTTTTCCTTCTTCCCCTCCCCTCCAGGCCATTTCGCCATACCTTCCTGCCTCTGCCAAACTCATTTTTATCTGAAGATCTTAGCTGAGATGCCCCTTCCTTCAGGAAGCCATCTCTGGCTCCCTAGACCAAGCCAGGTGCCACGGTTACATGTTCTCATAGAACCTTCTAAGTTTCTTTTTATCATTTGAAAATTTTAAATTGTGAAACATAACACATACATAGAAGTGTACATAAAACATAAACATTAAATTTAATCAATAACAATAAATCAAATTCCCCATGACCACCCTTCAGGTCAAGGAATAGAACATCACTAAGACACCGAGAAGAACACCCCTGATATGGTCTGGATCTGTGTCCCCACCAAATCTCATGTTGAATTGTGATCCCCAGTGTTGTAGGTGGGGCCTGGTGGGAGGTGACTGGATGAGGGGAAAAGATTTCTCATGAATGGTTTGGCACCATCCCCGTTGGTACTGTCATCATGATAGTGAGTGAGTTCTCACTAGACCTGATTATTTAGAAGTATGTAGCACCTCCCCCTTCTTGCTGTCTTCCTCTTGCTGTGGCCATGTGAAGTACTGGATCCCCCTTTGCTGTCCGCCATGACTGTAAGTTTCCTGAGACCTCCCCAGAAGGCAAGCAGATGCCAGCATCATGCTTCCTGTGCAGTCTGCAGAACTGTGAGCCAAGTAAACCTATTTTCTTTATAAATTACCCAGTCTCAGATATTTCTTTATAGTAATGTGAGAACAATGATCACATTACTAATGAGAACCCTGATCACAAACCCTCACCTCCACTGGCAATAACTGCTTTCCTGACTTCATGGTAATAATTTTCTCACTTTGGAGGGTTTAGAATTTATAAGCATAGAAATATATACAATTTATATATCCAATATCAATTTTCTCAAATTTGCTCAAAATATTTAAAATAAAAATATTATATCCTCTATAAACATATAATTTACATATAAATTTGTCAGTTATTTCCTGTTAGGAGCCAAGAAAAAATAAATTTATATATGTAATTATTGAGACAAAATCTCACTCTGTTACCCAGGCTGGAGTGCAGTGGTGTGATCTTGGCCCACTGAAACCTCAGCCTCCTGTGTTCAAGTGATTCTCAGCCTCCTGAGTAGCTGAGATTACAGGCATGAGCCACCATGCTCAGCTAATTTTTAAAAAATTATTTTTAGTAGAGACAGGGTTTCATCATGTTGGCCAGGCTGGCCTCAAACTCCTGGCCTCAAGTGGTCCACTCACCTCAGCCTCCCAAAGTGTTGGGATTACAGACATGAGCCACTATGCCTAGCAAAATAAATGTATCAGTTTAGAAATATATATATATATATATTCTAATCATATATATAAGACTGCTTAACTAATATCCATGTTTCCCAGGAGACTGTAAGCTCCAAAAGAGAAAGGATAGAGTCTCTTTTGCTCACCTTTGTCTTTCCAGAGTCCTGCCCGGTCCCTGGCATGTAGTGAATCCTCGATACATATCTGGAGACTGAGTGGAGATGACACCCAGGTAGACTCCAGGTAAGGGCTGAACTCTTATGAGAGTCCTTCTAAGGACCTCTTTTTAGAAGGGGGCTGCAAATTGGGCATTAGGGCATCCACTGGGTATAAGAAACATGTTTAGATGCCTCTGTCATGTTCCTCCCAAAAACCTTAAATAAGAAAGGTGATTAAGAAAGTTATGTGGGAAAATAATTCTGTCTATTGTGCATCTTTCTATGTATCTGTCTGTTTTTTTATTTATCCAACCATGTAATATTATACAAACGCACACCTATTAAAATATATCAGAGGCTGGGCGCAGTGGCTCATGCCTGTAATCCCAGCACTTTGGGAGGCCGAGGTGGGCAGATCATGAGCTCAGGAGCTTGAGACCAGCCTGGCCAATATGGCGAAACCCCATATCTATTAAAAATACAAAAATTAACCCATCGTGGTGGCATGCGCCTGTAATCCCAGCTACTTGGGAGGCAGAGGCAGGAGAATCGCTTGAATCCGGGAGGCAGAAGTTGCAGTGGGCTGAGAATGAGCCACTGCACTCCAGCCTGGGCGACAGAGCAAAGCAAGACTCTGTCTTGGGGGGTGGGAAAAAACACAACTCTCTCTCTCTCTCTCTCTCTCTCTCTATATATATATATATAGCCTGTACTACACACACACACATACACACACACATATATATAACCTGTACTATATATCTATAGTATACATATATATATAGAGTATACATATATATATATATATAGTACAGACTATATATAGAGAGTTGTGTATATATACACAGGCTATATATATACACATATATGTGTGTGTGTGTGTGTGTGTGTGTGTGTATAACAAAAATAGGCCAGGCACAGTGGCTCATGCCTGTAATTCCAGCACTTTGGGAGGCTGAGGCAGGCAAGTGGCTTGAGTTCAGGAGTTCAAGACCAGTGTGAGCAACGTGGTGAAACCCGTCTTTACAAAAAAAAACAAAGATTAGCTGGGCATGGTCGTGTGCACTGGTAATCCCAGCTACCTGGGAGGCTGAGATGGGAGGATCGTTTGAACCTAAGAGGCAGAGGTTGCACTGAGCTGAGATGGTGCTACTGTACTCTAGTCTGGGCAACAGAGTGAGATCTTGTCTGAAAAAATTAAAAAGACTGGAAAAAATGAGCATGGTAGAAGAATAGGGTGGGAAAAATGGTTACTGTCTCATAAGTAGGCATAAGTATTGGCGTCCACTCATGACCTACAGGAATAAACCCTTTCCCTGTCAGCAACTTGGACTAGAAGATGGCGAAGAAATAAACTGTGTCTCAGGGAGTTGATTCATGAGGCAGAAAACCCGTAGCAGGATCATGGAAACACATGAATTATTCACAATTCAAACTGATAGGGGAAGGAGGAGGAGGGGAATGACCAGGAAGGAAACATCAAGGAAATGAAACCCTCCATGGCCAGGGGGGGCCCCGGAGGGTGGCAATGGGAATGGCCTCCAAAGGGGACCAGGCCAGAGTGGTGGAGGGAGGAAAGCCCACCGGTGACTTGGACATGGGAACTGAGAACACCTGGAGGGAGTGAGGGTGGCCTTGCAATCCTGTCATGGGTAAACCGAGGGAGTGTCCCTACATCCGAAAGTCAGTCACAGCTGGGGTAGCAGCCCAGCAGCTCATGATTGGGTTTAAAAATGAATTCTGATGCCAGGCTCACTGCTGTCCTGTGATTGCAAGAGAGGGGAAGCACATCCGACCGGGGAGGCAGGCTGGTCAGTGGGGCGGGGGAGGGCGCTGATGGATCTGAGAATCAGGGGAGTGTGGACGTGCAGAACGAGAGCGGGTGTCACCCTCCAGGAAGGGTTACTCTTCACTCCAGTTGATTTGAGTGTGTGAACAGGGTTGGGGAGCTAGGGAGAAAAGACAAGGCTTGTTCCTCAACACAAAAGAGAGACTTAGGGTTGTACAGAAGAGAGAGGGAGCCCATGGTGGGTAGGAGAAAAAGGTGAAGGCAGGTTTCAGGAGCTGAGTAAGGCAGTACAGAATGAAGAGAAGCCCACAGCATTGTCAGGAGCAGGATTACAGCTAATGGGTTTCAAGAGACTCAGTTGGGAGGCAGCCGGGTGGAATGGAGGTGGATCGGTCTGGTTTAAAAACCTGGGTGGGGTGAACACAGCCAGTACACGTTTACTGCCCCACTAAGAGCATAGCACAACTCAGCATGCCCACATATGTTTGTTGAGCACTTACTATGCGGCAGGCTGGGCATACAAAAAAAAGTCATCTCTCAAAGAGCTTACATTCTAACTCGAGGAAGTAGATAATAAA
This sequence comes from Colobus angolensis palliatus, assembly GCF_000951035.1. NCBI lineage: Eukaryota > Metazoa > Chordata > Mammalia > Primates > Cercopithecidae > Colobus > Colobus angolensis. Next base: position 6,261,670 of record NW_012119487.1, on the reverse strand, counting down.
CATGTAAACAAATAATCAAATAAGATTATTTTAAATACCCAAAAGAGCTACAGAAACAATGAAATAGGGTGCTTTGTTAGAGACTCACAGTGTATGTGGGAAGTAGAGGCAGGGCTGCTTTAGCAAGAGCAGTCAGGAAGCTCCTGCCTGAGGAGGTGGTATTTAAGCTGAGCCCTGAATGATGAACAGAAGCCAGTCTAGTGCCTATCTGAAGAAAACAGAAAGCAGAAAGCAGAATGCAGCTAAGCAATGAAGACAAACACGCATAAGACAAGGGTCCCATGCCCTCACCATACCTCTGCTTCCTCCATCTGAAAAATGAGAAGGTTGGGCAAGATAATTGCTAAGCCCTGCTCAGTGTGCTGTAAAATCTCAGAAAGTCTTCATGGAAAAGGTGGGACTTGAGCTGTATCTGGAAGAAAGATCCTTAGAGCGCTAGCGTGGTTATTTAAACCAGCACAAAAGCTATATAGTTTTCTAAAACCTTGAATGAGAACAAAATGGGAATATCTGCTTCCTCCTGATTGAGGTGTAATCCTCCTTCCTCCACTGGGCAGGAAACTTCTGTCCTAAAAGGCAGCCATGCTCAAACTCTGTTGCCTCGGGAAGCCTTGTTGCACATTAAAATCTATTGCTTCCTGCTCCCATTGCAGAATACCTCTATTTGACCATTTATCTCATTTTGCCTTTTAAAATAGTTCATAGAGTTACCAACCTGTTTAAGCATCTACTTCCTTGACTTATGAGTAAACTCCTTGTTAAGCTCTGACCCCAAGCACAGTTCCAGTCTCGGGGCAGGTGTCCCCATGGAAGTTAAAGGACCAAATGAATTGTGGATGTATTAGTCAGCTAAGGCTGCCATAATGAAACACCATAGCCTAGGAGGTTTAAACAACAGGAATTTGTTTTCCACAGTTCTAGAGACTAGATGTTCAAGATTAAGGTTCTAGCCAATGAGGTTCCTGGTGAGGGCTCATTTTCTGGCTTGCAGATGATCAACTTGTCAGTGTATCCTCACATGACAGGAGGAGAGAGACAGCACAAGAGAGCAAGTCAACTCTGGTCTCTCCCAATTCTTATAGGGATACTGATCCTATCTGATCAGAGCCCTACCCTTATGACCTCATTTAATCTTACTTACCTCCATAAGGACCTTATCTCCAAATTGTCACACTGGGGTTTAGGGCTCTAATGTGAGTTTTGGGGACACATCCAGTCTATGACAGTAAGTGAGGATATGAGTGAGTGAGACAGCGCTAGAAACAGTCCAGGTCTCCCTCTTTGGACAGAAACGTGTTGCTCAGCAGGGCTGTCCTGGAAAGGCAGCAGGCAGTGCCCTGCCCAGCAGGCACCTGCCATTACAGGAACTGTTGTGGACATGAGAAGATTTAGGAAGAAACATACTTGACTCCAACAGGGTCCCACACAGGGCAAGTAAGTGGAATCTGATCCTGGTCTGAGCACTGGTTTGAAGAATGGGGAGAGTATTAGGAGTGGGGTAAGAAAGGGACAGCAGGTGGGGAAATAAAGGAGAACTTGCTGTATCTCCCAGCGGGGTCTCTGCTACCATTGTGTCCCAGTCACAGCCTCTCTAATCAGGGACACTTGGGCTTGGCCATCTTTCCTGCAAGATTGCAGTCATTCTACTTGAGCAGTCAGGGGCTAGGCAAGAATAACAGCAAAATGAATGAATGTGTTTTTCAATGTTTACTTCATCCCAGGACAATTCTAAGTGCTTTATGTGTGCTAACTTCCTGCATCCTCATACTGGTTGCTGAGAAAACTGAGGGAGATGAAGTACCTGCCTACATTCTCACAGCTGGTGATGGCAGCTGGGGACCTCGGCTCAAACCTGCAGTCAAAACTCTGACGGCTGCACAGGCTCCCTCAGGGCTGTGGCCTCTGCCACTGTGCACGTCTTCCAATGGGGTGCTGCAGTGTGTGGCTGAGGGAGGGGTGAGGACCTCTCTGCTAAGCCACAGTAGCCCGAGCTTCTAAGATCATGCACCAACATCCCAACACACCCCAGTGTGCAGCCCAGGAGGTGGGCCACAGCCCGGGTACAGATGCCACCTCTTCTGAGACTTGGCATATCCTCAGTTTTTGGGCCTTTTCTCACCCATGCTTCTGTAGGGAGGGAGCCAGAGACAAGGAGGGACTTGAGACTGGAGGAGGAGAGAGAGAAAGAAATACCAGGAAGAGAGAAGATAGGCAAATGAATGCCACAGATAGGCCTGGATGGCCACTGGGGACAAACCAATTGCAGCTTCAAGGGACCTTCTTGTCTGAAATTGGCAGGTTGTGGGATTGCAGGGAGGGGAAAGTGAATGTCCTTGCTGGTAGAACTCAGACAAGCCATTGGTCAGGGATAGTTCTCTTGCCCAGCACCTAACAGAGTCTAAGTGTATGTCTGCATGCTGGAAAAGCACTGGATGGAGTCGGAAAACTTGCATTCTAGGCTTGCCTTGGCTATAAACGACTTGTGTTATGTTAGACAAGTTATATAATCCCCCTGGGCTTCTGTTTACATGATATGGCCATGTGACAGATCTTCCAAGCTCTTCTAACATCTAACAACATTCTGGGCTTGTCTGACCCCTCAGGGTTGTGCGGTCTCAGTTTATTGGTCTATTTAAGATGGGATGAGAGTATTAACAGACCCATCAAGGGGAGATAAAAGTCTCTGTGACCCAGGCCCAGGTGGACCCAGCCTACTAAACTGCCCAGCCCTGACAAGCATCGTGGGTCTTGCCCCTCACTTCCCTGCTCCTTGCATTTGCCTACCTGTGACCTTGGCCACCTCCTTCCCCTACCCAGATCTCCAGCTCCTCTCTGGGGTTTCAAGGGATGAATAGGATAATGCTTTCTAATTACTTAGTGCGAGTGCTGTGAGTCAGGATAAAGGACTCTTCTAATCCAGTTGTTTCTGGGATTATTCATCCAGAAACATAAATGAGTGTTTAAATGAGAGTGAAGGCTGTGGAATGCAGGCCAGAGAAGGCCAGGACAGGGGGTGCTGGGGAAGAACTGGGGCAGAGCTCTGGGGTGTTGCTTGGCAGATGCCCTTGGCTCTACACGATATTTTGTTTCACCCATGATCTCAGGATCCTCGAAATTCAGCTTTCACTGCTCCAGAATTCCCCAACACTCATGCCCCTCTCTTGAAAAATACATTTTATTAACTCATTCGATGGCTGCACCAAAGGGGACCAGCTGCTAACAACTGACAGTAGGCATTTTGGTACTTATGCGAACAGAACCCTCTGCCATGTGTTACTAAGCAGTGTGGACCACAGTCTCCAGGCTCAGTCTCTGTCCCTGGAGTGCTGGTTCTGAGAGCACTTGCTGGGGGAAGCTGGCTTTCTCGATTATGCAGGTATCTATGAAGGGCAGAACAATTTATTAGCTGTGTGTGTGTGTGCATGTGCGCTCACCCATGAGGACACCCTGCATGAAGACAGAGAAACTGTGACATCTGTGCTTTTGGTTTTGATACCTGACAAAAGGGACAAAGGGACATGGTTTAAATGTCACAGCAAGGGCCTTTGACAAGGGTAGTTAAGAAAGCAGATGTCTCTGTGCCTGACTCTACTGTAGGAAGTGCTGGGCCCATGACCTTAGGTCCCACACCTTAGTGCATTGACTTTCTAATTTGAAATTATTTTCAGGAGGAGAAAAAAGTCTATGATAAAAATATAGATATATTCACCCCTTTATTCAAGATCCACTTATTAAGCACTTAATTTGTCCAAGCCACTGTTAAACAACATGAAGGGCAAAAATCACTGTTAGGCTACTAATGATTAACACTTTAAAAATGATTTCAACTTCTGTTTTAGATTTGTGGGGTACATGTGGAGGTTTGTCACCTGGGTATATTGCGTGATGCTGAGGCTTGGGGTGTGATTAATCTCACCACCCAGGTACTGAGCATAGTACCCGATAGTTTTTCAACCCTTGTCCCTCTCCCTCCCTCCCTACTCTACTAGAACTTTTATAAAACAGATAAGAATCATGCTTCCCATTTTGCAGAACAGGAAACCGAGATTTTTAAAAGCCTATCCAAAGTCTCACAGCCAAAGTTTTATTTATGAGGTGTCAGAACACAAACTTAGCTCTTCTGGCTCCAAGATAAATGCTCTAAGAAATGTTTTAATCTTTCAAGGAGGTGGCATTTAGATAAAGAGGATATGGCAAGACCACAGAGCATAGTACAAGGAAGGGCAGGGCATGCACTACGGCTAATGTATAAGTAAGTGCTATAGGAGTTCTGAGCAGGGCTCTGTAATAGAAGGGTCATGGGGTGGGGGTGGGGGGATCATTGGGCTCAGCTTGGAAGGATAGGGAGCATTTTCATCGATGGAGGGAGAAGTGGAGGTCATCCTAGGCAGAAGGAAGGGTGATGGCAAAATGACAAAGGATGATGTGGACAAAAGTTGGTTGCACGTAGTATATGGTCTTGATTGGCGAGAGCAGCAGTTTTCACTTGGCTATGTATTAGAGTCACCTGAGTAGGCTTTAAAATGACCAACTCCTGGGCCCCATGTCCAGCTTTTCTGGTTAATTCATCCTAATCATTGGTCTCATTGGCGTTTTATAAAAACTCCCTGAATGATTCTATTTGCAGCTTGGATTGAGATTCACTGGCATTGTGGAAGGACTTGGGGTGGGGGGTTCCAAAATGGGACTGTCACAATCACACAGGTACAACATCAACAGGATCTGAATAAAGGAGATGAGAATGGGAACAGAAAGAGAGGGATGAGCAAGAGCTCTTGAAAGACAGTACCTCCAGGACTGAGCATCCACAGGAACGTACAAGTCATGACAACTAGAATGCAAGCCTGGGAGCCCTTCACAGGAATGAGAAAACAGCAACCAGGGGGAAGGGGAGGCAGATGTGGGAGGAGGAAGGTTTGGATTTGAGATGTCTTGAGTTTAAAGGCAATTATTATTAGGTCATCAGATAGGAATGCCCAGTAAGTCAAGTGGGTTTAAATTTAGGTTAAGAACGGGAAATGGAGAATCTTGAGGACTCATCTTCTTAAAAGTGGTAGTTGAGGCTGAGGGAGTGCATGAGCTTTGAGAGACAAAGGAGAAAGAGACCAGAGGGCTCAGGTGGGAACATTTAGGAAGCAGAAGGACAAAGAGGAGGTTAGAAGCAATTCCTAAATGGAGAATTGTTCTATTTGCATTAGCCAAGGCCAGTGTCTGTGGGGGACGGGCAATGGGCAACAGAGTCATTTTTCATGGGCCTGGCTGCCTGTGACTCGGAAATTGATCAGCTGAGTCAATAGCTCCGTGCTCAGACACGAAGCTTCACTGATGTGTGTGCGGGAAGTAGGGCAGTTGCATCTCAGCTCTCCCTCACCAGAAACACAGCCTGCTCAGTGTTCTGACAGAATCTGAGCTCATTTTGCCACTACTCTTGGCCTTCAGTAGCAGGAAGGCGGAATAAACCCCAGACACACACAGGTTATGAACTCACCCATCACAAAGAAGTCATTTATTCTGAGCCATCCCAAATATTGATTGCTGTCCTCCTGGGGAAAACAATGTAATCAGCCCCCACTCTTTAAAGGGGACCCCATGAGAGCATCTCTTATGATATCCCAGCATCATCCCATGTTACCAGCTTAGCTCCTGAGAGGAGTCCTGTGGGTTTCCCTGATACTCAGCCTTTGAGAGTCCCAAGAGCTGAGGAGGGCAGGAATCAGAAGCACATCAGTTTTAGGGGTCCTGGGGCCCAGAAACAGGATTCTGCATCTGTTTCTGGCTGGTCAGGCTTCATCATGGACAAAAGAGGAGGAAAGAATCTAGTGTGGACAATCAACCCTCAGGTCCTCAGTTTACCTACCTGCCTTTGGGGAGAGCTCAGAAGTGGAGGGAAAAGAATGACGATGCCATGGAGAGGAAAACAACATTTTAGCATTTATGGGCCCCTCGAACCCTAAATGAAAAGACTCTCAAGAAACCCTTCTGGGTGACATAAGTATTGATAAGCCATGGAACAGGTACTGAGAGCAGGGTCCCTACTCCCTTCCAGCCCTAACAAAGCAAACGAACACCAGGTATTTTCAAACTGTGCTTCTCGTCCTTCAGTGTGAGGATATTGTTCAGTGCAGAACCTGATTCAGTGCATCTGTGTTGGGGCTTGAGCTTTTATGTGTCTGTTTTCCACAGAATGCTGAAGCTGCTGGTCCTTGGACCACACTTTGAGAAGCAAGGTTTTAGAGGCGGTTGACTGAGTCCAGAGCCTGGGAGAGAGAAGAAAGGTTGGCTTTGTGTCCATCCCATGTCCCCTACCAGTTCTGCCCTGGGATCTCTTTGGGGACTGCCTCTCCCCTGCTGCTGACCAGAGAAAGGGGACAGGAAGGCCATAGCGGGAAGGTGAGCAGGCAGCCTCGCAAGGCTCCCCCAGGCTGAGCCACAGACTCTGGGCTCTGATTGTCTTGCACATCGTCCAGTGCCTGGCAGTGTCTGCTTATTGGCTCCTGGCTCAGGCAGAGTAATTACAGTTGAGGCCCTGATGAATTGGGGGCTGGTAATTAAAGCGCCTATCGATTTTCCACTTAGGAGTTCCCTGTAGCTGGAAACAAAAGTGGAGAGGGGAGAGAGATAAACAATCCCAGGAAGGTCTTTCAAAACGGGGGATGGTTCAGTGTGCATTAGCTGGGCCTGGCAGGGCTGAGAAAGGGGCTGCGGGGCCATCGTTTATCACCAGTCCATCTATCTAGAATTTGAGAATTGATTGGTCAGTCAATACGCTTCTGGGGCTCAGTGCCAGCTGGGGTGAGGGAAGGAGGACTATCTTCTGCAAAGCGTTCATCCTTAGATCTCTAAGCCATGAATCTGTCTTGTTTTGCTGCTTCATTTGGCTTATTTTAATTATGTATTGAAACAATTGCCTCGTTTACATCATCTGCCTTCATCAGGCAACAATGGGCTTTCCGTCACTAGAAATTTGGCTTCTGGTGCCATCTGAAGCCAGATATGGGAAGGCAGAAACTGGGTGTGGAAGAGGGGCGTGATGGGAAGGAGGTATGAGGACAGCAGAGGGAGTGGGAAGAGAAAGATGATGACAAGGAGGGTGCCCAGGTGGGCCAGAGCTGAAGGGTGCAGAAATTTTAAAGAGAGGGCAGCTATTTGAGTGAAGAAACCATACAAGCAGAGTACAGAGCAGCACATAGAGAGAGAACAGAATCAACAAGGGAAGAAAGAGACAGAGAGAAAGCACAAAGGAAGGAGCAGGGCCAGCATGAGGGAGAGAGGAGAGTGAGACAGGAAGAGGGTGTTAGTAGAAACATAAAGCACATTGAAGCCTTATTTAAAGATTGCTTTTTTGGTACATTTAACTCTTAATTCATCTTCCTTTCACTGAGCTAATGTGAAGTGTGAAAGAAAAACTAATGAGAAGGGGGCCTAACTGGCAATTTCAGTTTAGTCAGCTCTAGGAGCTCTCTCCTCCTCTTGCAGGTCACTTGATCCGAGATGGTTCTTTTGTTTCTCAGAGAAATGTCACTCTTCTCCTGAGTCTTTTTCCTTCGCCTGCCTGTTTTCACTGTGGCAGCTGGTTTGGTGGCTTAATGACAATGAAGTTAGATTAGGATCTGGGTTTTGGTGATGATTGAAGCCGGGCCATGAGAAGCATTTTAGCATAATGCATGTTGAAACACAATTACCCATTATCCCAGTCAGGACAGACAATAGGGGTAGTGGGGAGTAGCGAGTTGTGGAGGAGTCAGGAGGCTGTTACTTGTTATAAGTTAGATTTTAAAAATATTCTGTAGAAATAGTGAATGGATTTAGTCAGTTTATTCAACCCACAATGTTCTTGCATCTGGAAAAAAAAATCTTCTGCAAGTATGCCAGATAAATGGGGAAAAAAAGGATGGGGCAAGAGTGTTGTTTGTGGTATTAAGTAGCTGCTGTGCATAGACCGTTGTGCAGCACATGTCACACAGGAAACTCAGGTCCTGTCCTCATAGGACTTAAAGAATTACAAGACTTGATTCTTACGTGTAACCACACTTATCTGGTTCGAATCTTAATGGCATCTTTGTCTGCAGAGCAAAGTTAACCTGCTAAGCCTCACAGGAAAGACTTACCTTGGTTGATCCCAGCCTATCGTCTAGCATTATCACTCCTGCTTGCTTGGATATCCCTTTTGCACTGGCCTGCAAGGCTCCTTATGGTCTAAGGTCCTGACTCTTCTCCTGTGTTCCCCATCTCAACCAAAGGGTACCACCCTTCAATCAGTTCCCCCAGCCAGGAGCCTATAGACATCATGGACTTTTTTCTTATGTCCCCAGTACGATAGGTCCCTGTACTAGCCATTCTTATATTCTTGCATTGCTGAGATTGGGTAATTTATAAAGCAAAGAGATTTAATTGGCTTACAAGTCTGCAGGCTGTACAGGAAGTATGGTGCTGGCATCTGCTCAGCTTCTCAGGAGGCATCAGGATGCTCACCATCCAGGCAGAAGGCAAAGGGGGAGCAGGCACTTTACATGGCAGAGCAGAAGCAAGAGAGGGAGTGGGTGATCTCATGTGAACTCAGACTGAGAGCTCACCTATCACCAAGGGAATGGCCTAAACCATTCATGAGGGATCTGCTCTCATGATTCAAACACTTCCCACTAGGCCCCACCACCAGCATTGGGGATTACAATTCAATATGAGATTTGGACAGGATCAAATATCCAAACCCTATCAGCCCCCAAGCCTTGTCCTGCTACCTAGTAACTCCTGGATCCTACTCCTTCCTTCCCATTCCTGCAGCCACAGCCTGAGTTCGTCTTATGTCACCTCTTGCTTGGACTCTTGAGTTATTGCAATGGTCTCCTCACTGGTCTCAAACCATCCTATTCTAGCTGCTATGGTATCCTCAGAGCAATTAATCTAAAATGAACATTTGATGGTGTTATTCTCAATTTTTTTAATGACTCTTCACTGCATGAAGCATGAAGTTCTTTCCAGCTGTGTGAGCGTGGGCAAGATATGCAAGTTCTCAAAGCCTAAGATGCCTCATCTGTAAAAATGGGAATTCTGATAGCTGCTTCATGGGGTTGTTATGGGAAGTAAATGAGGTAATATAAGTAAAATAATTAGCACAGTGCCTGGCACATAGCTGTTATCCCTAGTGAGGTAGAAGTGATGGTGGTGATGAGAAGAGGGGAGAGTACTTTTTATGGTTGTTATTACAGAGGAAAGTCTTTATAATCTGAATCTAAATTTCTATCTGTAGCACCGACCTTTCTCCTGAACTGCAGATTCATGTACATAACTGGCCACACAGCATTTTCACCTGAATGTCTAATGTACATCACACATTTAGCAAGTTCAAAACTGAACTTATATTCTATCCTCCAAACATGCCCTGCCCACAACTCAAATGACAATTTCCCAACTCAAACGACAGTCCCTTCCTCCCCAGAGCTCATACCAAAAACCTCGACTGCTCTCACTCTCTCATGGATTCCGCATTCATTCCATCTTTAAGTCCTGTTTCCACATCTGTGAGATCTATTCAGAATTTAGCCACTCCCATCACCTCTCCCAGTGCTGCCGCTGTGGTGGGCCAGGCCACAGTCCTCTGCCTGGGCTACTGCACTAGCCTTCTCCCCAGCCCCTCACTCCTGCCCTTATTCTTTGTGGCATATTCTGCAGCAGCCAGAGGGCTGCTTTTATGGCAGAAGTTAAATCACTCCCCTGCCCCGAATCTTCCACTGGGGTGATCTGAGTGCTGCTCCATCTGACTCCTTCCTGCTGTTACTCCTCTTATCATCTCCCACTCCCTGTACCCTCTCTCACTCCACTCCTGCCACACTGGCCTCTTTCCTGTTCCTCGAACGTGGCAGGCATGCTCCTGCCTAGGGCTTTGCACTTGGTGTCCCCCTGCCAGAAGCACTCTTTCCCCAGGGGTGAGATGCTTCAGCCCTCATCTCCCCAAGTCTTGCTCAAATGGCACCTTCATGGTGAAGCCTGCCCTGGTGAACTTATAGCAAATCACACCCCTAGCACTCCCAGTCTCCTTACTTAGCTCTCTTTCTACACAGCACTTATCACCCTCTGTCACAGTATATAGTCTACTTATTTCTTGTGTGTATTGCCTGTCTTAAAGACTAGGGAGAAATCAATGTCAGGAGGTAGATGTCTGTCTCCCCACACAGGGGCACATCCTCTTATTCCACACATCATGAGTCCTTTCAGCATTCCTCCATAGCAGGTAAGAGGTGGAGAAGTCCCATATATCACCTTTGATGGGGAGCACAGAACAGATAGAGGACAGCAGCGAAGGCACGCCTGTGTCAGCTAACCCATCGTATGGAAGGCTCTGCATCCGGGTGAACTAATTATGCTTTATTGTGCAGGAAATGAGAAGACTGTGAAGGTTTTGGAGAAGAAAAACAACATGACAGGAGCCAAGCGTTAGGAAAATGAGTTTGGCAATGATGAGAAAGGTAAATAGAAGGGAGTGAGTGAGACTCCTGAGACCAGACTGTTGCAGTCATTTTAAAAAAGTGGTTTTTTTTAGAGTGGTTAGGGCCTAAGCTTGGAGAGTGGAAGTGGGAAAGAAAGGGGGCAGATTGAGGAAACTGCTAAGGGAATAATTGTTGATAGGGCTGGGCAACTGGTGGGACTTAAGAGGACTGTCTGGAGGGCTCTGTACAGAGGGCCTCTTCACTTGGCACTCTGCACTCTCTCCCAAAGTGATCTCATATTCCCATGGCTTCAGCTATCAACCATAGGGCCAGGACTCCCAAATACGTCACTCCAGCGCAGGTCACTGAGCTATAGACGCTTTTTTTTTTTTTTTTTTTTTTTTTTTTTGAGACGGAGTCTTGCTCTGTCGCCGGGGCTGGAGTGCAGTGGCCGGATCTCAGCTCACTGCAACCTCCGCCTCCCGGCTTCACGCCATTCTCCTGCCTCAGCCTCCCAAGTAGCTGGGACTACAGGCGCCCGCCATCTCGCCTGGCTAGTTTTTTGTATTTTTTTAGTAGAGATGGGGTTTCACTGTGTTAGCCAGGATGGTCTCGATCTCCTGACCTCGTGATCCGCCCGTCTCGGCCTCCCAAAGTGCTGGGATTACAGGCTTGAGCCACCGCGCCCGGCCCTATAGACACTTTTTAGAAGCTCCCCTGGGAGACCTCACAGGGACCTCATGCCCAGCATAAACAGGACAGAAATCAACATCCCCACCATTTACAGTCTGCTCCACCCCCACAGCTCAGGCAAGGCTTCACTGTCCAGCTAGGAGCTAGAAAACCATCTCAGGTCCCTCCCTTCCCATGTCTATGCATTCCCCATGTCCTCCATGATTTTCTTTCTCCTCTGCCATCACTCTAGGCCTGGCAGCCATCCTGTCTTTCCTAGACAATGGCAGTAGCTCCCTGAATGATCTTCCAGGGGCTCCTCTTGTCACACTCCAATCCATTCACTCTAATGGTGTTTTGTTTACTTATTTTAACATAACCTAAGTGACCCATGAATAATGCAAGCCCAATGATACTGTTTCCTATGAAAACCCATCAATAGCATCTCATTGCTCTTAGAATAATCTACCAAATCCCTAACATGGCTTTGAAGCCCTGCCACTGTAATCTTGACCCACATCTGTCTCATCCTCACTTTGCATTAGAATGAGTTTCAGTGATGTTGGCATCACCTGATAGTCCTTGAGCTCTCTGAGGATGGGGATCATGTCTGAACACCAAGCAGAGTGCCTGGCGTAGGGGAGGTGCTAGGGATATTGTGGAATGAAGCAGTAGGGTGCTCAGTAGGATCAAATGCTGTGAAGAGGCCAAGAAGGGCTAAGCAAAAGCCGTTGGAGTTGGCATGGGAACAGAAAGCAAGTTTGTGTACCACAACACAATGTCTAGGAGCAAAAAGAGATGTCACTGAGCATGTGATAGCTTAATTGTTTGGCCTGTTAGGGGAATGAGCATTCTGGCTAACAAATGTGTCTACATACGGTGAAGATCCAAACTTTTCTATTTTAACCCTTGTTGCCAAAATGATTTTTTTTTTAGAACGCATGTGTTTTACTTTCCTGCCTTTAGCAATTGTACCAGAGCAACTAACTACAGAAACCTAATTAATAAATGGGGGATTGGGGGAGCTCATTTGAACTGTGTTCTTTATATTTGAAGCAAAGGTAGAGAATGTGCCCTAGACAGCACTTTAAATAAGTTCCTGATTTCTCCTTGTTGGAAGTGTGTGTGTGTGTGTGTGTGTGTGAAAGCGAGGGAGGAAGCCCAATTCTGGCTGTGTTACAAAGAAGCTACACACAAGGCACATCAGCACATTCCACACATTGTGAGTCCTTTCGGCATCCCTCCACAGGAAGCAAGAGATGGAGAAGTGGAGGAGGCCCTGTATATCACCTTCATTGGGGAGCACCGAACAAATAGAGGGCAACAGCAAAGATTCATCTGTGTAGGCCAAGGGCATCTCATGCAAAGGCCTTCATCTTCCCCCAGGGGGCGACACTCACCACACCAATATCATGGTCCTATCGTGAGGATTACAAGAGATAACATGCTTGAAGGACCCCAGTGCTTGGCACATGGGGGTGTTTGTGTGCATATTGAGACATTTGTTTATATCTCAGGTGTCTATGAGACTGTAAGCTCCTTTTCCCCTCCAAAGCTGGCTCATAGTGCTTGACAATATCACAGATTGATTAACTGTAAGTAACATGAACAATTGAAAATGCAAATAAAATTTCCTCCTGTAAAGTTCTTCCAAAATGAACTCAGACTCCATTTGTCTGAAATGGTTGGTTCGTGGCTGGAAGGTTTCCTTCTTAAGGCCTGAAGTGTGTCCCCTGTATCATCTCACCACCAAGTCCATGGTTCATTTGTCTGTCAGCATCGCAGTGGCCAGTCTTGATGACTGGTCAGGAGGTGGATGTCTGTCTCCATGCACAGAGGCACATCCTTTTATTCCATGCAGTGTGGAAAGAAGCCAAGTGCTTGGCACATGGTAGATGCTTCCTTCCTGTTACATGACTATAAACCCAAAAGTGTGTGGAAAATCATAAAGTGCAAGGATATACTCTTGCATGGTACAGATGTTTGATGAGATTAATTCAGGCTTCTTTTTTTGCTTTTAAAAATCCAGTGATTTGCACTATACTCTTAAAAATTACGAACACAACAGCAACAGCAACAACCAGCTAATTAAAGGTTTTCATTAACTCAGACCCTACTTTTCATCATTTCTCTCTTCATAATTATAACAAGGAAGAGTCTTGGTTTGGAGAAAGGGAGGAAGCTCCAGGCATCAGATCATTATTCTCCAAACCCCAGGAGGGTGCAGGGAAGGCTTCTCCTGGAGAGCCTGTCCTTTTGGTGGGAGCTCAACAGAGAAAGCAAGGAGGTGGCCCTGCCTCAAGGTCAAAGCAGTTCTCACCGTGAGCCCAGGGCAGAGGCCTGTGGCTATGGCTCTGCCTAAAATGGGCTTTCCATGTTGCTGACTCTCTGTAAATGGAAAGTAATAAGTTATGCTGTGCTGACACTTTCCCAGCCTGGCTGCATTAAGATGGAAAATTACACCTAGGTTTAAATACACACACACACACACACACACACACACACACACGGCTCTTTGTACCTGTTCCTAGTCATTAAAATGTGTTTCTGAAGTGCTAAATTTATAGTTAATTGCACAGTTAATTCATTATGTAGCCCTGTTTTTTCTTTATAAAACACCAAACTAAAGCAAACCTAGGCAATTACTTGAAGTCTCAGAAATATCACAAAAGGAATGACTTAATTTAGTAAATAATTTTAACTTAAATAATTATTTACTGAGAGAGAGAGTTTGCTGAGTGCCTCAGGAGATTGCCTACTATTGGCCTCATAATAAACCTTCCGAGTAATTTCTGATTAATTACTTACACAAGTAACATTTTATTTACTTTGAATAAGTTGGGTTTTAAAAAGAGCCTGTAAAATACCAATGAGGACACCCCAGCAGCACTTCCTGGTCTTTTTCAGGCCTGTGAAAAAATGGGATTGGTGGAGGATGAGTTCCAATCCTGTAACCCTCTAAAGGCAGATCAGCCAAACTACCTTTTGGGCAGTCTGTAGCTCAGTGTTTCCTTATAAATTTGGGATTTCATTTCATACCACGGTCTGAATAAATTCACTATGGTTTTTTTATTTTGTTTTTGTTTGTCATGTATTTCAAGGTATCATGCACAAAACAGGCACTCAAATAAATATCAGATAAATGGAAATATGTCGTAATACCAGCAGCAGCATTTAAAAATATATAAATGGCTGTCAGATATAGAATAGGAATCCACATAACATTCAGAGTATATTAAGAAAATGTAAGATTATTGAGGTATTTTGGACATAGAAAAATTGCAAAATGAGCCAATGATTTCTGCTTGTTTGGAATTGAGACCTGGAATTTTGATAGTGTTTTTAAAGTGCTCTAGGGCATATGTTTATTTTTGAAACCAATGTGAGATAAAAGAGTGTTTTGAGAATTTTAACCCTAATGTATCAGAAAAGTCACATTTAGGAGTCATCACTCCACGTTCTAAGACTGTAGGCCCTGGATGACAGGCCAGATGCAATACCAACGAGGTCACATCACTGTGAGCTTCTCACCACTCATGGTTGCTTCTGACCTGTGTAAGCGGGGAGGAATCCCAGTCAGGCCTTATCTCCAGGACACACGGAGGACAAAAAACTACAAAAGGGTCTTGAGGATTCACCTTTTAAAACAGACCAGTTTTACTTGGAAGGGTTTTTTTGGGGGGTAAGGAGGTGGTAACTATCTCTTCTCTTGGCTTATTTGAAGGGCTGTTTATGTAGAAGGGGAATTAGATTTTACCTGCACTGGCGCAGAGTGATAGAATCTGGGCCAGTGAATGGAAGGGTCATAGGGAATGAGATTTCCATTCAGGGTAAGGAAGAAATTTGCAATAGGCCCATCAGAAGGTGGTTCCCTCGGGAGATGGTGTGTTTCTATCCTGTTTTTTCAAGCAAGAACTGGCATCCACACTGAAGAGATGCTGGGAAAGAGCTCAGCTGGGTGGAAACGGTGACAGCAAGGAGGCCAGTGGGTGGAGGCGGCCAGAGGAGACCTTGATCCTTACCACACACCTTTAAGATGTCTTCCTGTCATCTTTTCCTCTTCCCTGGATACTTTCTGGCTTGTTAATGTCCTTCTTAATGGATGGTGCCCAATACTCCAAATTCAGGGCAGAATATGGAGTGGGGGTAATGATGCCATTTGATTTGGACCCCATATTTTGTTAATACAGCCTAGCCTGTACCAAATTCTCCTTTGCACCCAGGCTTGACACATACCATTCTGATATTTGGTGCTTAACTTAAAGTTGATTAAATCTCTGTGACTTCTTTATCCAAACCACTACCAAGATAGATCTCTGATATGCTGACTTTATGGAATGAGTGTTTTAAATTAACACTTTATTCTGTTACATTTTATCTCATTGACGTCAAACGATGGTGTTATTGACTTTGGTGGGGGGTTGGCGGGGGTAGAGGGGGTAACTCTGAATGCTGACTCTATCCTCTAGGCCATAAGTGTATTTCCCCTTGCTGTCTTCTCTGGCTTTGTAAACACATCTCAGGACTGGGCCTTGAAAAATCTTGGGAAATATCTTTGAGAACTTCCTTGAAGTAATACAATCACAGGCTGAAGAAGTGGAAAAGAACTTAGTGGATACCTAATTCAACTTTTTTCTTATATACATGAAGAAACCTAGATTTATATAAGTTATAATCTTGGGGCAATGTTGTTGTCGGCCTGTATTCGTTAATATCCTGACCATGCTTTTCCATTTTGTTCAGGAGACATTCTTTTAAAAGTCTTGCTGAAATCAAGACACATTGGATCCATGGCATCTGGTATGGATATATTATAATATGGCATTTACCTAAAACCAGTATAACTACTTCAGCCAAATATACACACGCACTTGCACACACACACACACACACAGGTACACACATACATATGCACACACATAGGTACATACATCACACACACACACACCATTGGTTTGGCATCTATTTTTGTCTTATGCTGCTTTGAATGCACCAACTATTTCTTTCCAAAAGCTTATAAACCATATCTTTATCTATCTAGAATTTAGACCAATCTTCAGTGTAGAGAACACTTACATTTAATTTCATAAGTCTTAGAAAACAATGTAGTTTCTAGATCACAGTGGTTTATTAATGTCTTTCTTCCTTTTTAATTTTTGACAAAATAAAAAAAACCTAAAATTCAATTCAGCATACATTTTAAAATTTATTCTAGAATTTGGGGTTTACAGTGGCTGAGTTCAAGGCTTTATTATACCTCCTTCAATTTCCTGAAGTCAGCCTGCTCTTCTCTAGAAAAAGTCTTTCTTTCTCTGACAGCATGGCCTCAATACTGAAGAACGGGTGGCAGGAACCAGGTACTATGGGAAGTCGTCATATCTGCAGGCAAGGGTGAGCCTTGCCTGTCTCAAGGAGAGCTCACACCAGACGCTCATGTCTGAGACCCTCCTGCCCTTAGCCCAGCTAAAGGAGACTCTGGACTCTAGCTCTAGCCCCACCTCCCTTATCTTCTTTGCATCTCTGCTTTCACCTTGTTGAGGAACCAAAACATCCCCCGTCCCCTCACTTCCCTCCCCTGCCCAGACACACTGCATAGGAACCTAAAGGAAATTATCCCAAAAAAGAAGGGAGCCGTTGATAAGCCTCTGTGGGCGTCTGTGAAGGCACACATCATCTGAATGACAGGTTTGCATGTAAACAGCCGCAACTCATGAAAATAGTTTTTAATCTACTTGAAAGGCATATTCTCAGAAGGAAATCAAGCTCCCTCCAGGTGCATGGCAGCTCTTTGAAGGAGGAGCTGCTGCAGCAAAAATACAAGCCATTAGGAGATTCTACTTTTTATGACCCTTTCTTCTCCTTCTGCATCACCTCCCCTGCTCCTCCCCATTGGGGAAAGCATCTCTGGAGGGCTTTTGACTGGAGAAAGGGGGAAGGAGGAGCTGGGGGAATTACCTTTTCTCCTGGCAGATCAGTGCCAAGTTCCAGCAATGGGGTACTGCTTGACTTCACACAGAATATCTACCTAATTTTGTTTCCCATCTTTTTTCCAGACTATCCTTCTCTAGGCAGATGCCCCATTCCCCAATGCCTCTCTTTCTCCATGCTCTGTCCACCAAGCTTTCCAGATCCAAATCCTGTATGTCTTTAAAGACTCAACATAAATCTCATCAAGTTTTGTACTCTGTGGCACAGACTAAACCTTTGACTAAAGTCTTCCTCTTGTCACATGTTGTAGTACAAAGAATTTTCGATTAAGTCACAAGTCTTTTATTATGGCAAAATCCACATAACATAAAATTTAATATGTTAATCATTTTTAAGTGTACAGTTTAGTGTACTTATTAGGACATCTACATGGTTGTACAACTATCACCACTATCCATTTCCAGAACTTTTCCACCATCCCAAATTGAAATACTGTATCCATTAAACATTAACTCTCCATTCCCCTTTACTACATTTTAATTATATAAACAAGAGAGGAATGCATTGTAAAAAATAAAATAACACAAAGAGATAAAGTCCTCTTTGACTACCATGCACAGTATAATACCAATGCTTCTCCACTGAGTATATGCACACACACACAAACACACACACTCAAATATATATTATACATATATACTCAATATATACTAAAAACCATGTATATATGGTTTTGTATGTAAGTTTGACATGAGCAATATCACAGCTCTATATATTATGCAACTACTTGCTACTTTCACTCAGCAAAACTCTTGGAGACCATCCCACATCAGTAACTAGAAATCTACCTTATTATTTTAAACCATAACATAATATTCACAGTTATACCATAGTTAGCCATTCCCCTATTTAATAATTTTTTAGGTATTTGTTATTACATATAATGCTGCAGTGAGCATGAGAATGAAACAAATATATGTGTTTCTCAAGAGTAGATACTCAAAACGACTGCAGGGTCATAGGATATGCATACTTCTAATTTTGATAGAAGCCATTGGATTACCTTCCAAAGTGGCTGTATTAGTTTGTAATCTAACCAACAGTATATGAAAGTATCTGCTTCTCCATGATTTTCAACATTTGATGCTAAATTTGTCAAACAGTTACTTTCTGTCTGGCATGTTCTGAATGCTTTATGTGTATGAAATAATTCAATGTTTGTAACAACCCCACAGGGTGGGTGTTAATATTATTAACCCTCTGCAGGCTTAATGAAGTTAAGAACCTTGTCTTGGGGCCTACATTGGCAAGTGGTAGCCAGGATTTAGACTCTGCCTGACTTCAGAGCCCATTCCCCTATACTCTGTGCCATTTTATCTGACGGTTGCGCATCTGATGGGTTAAACATGGTGTGTCTTCTGGGTGTTGTAATTTGCACTTTCAGATTGCTCATTTGGGGAACATCTTTTCATATGTTTATTGGTCATCTATATTTTCTTTTTTGTGATTTACTTTTTCATATCTTGTGCTCATTTTTCTATTGGGTGGTTTATTGATTAGTAGTTTAAGAAGTGCTTCTGTTCTGATTTCTTTGGTGAATGATCATTATTTGCATATTAATTAAAATCATCAGTATAGCCAAGTGTAAACTGAGTCTAGGCCCTGCCCTAGCTGTAAAATGCAGGTTACACAAAATTCAAATATTCTTGTATACATTTAGGCAGTTTTCATAGAAACATAAACATTGATTTGCTCATTCATTGAATGCTTTTTTAAATTGAATGATGCCTCTGAACCAAGAACTGTGCTAGGTATAGGAAAAACTATTAAAGTTTGCAAAGAGTGCAAAGGAAATTCACAGTTCACAGAAGGGTTAGTAGAGATCTTATGAAAAACAAAGAGCTATTAACCTTTACAGTAAATTGATCTATAATGATTGCATTACTAATTGTTTTCACCTGCTTTTGCCAAGCCTTCTGAAAATATGTAGACTATCAATTAACCAACATAAGAATCTGCCAATGTAAATATTTTTAACATTTATATATTATTAGCCTATCAGAGAAAAAACTACTCTCAGAGAATACTTATTTTGGTCTTCCCTCCCTTCCATTTTTTTTTTTTTTACTTCTTTCCTTCCTTCTTTTATTTAAAAAATGTTCGTGGAATGTCGAAATATGGTGTTCTGTACAGAGCAGATGCTAAGAATTATAGATGGATCTTTTGGATTACTATATTTGAGCAGGAAACTGTCTGTGGTAACGAACTGAAAACTTGAGGAATAACTGTGCTTTTCAAATGGTGGCAGATTCAAAGGATTTTACGTGTTTCAAGCACATTTTTACCCTGAGCAGGAAGATATCTACATCCTCATTTGGTATTGATCCAGAACATTCCCCAAATGTGGAACATTTAATGGCTCCAGATGTTTTTCTATGTATATTGGGCAGGTGCACCCACATCTAACCCCAAATCTCATGTCACTGTAGTGCAGACACTGCCATTCGGATGGAAATATTTTCTTCCTTGAAGCTCTTTTTGGTAACTGCTCTGTATATACACACACACCTGCTGTGCCTAGAGGTAGGATTGTTTCCAGTGTGTTCTGACCCTTTACCACATTTCAGCATGGGATAACCAGACATTGCCCACTCCCCATATTCGTTTTCCTGTCCCTCATCTACCAAGAGGCTGGGTCTGAGGTACCTGGCACCTGCCAAGGATGCCTTTCTTTCTGTCTGTGGGTCTGGAGGCTGGAAGGTGCTCATGGATCCAAAAATCAATGTTTCTGGGGCTCTCTTTCTTTGGAGCACAAAGAATCCTGGCTGGGTGACAACCCAGAGGTGGCATGTCAGTCTAAAAATAGCTTGGGGCAGTGAGCAGGCGTCTCAGTGGGCAGGGCAGAGCTAAGGAGCTGCCTCTGTGATTTACCCACATTTGCTTGCTGCTCCTCACCAAGCGCAGGCTCCTAAACTGCAGAGCCGGGTCTCAGTGTGTGGTCATTTAGCACACATGGAAGATAAAATAACCACAGAATGTGTCTCAGAGTCACACTTAGAGTATCTTCCTTCGGAAAAAAATCTCTGGAAAATAAGTAATTTGACTTGCCCTCTATAGAAGACAAAAATAATTAAGGGACAAGACTGTTTAATCAATCTGTCAGTAAATAAAATTGATTCAGCATCTATTGTGTTACAGAGAGCTCTTTGCACTCCACTACAAATTGACTGCCAAATATCTGTGTTCTGGAGCCTCTAACCTGGAGAAAGGAGATGCGGCTCAGGTTCTCTAATTGGTTCTTCTTCTATTTTAATGTGCATGCAAATCACCTGGAGATCCTGTTAAAATGCACGTTGTGACTCAGTAGGTCTGGCTGGGGCCCAGAGGCTACATTTGTAACCAGCTCCCTGGTGCTGCTCCTCCTCCAACTCTCTGGAGTGGCTGAAAACCCTGCTCTCATCTAGTGCTGGAATTTTTTCTTAATCAGAAGCATTGTTAATACAATGGAAAGAATGGTGAATTGAGTGTCACTATATCTGGGTTCTGGCTCAGCCACTCATTAGGGGGTAAATTTGAGAAACTCTCCCTCCCCCATAGAAGCCACATTCCACTTTATTATTTTCTCAGCTCTAATCTCATCCCTAGTCTCCAAAAGCCCCACTTGTTGTGGATGCATCCAGTGTGGACTATGCCAGTCAGCTGGGCTTGAGGAACCAAGGACTTGTTGGACTAAGACTTTACTGCCAATGGCCCTGTCTTTGGAAGGTGATTTTGTGTGTGTGTGTGTGTGTTTTTTTTTAGGAGAAGACTATTTTGAGGGTAATGCATTAGGGACTTATTCAAGTCCACCATGAGAAGAAATGCTGGGTGGGGCAAGTGGATCTGAGAGATCCATTTTGATGGTGAAGAAAAGAGAGCAGGAACAGGAATTATGAGAGGCAGGAGCACAGCAAGAGGGAGAATGTGTAGGGAAGGAAACAAAATGAAAATGAAAAAAGAAACTGCAAAGGCAAAAAGCAATAGATTGTGTTGAGGAGGGAAATAACTGGAGCATGAACCAGTGTTTTGGCAGCAGGCATAAAGGGACAGAGAATTTGAGAGGTAGCACAAAAATGACATGCTAGGCCTTGTGGAGGGGCGTGGAGTGAAAGGAATTGCAGAGGCAAAGGGAAGTTAAGGGTGTATTTTGTGGTGAAAGTGCAAACTGGCAGGGGCTGAAGATGGATATTTATTTGGATGGCAGGCCTGAGAAATCAGGCTTGGGGAGGAGGACAAAGCCTTTGAGTGAGGTAAGGTTTTGTGAAGGCTGAATTTTCAGGTGTCAATGTGTAGAAAATGTGGGACAGAGAATCTGGTGGGACATGAAGAATGCCAAATGGATGGAAGAAATTAGCCTTTCAGTGGAGACCTGGAGTCTGCTAGTGTCAGCAGAGGAGTGAAAAATGGGCCCCGGCCAGGCGCGGTGGCTCAAGCCTGTAATCCCAGCACTTTGGGAGGCCGAGACGGGCGGATCATGAGGTCAGGAGATCGAGACCATCCTGGCTAACACGGTGAAACCCCGTCTCTACTAAAAAAAACAAAAAACTAGCCGGGCGATGTGGCGGGCGCCTGTAGTCCCAGCTACTTGGGAGGCTGAGGCAGGAGAATGGCGTAAGCCCAGGAGGCGGAGCTTGCAGTGAGCTGAGATCCGGCCACTGCACAGCCTGGGTGACAGAGCGAGAGCGAGACTCCGTCTCAAAAAAAAAAAAAAAAAAAAGGGCTCCAAGAGGGCCCCTGATTCTACCTCCGTGGTCACCTGATATATGGAACACTGTACCCTCATCCTCTCCAAGCTCAGCTCCCGCAGACCCCGTGCTCATGCCTCTTTTAACAGTGGAGGCTGGACATGAACTTGTCAGTGGGCATGCACACTGCGCACTCTCCAAACGCACAGAAACTTCTCGGAAGTTAAGTCAGTGTGGAGAGTGCCGCTATGTGTGAAGGAAAGCAAGGGGGCTGCAAGTTGCCTACGTGCTTCTCTCAAGACGATCTCAGCACCCAGATCTTAGGAAAGGGCTAAAAAGCTCAGGGCAGTGAATTTAAGAGGAGTGGCCTCACTCCCACAGCTGCAATAGTGTGGCATGTGTCAGAAGGTGCTTCATATCACTCTAATTATGGGTAACATAATTGACCATGGGGCAAAGCTTCTGAACTGTGAAACCCATTGCTGTGTTAGCTCAGCCATGACTGAATGTGTCAGGGAGGCCGAGAGAGGGCTGTTCCTGGGACGGGGACTCCTCTGACAGTTACCTTTAGCTAGAGGACTTACTGACTGCCTTGCTGAACCTTCTAGCCTTCCTTGGACTGCACGGCAATCTAGGATGCTTCACCCAACCTCCTCCCTCTTTCTCCTTTGCTTGTGGTCATGGTGGTCCCGCAGCTGTCCCAGCCTTACCCACTCCCTCCCCATTCCCTCTCACATAGATACTTCCCTTAATGAAAGTCTTGTGTATTTAATCCTTCTGCTTCTTGTAGGACCCAGACTAACACAAGTGGAGGCCAATGGGGAGGAGAATAGGAGTCAAGTTTGTATCAATTAATGATACAAATATCAGGGAGAGGATTCTTGGAAATGCACACAAGCTGAAGAGAAGGAGCTGAGGCCAAGGTATGGAAATATCAGAGATGTTCCTGGGCATTACTTATTTCCATACTCATACCTTTGAACCTTTTGCTACTGTTTCTGTGCCGCTTCCACAATCTCTATTGTAAGTCTTTCAGTCTCTGACCACCACCACCTTCTGTCTATCCAGCTTATTCCTCTGTATCCCCACTCCAACAACTCTCCCACCTACCAAAATGGACAGCCCATCAATCCTGCCTGCCAACTTTAACTGTCCCTCTCCCCATCTTGCCTTGCCCTCCTTAGCCTGCTTAGCTCTCACTGATTATTATCATCTCTCCCATGCATCAGTGCTTTCAGTCTCCCATTGCACTGGCTGGCAAATCTCCAGCCTCAGTTAAAGCCAACTCTCCACCTACTTCACACTCACACGAATGCAACTGAAAATGGCTAGAGGAACAAAAAAATCCATGATTTTACATTCAACTTATGGCCACAAACCTCAAATGAGCCCTCTGCTCTGGTGGGCAGTGCCACTCTGTCTTTCCTGTCCATTCACTCTCCTACATATGATTTCTCACTTTCTCTTTCCTCAGACAACTCCTCTCTCTTTCACCATTTTTCTCCTTCTCCAAATTGGTGACTCCATTCTTCCAGTTACTCAGGCCAAAATTTTGAAGTCAGCCTGGACTCTTCCCTTTTTCTCACATCCTGCATCCACGCCATTAGCAAACCTTGCTGACTGCACTTTCTAAGCAGCTCCAAAATCAAACCACTTCTTATCACTTCCCCTGTCTCCATCACCTTGAGCCTGGGCTGCTGTGGTGCCTCCTAATTGGTCTTCCTGCTTCCTTCTGATTTTGCCTCCCCACTCCCAGTCTATTGTTAACACAGCAGCCGGAGTGATCAAATTAGATCATATTGTTTTTCTGCTGACAACCTTCCCATAACTTTCTAGCTCACTTAGAGCAAAAACCAAAGTTGTTATGACACAAGGCCCACAGGCTCTGCCTCCCATCACTGCCAGCACTACCTTTATTTTTATTTTTAATTTTTTTTAGACAAAGTCTCACTTTTGTTTCCCAGGCTGGAGTGCAATGGCATGATCTTGGTTCACCGCAACCTCCGCCTCCTGGGTTCAAGCGATTCCCCTGCCTCAGCCTTCCAAGTAGCTGGGATTAGAGGCGCCTGCCACCGGGCCGGCTAATTTTTGTATTTTTGGTAGAGATGGGGTTTCACCATGTTGGCCAGGCTGGTCTCGAACTCCTGACCTCAGGCCATCTGCCTGCCTCTGCCTCCCAAAGTGCTGAGATTACAGGTGTGAGCCACCGCACCTGGCCAATACCACCTTTTATTTCCCGCTGGCTTTGCTCTTTCCACTCTAGCCTCACCCATCAATCCTCCTTGACCACCCTGCCCCTGCCCGCTGGTCTCCTCACCATCTCTTGGACACGCCAAGGATGTCAGCACCTTTGCACTCACTGTCCCCTCTACATAGAACCCTGTTTCCCCACTGCTGAATTCCTCAGTTCCTTCATGTCTACTCTTCGGTGTCACCTTTTCGATTTGGCCTCCCTGGTCCCACCATATGGAAGGGCAAAGACTTTCCCCCATCCCCGGCACTCTATCCTCTGTACCCTGCTCAGTGCATTCTCCTTACTTGGCACGGAGTGCCACCTGACTCGTGGTGTGTTTGACTGCTCGTTGTCTGTCTTCCTAACCTAGATTGTAAGTGCCACCAGGGTAGTGTCCCTGCCCACACAGTGGTGCACAGTACATAGTAATTGGATTACAGAATGAATGGAAGTTAAAGGGGGGGAATAGGGTCCAGCTAATGAGAGAAACACAGAGGGTAGGTTCAGACTGCAAAAGGATGTTCTCAGGGGGAATATTTTAGTGGGGAAGGCAAAAAACACGGGTAGAGTCGGAGAGTTCTCATGATGGAAAGGCAGGGCTGACTCTGAAGTCAGGACTCCTTCCAGAAAAACGAAGCTGCCATTCTGAGCCTTAGTCCCCTTATCTGAAAAATGAGGATGGGAGTGTCCTGCTTCCCCTGGTTATTGTGAGGCTCACATGGGATGGTGCTGGCATGAGGCCTAACGTGTGGTGGGGACTCACAGCTATAGAGCTGGCTTGAAACCAGCTTCAGAAGGTTCGACTCCTTCCTTTTTTATTTGACTTTGATAAAGACTGGCTCATCAAAAGTATGATATGGTGGGGGAGAGCCAAGGAGGGTTGGCTGGGCTTGAATCGGGCCCATGGCATGGGCCGAGTCCCCCTGTGCCCTCCCAAGTGGAACTGAGGCTGAATATCAGCCACCATTTGCTTCTTGCAGAACTAATTAGATCATGGAAACCCATCTCAGGTGAGGGGAAGGGTCCATAGGAGTAAACAGTTGCAGGACTAGAAATCAAAGTGCATTAAAGAAGGAAACAATGGGGCTAGGAGTGAGGCGGGAGGCACAGTCAGCCTGTTGGGGGCTGGGTGGGGACTTTCCAGGCTCTGCCTGTAGCCACAGGCAGGAGCAACCCTAAGGGAAAACAAGTGGTGATGTATTTCTGCATTCAGAACACTGACATTGCTCCAGAAAAAAATGAGAGGAGATTATGCAGGAAGAGAATTGAGTCTGTCAGGAGCTTCAAGAAAGAAAGAAAGAAAGAAAAAAAGACGTAGAAAGGAGCTGTTTGTTGCTCTTTGTTCAGGTTTTTATCTCAAGAGACTGTTTATAAAAATGTTCTCTCTTGGCCAGCCTCTTTCACTGCAGCCTGGATGCTCTGCCCCCACCCCCTCCCCACCTTGCTCTTGTTTGAGTTAAAGCTCTTTCCTTGATTAAATAATGAATAAAAGCTCTTCTCAAGCCTGACTTTGCTGGTCCTAGGGAGAAATTACAGATATATGTACATACATATACATGCAAAATAGCCTGAGATAAAGAGGCTTGGGATAAACAGGTTTCTGGTTGTTGTTTTTTCTTTTAAAGAAATGTTATTCATAAGCTACACTCACAAACAACACAAATTTAAACTAGGGCAAACCAGCCTAAGTGCAGCTAAATAGTTTGACTTAATAAACTCTTGGATATAAAAGCATTTCTTTTCATTTAAAATTATGATATTATTATTATTATTATTATTGAGACTGAGTTTCGCTCTTGTTGCCCAGGCTGAAGTGCAATGGCGCGATCTTGGCCCACCACAACCTCCACTTCCTGGGTTCAAGCGATTTTCCTACCTCAGCCCCCTGAGTAGCTGGGGTTACAGGCATGCACCACCACACCTGGCTAATTTTGTATTTTTAGTAGACACGGGTTTTCTCCATGTTGGTCAGGCTGGTCTCGAACTCCCGACCACAGGTAATCTGCCCGCCTTGGCCTCCCAAAGTTCTAATGATATTTAATTTTTTAAATGGGTTGGGACCTTCTCCTCTAGGGTTGCTCTCTTAGGCAGGTACTGAGCTATGTGTATTATTGTCTGTACTTGGCAGGATTATCCAATTCGTAACCAATGTTTTCATTTGGCTTTCTTTTCTCAAGGCTCATCAATTAAGGCAAAACTATTTGCAGTGTGCCATCTGAACAACCATTATATCTTCAGTCCAGAGGACTGGCCTTGCCCATTTTCTCCCTGCCCACCCTACTCTCCACATGTTAAACCTCTCTAATTGTATCCTACAGCTGTAAAAAGGAGGAATGGTACTCCCAGCTGGTCCACCCATTTACCTCATTTACCTGTGGGGGCTTTACCCTTTTATCTGTTCTAGATTGGTCTCTTAAATTTTGAAAAAAAGAAAAATACTACAGGAAGGCTCTTTTAATGGCATAAAATGAGCAAATCGTGTACAGATTTCTGAGCCTAGTTCATTCATGTTTAGTTACAGATTGGTTAACAGTATTTGTAAATTCACAGAGGATCCTGCAGCCAGGAGACTAAATAGAAGCATAATCCTGAAATAATGCAAGACTTGTTCCTATGCACATATTGGCTAATATTCATCTATCTATCTATCCATCCATCCAACAATTATGTATTCAGTGACTATATTGTACAGGCCCTGGGAACACAGAGATAAGTAAAACAGTACCAGGCTCTTTGAGGAAACTGAAGTCTAGTAAGGAAAACAGATATCAATCCAATAATCATCCTAATGAACAAATAATAATGAACTTAGGAAAATGTTCTGAAGGAAAGGAACCTGGTTTAATAAAACATATTACTGGAATGGGGTCAAAAAAGATTTCTCTGAAAAATTAATGCTTGAAAGGGATCAAGACAATGAGTAGGACTCAAATAAGGAAGAATGTAGGGATACATTCTAGACGGAGGGGTTTAAGGAACATAGGGAATTTGAGCAAGAAAGTAAATGAGGCTGGAACTCAGAGAGCAACACAAGAGTGATGAATGACAAGCCTAGAAGAATAGACTCAAACGATACTAATTATCTATTTCTGCATAACAAATTTCCCTAGAATTTAGCACCTTAAAACAACAAACATTTATTATCTCATAGTTTCTGTGGGTCAGGGATTGTGGAGCAGCTCAGCTGTGCAGTTCTGATTCAGGGCCTCTCTTGAAGTTGCAGTCAAGACACTGGCAAGAGCTGCCATAATCTGCAGGCTTATTTGGGACCACAGAATCTATGTACAGGATCTCTCACTTACATGACTGTAGGCAGGAGGCTTCAGTCCTCACCATGTGGACTCTCCACTGGGCTCCTTGAGAGTTCTCATGACATGGCAGCTGGCTTCCCCAAGAGCAAGGGATCCAAAAAGGAGAGCAAGTGGGAAGCTCTAATTCCTTTTATGTCCTAATCTGGGAGTTACACCTTATCCCTTCTGCCATGTTCTACTTGTTACAGGGGAGCCAGTAAGTGCAGCCCACACCCCAGGGGAGAAGAATCAGCTCCACCTTTTGAAGGGGGAGTGTCAAAAATTAATGGACATATTTTAAAACCACCACAAAAGCCAAGAGGATGTTATAGCTTTGTTGAGATGTGTTTGTTTACCAGGGCTGCCATAATAAAGTTCTACAGACTGAGTGGCTTAAACCATAGATATTTACTTTCTCATGGTACTGGAGGCCAGAAGTCTGAGATCAAGGGTCAGCAGGGTTGGTTTCTTTGAGGCCCCTCTCCTTGGATTGTAGATGTCTTCTTCTCACTGTGTCTATACATGGCCTTCTCTGCCTGACTGTGCCCTAATCTGTTCTTATAAGAACATCAGCTATAGGGGATTAAGGCCCACTCTAATGTTCTCACTTTAACTTAATTGTCTCATTAAAGTCCCTATCTCCAAATAAGATCACATTCCAAGTACTGGGCAGGGTAGGGTTTCAACATATGAATTTGAGAACACAGTTGAGCCCATAAGGATTTTGATATTTATTCTTAGAGCAACAGAAAAGTACTAGAGTAATTTAAGCATAGGGGTAGCACTATTTGCATTTAGAATTTCCTGTGGTTGCAATGTGGAATCTGCTTGGACAGGGAACAGTGAAATTCAAAACTTTATTTACTTGGATGCAAAATTGATAGGACTTTGGATAGATTGAATATGAGGGGCAAGAACAAGGGAGGTCAGTGATGGTGCTTGGATTTCTGGCTTGAGCCACTGAATGGTTGTGATGTATTATCTCTAGTGAGATAAAGAATGATGGAACAGGTCCAGGTTCAGAAGTGATAGCAGGAAGACCATGAATTTGTTCTGATTGTGGGGTGTTGAGCCTGGAGGTCAACCAAGTAGGGATATCCCTTGAGATACTGTACGGTACTTTGTCATAAGACTGAGAGGAAAAGTCTGGATTGTAAATATTAGACTCTGAGCCATTGACAGAGAGGTGGTGTCTGAAGAGAGGACATGGGTAAAACTGGACAGAAATACAACATGAATAAGAAGAGAAAGGATCCTGGGGCTAAGCCTCAAAGAACTCTGGTACATACAAACATTGGATTTTGAAGGCTTATTCTTCTATTTTTTACATATACTGAATTTAAAGGCATTCTTCAGCTAAGTCTTCATAGAATTTGATGTTATATACATGAATAAGTTAGGGGCAAGAGAGCAGTTGAAATGTACTCCAGCATGGTCCATGATTTTATTGTACAGAAGCTTATTGCCCATCATCCCTAGTGCTGGACACATGGAAGGAGGCTGGCTTCTCCATTTCATGCATTGTATACACATTGCTGGAAATTAGATCAAATCAGATGAGATTGGGTGCATTCAGGGTGGTGGGGCTGTAGATGTGAGATTAAATCAAAACATTTCAGTCCTATGTGGCTAATTTTAAAACAGTCACCCATAGAACACAGTATTTGCCTCATCCCCATCCCTCTTGTGACTCAGGAATGGCCAGGAGAAGAGGCATTGTGAATGACAGCGTACAGATGGGCTCCTGGGAAACCTGAGAGGAGGGAAGGAAATTAATCATCCAAGTCTCCTTGGATAACCACATTTCCCACATGTGGCACAGGGGATAATCTATGGAGATGGGGCTCTAGGGCCCTGGCAAACAGGTAAACAGATTATCTTAGAGAAGGATTTCTGTCGGGAGACAGTTTGTGTTCCTAAACTAGGATGGTTAATTTGATGTCACACGTGATCGAGCACCTTCTCTGTGTCCCACACACGTGTAGTAGTACAGGTTACAAGAGAGACAGGTGGATGGTGGAGGTTGTTTGAGAAATAAAAGAGAAGGGAGAAGTGTGGCCACTCCAACCTCAGAGACTCCTGGAGAGGTAACAGAAAGCAAGCTGGGATTGTGTGTGATGATGCAGTACTTAGGACGCATCATGCTTTGGGAAATAAGTCTCTTTGTTTCAAAGACTGTGCCCTCATTACCTCTAACATTCTATATAGTTTACAACTGTTTATCATGTTTGTAGTTTACTGTCTGTGTCCTGTCACTTAAGTAACTTCATAAGTGCAGAGGTCTGTGTCTGTGTTTTCCTCAATGGCATATTGCAAGCACCTGGAACAGTGCCCGCGCAGAGTAGATGTTCAATCAATATTTGTTGGATGAATGAATGAGTGAACGTTCTTCCCAATTCTGTGAAGCAGGACTGATATGGTTCTCCCTGCATGTCGTGTTGGCTCCCTGCATAGGTCCTCACCAGTTCACATAACAATGTGTAATAAATAATCCCTCTTTACCCTATTTGTCTGTTTGTCTGCACACCTTGAAGGAAGATAGGGCCTATCCTAGGGCCTGTGAAGTTCATGACACTTCTTCCCAAGTCTCCCACTGCTCCTTTCATGAGATCTACCTCTTCTCTCCCTCATTAGTGGTCCCATTCGGGGAAGTAACTCCTCTGGCCACTTCTCCACTGCTTACTCCTGCTTAGCCCTCAGTGAGACTGATCTTTGCTCACGAAGTTCTCTCAACTGTGCTTGGGAAAATGAGCTTACTTGTTTATAGCTGCAAAATTAAAGGCTTTATTCTTTGAGTGTGCAAATTTCAGACCCAAAGCAGATGGAAAGATAGGTGAAGGGAACTGGAAGCACTCTCCAATTATATTAACTATTGCTGGGGCAGATGCCATGCACAGATATATTTGGTCCATCTTGGAAGGATGTGACAAGAACCAGTAAATTCCCAGATGGCCCCTGTGCCTCCTCTCTGGAGGTCCAGCCAGGGCCATGTCTAGCTGCACAAGACCATGTCCCAAGCATTGCCAGGGGCAGAGAGACAGGTCTTTTTCCAGTCCTGGAGTGTCCCGACCCAGACCATGTTTTCCCTGGCTCTCCTCAATGGCCCCTGTTCTTGCATGCATCTGCCCCAAGGTTAATTGGCATTTAATTTCATTTTATCCCTCTTATTCCCTTTCCTGACACCCACAGATACATTTTGCTCCATTTGTTGTTACTTCCACCTCTGGTAATAGCATTTTGACCGTGAAGTATGTCATGGGAACCCAACTACTTTGCCAATGCAAAGTGCAAAATTGAACCTAATTAAGAATGAAAATTAATTATATATGAAATAATTTCTGAGGGATTGTAGAGATGAATGTGAATATTCTTCTCAAGGAAGCCCCTCAGAGGAGGTGAGACTTGGATGAGTCTTGATACAGGAGTTGGAGCCGTTTCAGGATGGCATGGGATAGCCCCCCTGAAATGGAATGCATGTGGGAATATCACACGGTGGGTTTAGCAGCTAGGGAGAGAATGGGCCTGAAGAAAAAGGTTTGTGTTGGAGAATAGAGCAAAAATAAGAAATCTGATTACTCTCCACAGCTGCAGGCCGCCTGTCTGTCAGCTAAGCTAACAGGCTTCCCCTGATCTGAGCATTGAAACCGACAAAGAGATTAATAAACCAAGTTCGGGGCTGAAAAAGGACAGGACCTACCAAGAACTCAGTCAGTATCTGTTTGAGGCTCTGAAGCTGATATTTAGGGCTTGGAAAGAAGGGGCTGGGTCTGGCTTGTTAAGGAACACAGCAGGTAGAGAGACCAGATATTTCACTTTTGAGTAGCCTCTCTGTGCCTCAGCAGTCCCATCTACAATTTGAAGAGAATAACAATATCTCCTTTTTAGGCTTGTTGTGGGAATCAAAGTTAGTTGAAACGTAGGAAACTCTTACAATTGTGCCTGTCACATAATAAGTTCTTCGTTGTTACTACTGCTACTACCTTCCTCTTCCTCCTCCTCTTATAATTATCATCATCATATTATTATTTTGAAACCGTTGATCTCTCTACTTCCTTGATATCACTTTCTCTAGGTTTTCTTCCTACCTGTGGTCTGCATTTCCCAGTCTGCTCTGCAGAGCCCCCTTGTTCTGCTTTGCTGCTGGGTGTTAAGGTGTGGATAGGACTGGATGTCCTTCTCAGCTTCATGCTGTCCATGGTGATATCCAACTACTTACTATAGAGATGTTTAATTAACATCTCAAGTTTAAAATGACCCCAAAGAACTCTTGACTTCCTGTGTCAAACACCCCAACGAATTCTTCGTCCAACACTCTCCACTCTCCATTTTAACAAATGCTACCATGACACACCAAGTTGATTGGTTACCAAACCTAGAAGGTTTCCTTGATTTGTCATTCTGCTTCACACCTCATATCCAATCCATCAGCCAGCCTCATGTATCTTACTTCCTAAATCAATTTAGAATGTGTTCAATCTTCTCTCCTCCTTCAATGACTTCCATCCTTCCCTCAGCTGCCATCACAATAGTCTCCTAACTCACTCCACCTGTTTCTCTTTTGTTCCACTCCAATACTTCTCTGTGCAAAGCCAGAGGGAATACTAAATAATTACATCAGATCAAGTCCAGCAACTTGTTATCACAATCAGACTTAAACCTGAATGGCTCCCCTGGCACTTAGGCCAGGAGGATCCAGTCCTGCCTAGCTCTGCACCACTTCGCCACCTATCATCCTCCCAGCTGCTGTGCTGCAGCCACACGGGCCTTCCCTCCCATCCTCAAACTCACCCGGCTTATTCCCATCTGGGGGCTGAGCTGTGTCTTCTGAGAGTCATTTGGAATGCTCCTTCTTGCTATTTATGACTCAGTGTGAATGTCACCTTCTCAAGAGGACTTTCCTGGCCACCCCATCTAGAAGTAGCCACCCCATCACTCACTCTCACATTGGTTTATTATAATTGCTTTGCACACTCATCGCCAGATCATATTTTCTTGTTTAAACATTTGTTGACTCTCTTATGATGTCCAGACACTGAAGCGGAGACCTCATCTGTCTTTGTCACTTCAGTACTTCAGAGCCTATAACAGTACCCTACACATAGTAGGTACTCAAATCAAAATTTATTATGTTTATTGAGTTATAAAGATCCATGGCAATGTAATAGAATAAAAAGACATAGCTTTGGCCCAGATCTAAGCCAAAACCTTGGTTCTTCCTATATGAACTTGTAATTTTGCCTGTAAACCTGCTTACCACTGTGTGACCTTGAATTTGCTTACCAACACTGAGCCTTGACTTATCCATTTGTTAGATAGCAGTATCATTATCTTACTTAATGTTGTGACAATTACATGAAACAGTGAGTCATGGAAAATAGTGTGTGTTCCTATTATGGATTCGCCACAAATTTTACCTATTAGTGTTGAGCCTCTGGGTAGTAACGGAAACCGAGGCCTCAGGTATTAGAGAAAAGGACTTAGTGAGAAAGAAAGCCTCTGCCTGTAGATTGAACAAGCACAGTGAAAGAGAGAAAACGCAGCCTGCAGTCTTCCCTCACCTCTCCCTGCCTGGCCACCCTGTTACAATGCTGCTGTTGGCAGTGCCATTAAAATGTACATAAATATTGGTGCATTCTAATGGGATGGCATCAAGGCCAATAAAGGCAATGAGAGGCAAGGTTATTGATGTCTGTCTGAGGGCCTCCACGGGACCCAAGCCAGGGCTGTAACAAGGATCCAGAAGTTGCATCAGGCCAATTGATTCTCTATCACCCCAGGAAGACACACATTCAGGGGAGCTGGCAGCCTGGCCAGCCATAGCCTGTGTTAATGAAAACATGCAAATGGCCCTGCTCCCAGCATCATTTCCCTCCCTGGAATCTTGCAGGCCTCCAATCTAAGAGGTAGTTGGCACCTTGGATTTATACAGACAAAAACAGTGGGGGAAAAAAACCAGGGTAGATAAAGGTATTCGGCCATGCTACCTGGTGTCCCTGTGGAAAGAGGGGCTCTTTGTGACATGTTTTCACGAGCAGGGAGGTGATGAAGAGGCAGTGTGTCACTGCCTGGGGTCCATCTGGGTGGCCAAGATGTTGCATAATAGCCTGGTGAAGGACAAAGAGTCCTAGGCAGAAGCCAGGAGAAGATTCCAGGCTCAGGCCTCTGGTCCTCTCTGGGCTTCACATGAGCCATCAGTGGGAGGATTTCTGATGTGGTCACACAGAGACAACCAGGGCATTCAGGCTTGCAGGGTGCCAATAACTCTAGTTACCTGTGTGCTTGCCATCTCCTCACTAGACTGGGAGCTCCCTGAGGTCAGTGACTGTGTTTTATTCATTTATGGATTCCCAGAGCACAACACAGTGCCAAGCATGCAGAGGTCACTGCATAATGTTTGCTGAGTGAATGACTTTGACAATGCTGTCTCTGGCTTCTATCATAAAAGACATGGCCTTGGCCTTGCAGCGTGGAAGAAACTCTCTGAGAGGGCAGAAAGATGAGAATGAAAGTGACTTACAGAGAACTGGCTGATGGGTAGGGAGTTTTGGGAAAAAACAAACAGAAACTTAGGGCCTAGTCCTCACTGCACTCTGACTTTACCAAACATAGTCACATGTTGCTTCTGAATTCTGCTAAATCCAGCCAGCTTTAGGGATTGTTAGTCGCAAAGGCAAGGCCTCTCAGGCACCCCCACCACGTCAATTGCATCCTCATTTCCTTCCTTTCTAACTTGTCCCACTGCCCTCTGCTTCCTGGGTTACTCAGTGGACAAAACAGAACAAAACTGGGGTCTGTGGCATTTGGGGCCTGCAACAGACTCAGTCATTCTCTTCCTAATTTGTTCATTCATTCATTTGCTCAACTAATGTTCATTTAACATCTGCTTTGCTCCAGGCACAGAAATTTCCTGGGCAGACACAACAAAAGGGAATAGCAAGCCTCATCACAGTTATTTAGAAAGCTCACTGCCTCCTTTCTTCCTGGCCTCTTCTTAAGGCAGGGCTGATTCTGAAGTGCTCATTCTCAAGTCTGCAACGCTAATGAAAAGCACAGGAGCTGCAGATAGGCTTGTCTGCCACAGGCCCCCCGGGACCAGGGCTCCTCCCTGTACCCAGCCTAGAATGTTCTGGAACCTTGGCACTCAGCAGAGCTGAGGGCTCATTTGGCACAAGGCATCCAGGGGCCTAGTTATTGAAATATTAAAGGTGTTCATTAGAAGTCAGTTTCCTCTATGTGAGATGCTTGTTCTCCCAACGTGTTCCCAAGGAGGCTGGGGAGAAGAGGAGTACAGCACTCTGGCCCATCTAATTTAATTTATAAGTTATGTCACAGCAGCAATTAGTATGTATTGTTTACACTCTGTCTTAACACTTTCCCTGAATCCCAGGGTGTTTGAGATGGCTGGTGTATTCATGCCCGGCTTGCTGGAAGATTGGAGTGTATTCTGGGGGAGGGGAGGATGTGGTGGGGGGCGCTAACAGTAGAAGATGGGGAGGGCCAGGCAGTCTTCAGCCTGAGCCATATGGGATGCATCTTGCTTGAAGCATGTGATCCTGACAGGAGCATCTGCCTCACATTGTGGCTCATGTTTTCTCAGTGTTGGGAGCAGGGGACTTCATCATGAATTCAGTCCCCTTCATTGTCTTTTGAAAAGAAAAGAAGGCACATGGGAGATGAGACTGGGCATGAGCTAGCTCAGCACACCACCTCTCTTCTTCATTTCGGGGTTAACTATGTCTAGAAAGGTTTAGAATGGGGAAGAGGCAAGCTTAAAGTTTCTGGGAGAAAGAAAATGAAAGGAAGGGACCGAACATGTTGTTTTGTTTTGAATGCTATGTTCTTTCTATTATAGCATGCTTCCTTTCTGTAGGTGCAAAGAATTGATAGGACTAATGTAGACTGAATATTTGGAAAAATAAGCCTTTATAAGAAGACCGTAATGCAGGGGTAAAGGCAGGGGCTGGAGACAGAGTAAGCAGAGGTTTCTTAGAGAGACTTAGAGGGCACAAAGAGGGCTCTAAAAGACAAGAAAAGTGAGAGAGAAGAGAGGCGAGATGGTGCTTGTCAGTGGAAATGATAATGTTGTCTTTTCTCCTCTGGCCAGAACTCAGTGGAGGGAGCAGGATGGGCATCAGTGGAGAGGAAAGGGAGGTACCAGAGCAGGCATAGCTGAGCCCAGAAGGACTCTGACTAAGCGTTAGCTCGTGCCATGGTGCCTTGGGAATGTCTGGGGCTGAGCATAGATGCAACTGGGCTCCTGAGTCTTTCCTGCCCTCTCAGGGAAAATAATCTAGAATTCCTAGCAATTCCACTATTGGTTATCTACCTAAAGGAAAAGAAATCATTTTATCAAAAAGACACCTGCACTCATATATTTATCACAGCACTATCCGCAGTAGCAAAGTCATGGAATCAACTTAAGTGTCCATCAGCGGTGGATTGGATAAAGAAAATGTAGGACATATACACCATGGAATACTATGCAGCCATAAAAATAATGAAGTCATGTTCTTTGCAGCAACATTAATGTAGCTGGAGGTCATTATCCTAAGTGAAATAGCGCAGAAACAGAAAATCAAATAACACACGTTCTCACTTGTAAGTGGGAACAAAACAATTGGTACAAATGGACATAAAGATGGAAACAATAGACACTGGGGACTCCAAAAGAGCGGGGATGGAGGAGACAAGGGTTGAAAAACTACCTGTTGAGTACTATGTTTACTATTTGGGTGATGGGCTCACTCTAAGCATTATGAAATGTACCCAGCATTACAAACTATACCCAAGTAACAAATCTGCACACATACCCCAGAATGTATAATAAAATAAAATAAGAATCCCTGGTGGTAGGCAAAGGGAATGAGTTTTGCAAACTAAGACTGGCCAGGATCTCTCAGTCTATATGTGGTCTTCAAATTAATGTTTGGTGTGAGCATTACTAGTGTTCTCTATGACATATCTAATGACTTTGTGTTGAATGTGGTTTGTCTTCTACTTTAGATTTTCCAAGGTGATTGAAGAAGCAGGAGTGATAGGTGGTATACCATGAAAATAGTTCTCAGTTTTATCAGGAAATGAAATTGGTGGAATTAACTAGCCAGAGATTACTAGAAAGTGGCCTTTAGTGTGGCCTATAAATGAGTGTTCAACAAGTATTGTTTGAATACATGAATAACTATTAGCTGGTGAAGCAAATCATGGCAAATAAAAAACTTACGATTTTTTCCTTCTTATTGAAAAACACTCTGTGTGTGTGTGTGTGTGTGTGTGCAATCAAAATTCAGATCCAGTCTCATGCCTGGTGGTAGAGAGCTTCTTGAGAAAGGAGCCATAATGCTTGTAATTCTACAGTTGAATAGTAACATTTTTAAAAGCCACGTCTCTCATTTCTTTTTTTTTTAACTTTATTTTTTTATTTTATTTTTTATTTTTTTATTTTTATTTTTATTATACTTTAAGTTCTAGCGTACATGTGCATAACGTGCAGGTTTGTTACATATGTATACTTGTGCCATGTTGGTGTGCTGCACCCATCAACTCGTCAGCACCCATCAATTCATCATTTATATCATGTATAACTCCTCAGTGCAATCCCTCCCCCCTCCCCCCTCCCCATGATAGGCCCCAGTGTGTGATGTTCCCCTTCCCGAGTCCAAGTGATCTCATTGTTCAGTTCCCACCTATGAGTGAGAACATGCGGTGTTTGGTTTTCTCTTCTTGTGATAGTTTGCTAAGAATGATGGTTTCCAGCTGCATCCATGTCCCTACAAAGGACGCAAACTCATCCTTTTTTATGGCTGCATAGTATTCCATGGTGTATATGTGCCACATTTTCTTAATCCAGTCTGTCACAGATGGACATTTGGATCTACAAAGAACTCAAACAAATATACAAGAAAAAAACAAACAACCCCATCAAAAAGTGGGCAAAGGATATGAACAGACATTTCTCAAAAGAAGACATTCATACAGCCAACAGACACATGAAAAAATGCTCATCATCACTCGCCATCAGAGAAATGCAAATCAAAACCACAATGAGATACCATCTCACACCAGTTAGAATGGCCATCATTAAAAAATCAGGAAACAACAGGTGTTGGAGAGGATGTGGAGAAATAGGAACACTTTTACACTGTTGGTGGGATTGTAAACTAGTTCAACCATTATGGAAAACAGTATGGCGATTCCTCAAGGATCTAGAACTAGATGTACCATATGACCCAGCCATCCCACTACTGGGTATATACCCAAAGGATTATAAATTATTCTACTACAAAGACACATGCACACGTATGTTTATTGCAGCACTATTCACAATAGCAAAGACTTGGAATCAACCCACGTCTCTCATTTCTTCAGGTCCAAATGAAATCTCTGAGAAACACATGAGAACAACAGTGTCAGGGGACTAAAAAAAACAAAAACAAAAGAAAGACAGTTAATAGAAAAAAAATGGTTTGTTTGAGTCAAAAAGGAATAAAAGGCAAATGTTAGCTATTTCCCAATGAAATAATTATGGGATTTTGTAGAGGGAGATTTTTGGGGGGATGATTTGGGACCTGAGAAAACTAGGTAGAAGGCTGATGTAGGGAAGGGCTGATGGTCACTTGGACATACTTAATATGATGATGCCTCTAATCCCAGGGTACAGACTTTGACTATTTTTTTCCTTTAAAGGCGACAAATTGAATCAAGCCAGACACACCTTCTTATCCCGCTCCTTCATGCCAAGGACACACATTTGAGAGAATATTGGCTAGGATTCATGGTCATGGGCAGAATGCAACTCATGGGCCCAACAGAGGCCAAATCCATGAACTTAACCTTATCCCCACAGTTCTCTAACTGGCAGAATTGACTAGCCAGAGATTGCTGGGAGAGTGGCCTTTAACGTGACCTGACATCAGTGTGCAATGAGTATTGTTTGAATATGTGAATGAACTGTTAGCTGGAGAAGAAAACCATGGTGCAGAAAGGTCACAGGTCAGTTATTGGATTTGTGATTTATTCATAAGGAGATGATTGGTGAAGTTTCAAGTCTTTTCCTTGACTACTTAGGAAAAAGCAAGCCTGAAGTAAATTGAAGATCAATTACTGAGGAACGGAAAGGTGAAAATAACTCAGAAGCAATTCAGAGAGAGCAAAGTGAGGAGAATCCAGAGAATAAGGGGCTCCAGAATTCCAGGAAGAGAAGGGCTATCCAAAATGTGGAAAGTATTGAAGAGTGGAGGGGAATGAAGAGTCAGATCTAATGTAACTTAGAGGGGAAGAACCAAGCCACCTTGATGAAAAAAGGAAATAGGAAAAGCCAGAAAGGAAGGGTTGGATGTCTAAAATGAACATAGCCTTAACTGATTTGGGGTTTCCCAATGTTCTAAGGAAGAGGAGTGTGTGGGGTTGAGCTACATCAATAAAGGGGCTTCCATGATGAAAGCACTTTGGGAAATCCTAGGTTAAACGATGATAAACAGAGTTCTTTCCCATAGACTTCGGAGCCTTTAATATGATCATGTATACTGTCAACCTCCATAAGGAAAATGCATTACTAGCATTTTCTGAACCTAGCTAACTATAGAGCACTCTTTTTCATGGAACATTTGACAGAGAAGGTATTCAAAGAACATACTTCAGAAATGTTCAATATGCATCATTCATACTGGGTCTCTTTGGATTGTGGCAGGGTGGTGTGGCAGGAAAATTATTTTAAGAAGGAATGGAAATTTTACAGTCCTAGCCTTTGTCACCCACCACCTGTGTAACTTTGATAAGTTATACCACTTCTCTGGGCTTTAGTTTGCTCATATGTCAATTACAGTGAGCTAGAGGATGTTGATGTCTACTCGATTTTAGGTTTTATAGTCCTAATTGATGCCCTTTGAATATTGAAGTCATGTGAAAATTATAGGATAGATGAATGAAACCCATTCCTCACTCAATTAATTTTTTGTCCTCCTCTCTAAACTGTAAGATCTGGGAGGGTAGGCTCTGCATCTATTTTGTGCACCCTCATAACTGTAGCACCTAACACGGGGCCTGAGACACAGTAGAAGTTCAATACATTTTGTTGAATGAACAGATGAGTGGCTTCATATTTGATGAGCCATCATGTTATGCCTGTCAGAAAAGAAGATGGAGTGCTAACATCCCAGACCTCAGCCTTCCTCCAGTGACTGAGTCAGTCTGCTGCACACCTCCAGCACAGAGGTGCCACAAGGAAATTCTCCCTAACAGTGCAGCCAAGCATCAGAGTCCATAGGAAGTCTGCATCTCTGGGTTCCTGAATCCCACTTTGGCTGGAGTCTCCCAGCTCTCGGACCAGGCTGGCTCCCTTCCCACCTTGGGACTGGTTCCCACAGTCACTCTCCTGTTGGTGTATGGGCACGAAAGCTCACAAATTGCTTTCTCACAGGACCAGAGCTGCCTGAAAGCAGAACTGACTGCTTCATTGTCAGCTACTGCAGACTTGGTGGCTGGCAGTGAGAATCTATTTTCTCTCACTAAATTAATCACTGTTGGAAGCTGATCTCCTGGGGTTTCCTCAAACACACCCTCGCGTGCTCTCACAGCTTTTCCCTCTTTCCTCATCCGTCCTTTCCCTGCCCTCCCCTCCCCCTCCCACTGCAGGTGTTTGGGCTGAGGTGGGAGACAGCCTGACAGGTGCTGGCATGCAAACCACACAGGTCCCTGTGGATGTCCAGCTTGGGCTGGGGAAAGAAGATAGGGCACATCTGCCTGCCTTGTGCTGAAGGGGCATAGGCAGATGAAGCAGCTTAGAAGTTCCACCTGCCAGACACACCCTTGGCCAATTTAGACATTTTCAGAGCCTCTTTTGGAGAAGGATGGTGGTGGAATCACTCCTTAAGAAAAATTTTTCCAGTAAAAGCAGCTCTGACTTAGAGATTGTGGGGTTGGTCACATCCAGACTATATTTGATCAGTATTGGTAACATGTTACCACCTGCTGCCTGTAAAGACATTAACCTGATTTTTCTAGGACAAGCTTTTGTTATCTTTCTTGATTAGACCTCTGTGAGTTCTTTAATCTCGTAAGGAAATAAGCTGTGTGTGTGTGTGTGTGTTGTGTGTGTGCACACACAATTAGTAAGGAAAGAAGGGCATGGAAGCTGGCTCTAAGCAGATCCTCTTTGGGATCTTTTGACCATTGCACGAAGTCATTCAAGTGGACAGGGAGAGAAAAGGGGAAGCAGGAAGAACTGTCACAGGCCCCCAGACTACAGTCAAGTTGGTGCCAATCCTTGCCCCTGAGCTCGCCCATTGTTTCTGGTAAACATCTGGCCAGGGGTAGTTTGAGTCCTGTTGCAAAAAGAAATGGCGGCCCCAC
Source organism: Colobus angolensis palliatus (assembly GCF_000951035.1). NCBI lineage: Eukaryota > Metazoa > Chordata > Mammalia > Primates > Cercopithecidae > Colobus > Colobus angolensis. The sequence continues at coordinate 6,221,052 of NW_012119487.1, read as the reverse complement.
TATTTTGTGGACTTTCCTGGCTCTAGCTACATATAGAATACTTCCTTTCTGCAGGAGTAAGATCTTAGACTTTGGATGTCTGAAAAGGGAAATCAGAGCATTCCAGCACCCATGTAGAGTGCGTATGGGGTCCCAGGGGTTGAGGGTACCATTCTCTTGCAACTGTCTTATTGCCGTAAGAGTTTGTGAGGAGGTTCTTTGGTACAACCCAGTTCTGCTTCCACCTAAAGTCCAAGCACTCCATGACCAAGGCAGGGAGGGAGTGGAACTGACATCCATCTCAGGGCAGCACCTTTCAGAAGGCTGGTCCTCTCCGTCAGAGTCTTGGGATTATGCTATAATCATAAGGCATAATCACAAGGATAGTCTCACCTGAGCCCAGCATTCCATCCCACAGGGGCAGAAGATGGTAGGAGTCAGGTCTTCCAGTGGACTGAATATAAAGTAGAATCTGAAATGAAAATAATCCATGCTCCTTAAGAGAACCTGCGGTAGATTTAGATATGGAAAGAGTGGAGGCTCTGGAGGCTGCACACTGACTGTCTGACTGTAAGAGGAACTTGCCTCTCTGAGCGGTGTCTCTGCCTAGAACACAGGGATCGTCACACCTGCTCCATAGGGTCATCGTGAGGATTTAGGAGCTCATGAATGTAAGCACCTGGGCCCGGAAAAGCTCACAGTAAGTGATAGCTATGATTATAATATCCATAACCACAAGTGAGCATAGGCAGTTAGTAATTAATACATTGTAACTTTTTCAGAGGGTCCTTATGTTTGTTGCTTCAGGCTCAATTCCAACACCATGAGCCTGGTTTAGTAAATGTGGGGATTGAAGATACTGGATGCCTGCATTTTTCTCAGGATTAAAACCATCCTTAGGCTGTTGAGCTCTTAACTGATTCAGGAACCAACTCTGAAGACCAAGTGCCATTCACGGAGCATCATCTACTCTGCAAGGCACTGCTCTCAAGCTGGCTGTGTCTCCTGCATGAGCAGCAGCTCCTTTCGTGGGGGTGGGGGAGCAGATGGAGAAGTTATCCTTCCTCCCTCAGACCCCCATTTCACCCTGAGAGCGTGGAGCCAGATTCAGGTGGTGGGTGGAGACCCCAAAAGAACAAGCTTCTGGCCCCTTCCCACCTTTCTCCTTCTATCCTGCCCCACCCCCACTCCTGCTCTCAGCCTTCCCTCTGCAGTTGCTCAATCTCTGATTCTGCTCACCGACATCTCTGCACCTTGCTTACGGAGTGCATCACCTCTCCCACTGGTGTACAGGTGGAGACGTGGTTACAGAGGAAGTCATTTCCTAGAGTCTCATATCAGTTTAGGAAGAATAAAACACAAGCCATCCCTGGAGGGCAGGAGAGAGGAAAGAGCATGCTGAGTGAGAGATGGTGGATTTAATCTGAGTGAGAGATGGCGGATTTTCTCTTCCTGGGCTTTATGGGAGAAGGATCAATGGGGCAAACTGCAGCACCTGCCTACAGATGGAGCTTCCTCCGCACTCCTCGCTCCTGCTCTCTTTGCTGCAAGCATACTTTGCCATGAAAGCCAGCTCTTCCCTTGGTTCTCTTTGGTTTCCTGCTCCTCTGGGTCCCGCTGGCATCCCCAGCAAGCCAGTCTTGCCTTCCACCTCGCTGCTTTAGAGTCTGTGTGACTTTGACCTGTGTCTCCTTTCTCCTTCTCTTTCTCTTTCTGGGCTCGGCTTCCTCACTTGGCCTGCTGCACTGATGCATTGTTGGGAGCTGTTCTTTCCTCCTCAGCTCCACCACTCACAATGAAAAGTGTGCCTACTAAAATTAATAGACTTGTAAATAAAAGGTGGCTCACCCTTGGCCTTTGCTTCTCCCTGCCCCCCTTCTTCCTGTCCCTTTTTATTTGTTTGTACTCACCAACCTGTCTGCACCTGGAGCCCTTAAAGAACCTTCCTATGTGCCAGGCACTGCTCTAGGTGCTTTCATACAATACTAGAGGCAGTACTAATATCATCCCCATTTGCACAGGGGCAAACAACTGAGGTTCAGAGTGGTTCCAACTTCCCAAGTGTCACACCACTAGAAACTGGTAGCACCAGGATTCCTACCCAGTCTTGGTCCAGAGTTAATACTCTGAATACCACATAAAGTGGCTTCTTTATACCATGATAAATGCAAGGCAAGCAATGCTGTGCTTTTGTTTGCAGACACATTGCTACTCAGTCCTTACACTCAGACCCCACGTGCTCACAGCACCCCTTTATCCCTCGCTGTCGTCTCTGTGTTAGTCCCCCCTGCCCTGTCCCCACCCCTTGTTGCACCTCTTTTGTACCTTAGCATGCTTTCTGACCCCTCGAGGCTCTGTCTCTGTCCCTCTTGCATTTCCCCAGTCTTTGAGCTTCACTTCAAGCTGTCTACCTCTGTATTTTTCTCCTTTCAATTTCTTTCATCTCTCTCCTCCCATGGCATGCAGTGTTCACCTGTCATCCTTCCAGCATCTCTTCTCTATATCTCTGTCAGTATCTCTTTCTCTCACTTCCCCTTTCCCATCTTAACACACTCCTGCCTTTCTCAGTCCCTCTCTGCCATGCTTCTCTTTTGTCTCCCTCTCTTGTTTCTTTCGTGGCCCCATTTATTACTTTAGGGCTCAACCAAGAGCATCTCTGTTTGTCTCAGCCTCCCCGCCCTGCCCCCTCTCCCTTTTCTGAGACTCTCAGCTGCAGATGGGAACCATGTTCAATCCAAGCCCTGTTCCTTGCCAAAGAATAACAATGAACTCAGGAACCACAGAGGCACAAGAAAGAACAGCTCTGTATTTCAAGAGACATCGCGATCTCTTGGGACAAAATGACTTCTTTGCTTTATAAACTCTGGGGCTGGGGAGTGCCCTGCATACAGATGGAGCAGCTGGCTGGTTGTTGGCTTCAGTTGGGGGTCTACATGGTTCTCAGCTAGTGCCTCCTCTCAAAGCCAAGGCCAGGCTGTAGTTAGGTGGAGGCTACATGATCATGGGGAAGCTCTGTCTTCCCTGAAGGCCCTCAGCAGACAGAAGCACAGTACTCAGAGGACCTCTGGATTTGATGGCTGGCAGTGACCATGAATTATCTCACTGGCACTCCTATCTCTCAGGCAGATGAAACAGAAGCCAGGGCAATGGAATTACTTGAGCTAAACAGAATCCAGGCCTTCCTCTCCCTCTCTTCAGCCTTGCTCCTCCATGCTGCCATCTGGAACATTGCTTTGATAGCAGGGAGCCACGCAGGCTCTCAGTCTCCCCTGTGGCCTTCTCATGGACAGTCTTGAGTGGCCTGTCCATCACATTTGCTCAAGCCTGGCCTCTTCCAAGAAACCTTTGATTATTCCAACCTCCCTCGAATCCCTCCTTTTCTCAGTAGCTTGTCTTTTGTAGCTTGCTGGTGATGGTATGTGATATAATCTTTGTAGCTAGGGGGATAGCACTTCATGATAGAATGGACAGGTACTAGATATTTTGTGTACCCAATTAAACTGTAGGTATTTTGAGGACAGGGATCATGTCTTCTATTAATATTGTCTTTCTCCCTCCTCTAGCTGCTTTTTTTAAATTATTATACTTTATGTTCTAGGGTATGTGTGCACAACATGCAGGTTTGTTACATATGTATACATGTGCCATGTTGGTGTGCTACACCCATTAACTCGTCATTTACATTAGGTATATCTCCTAATGCTATCCCTCCCCCCGCCTCCCCACAATAGGCCCCGGTGTGTGATGTTCCCCTTCCTGTGTCCAAGTAATCTCATTGTTCAATTCCTACCTGTGAGTGAGAACATTCGGTGTTTGGTTTTCTGTTCTTGCGATAGTTTGCTGAGAATGATGGTTTCCAGCTGCATCCATATCCCTACAAAGGACACGAACTCATCCTTTTTTATGGCTGCATAGTATTCCATGGTGTACATGTGCCACATTTTCTTAATCCAGTCTGTCATTGATGGACATTTAGGTTGGTTTCAAGTCTTTGCTATTGTGAATAGTGCCGCAATAAACTTATGTGTGCATGTGTCTTTATAGCAGCATGATTTATAATCCTTTGGGTATATACCAAGTAATGGGATGGCTGAGCCAAATGGTATTTCTAGTTCTAGATCCTTGAGGAATCGCCACACTGTCTTCCACAATGGTTGAACTAGTTTACAGTCCCACCAACAGTGTAAAAGTGTTCCTATTTCTCCACATCCTCTCCAGCATCTGTTGTTTCCTGACTTTTTAATGATTGCCATTCTAACTGGTGTGAGATGGTATCTCATTGTGGTTTTGATTTGCATTTCTCTGATGGCTAGTGATATGAGCATTTTTTCATGTGTCTGTTGGCTGCATAAATGTCTTCTTTTGAGAAGTGTCTGTTCATATCCTTTTCTCACTTTTTGATGGGGTTGTTTGTTTTTTCTTGTAAATTTGTTTGAGTTCTTTGTAGGTTCTGGATATTAGCCCTTTGTCAGATGAGAGCTTCTGCACAGCAAAAGAAACTACCATCAGAGCAAACAGGCAACCTACAGAATGGGAGAAAATTTTTGCAATCTACTCATCTAGCTGCTACGTTAGCATGAAACACTCAGTCGGTGTTTAGTAAATATGGTCTATGGCCCAGAGGGCTTGCATCTGGCTCGAAATTTGGACATCTCTCGCTGGTGCCCCAGCTGTCTGGCCCAGGAGCCTGCCGCATGCCACAGGGAGAATGTATAAAGTCTAGCAAGCTTCAGAGAGGGAAAGTAGAGCCTGAGTGACGATGCAGCTTTGCTCCGAAGCACCCACTAGGGCCATCCAAGCAAGATTGCAAAAAGTCCTCCCATACTTTACCCTGACCCCTAAGGGTAAACTTTATCAATAGTAAAATATAGAGAATTCACTGGAAAATCTTTTCTTAAGCCCTCCTGCAAGTCAGAGGCTGCTTTTTGTGAACTGTTTGTCCCACTTCTGGCAGAACTGTGCCCACCTGACTCAGAGATTCCCTGGCAGTGTGGACAGACACACGTTTGGAAGCAGGGTGGAACTGAATTGCTCTCCAGAAGTGGCAGGGAGCACAGCCAGTCACCCTGACTGACCACAGCTTTCCACTTGTACTTGATCGTGCAGATGATCTTGCCTGAAGCGTATCTCCTAGTCTCTGCCAGAAGCGCAGAACCACAGGCCCTGGGGATTCTCTGTCTCTCCTCCCTGACCACTATGGCTTCCCACTTGGTCTTCCTGTCTCTGCCAAGCCCTTTGGTTTTAGGCCTCTTTGTTTTGCTTATTTAGCTGTCAGTGTCATCTCTGCCTCTGGACTTTGTCTTTGAGATCTCTTTGGTCAATGCCTTGCAGCTGCAAGCTAGCCCATTCCCAGATACAGCTCCTTGGACTATGGGTCAGAGGAAGGATATCTGTCCAGAGGAAGCAGATAGGGGAGGTGGGCAGGGCAGGGAATCAGGACTATCTCAGCACTGTGTCCTCCAGAGGAGACCCCTTTCTGTGAAATGAGGGATGACGAGAAGGCAGCTAAGCCTGCAGACTGGCCCATGTGACTGGGAGGGCATGAGACAAAGTGGTGGTTTTCAAACATGGCTGTGTATTTTTTAAAAATACAGATGCCAGGGCCCTCCTCTGGAGATGTGCATTCAGTAGGTATAGGGTAGGGCAAGGGAACCTGTGTGTCTAACACGTGCCCCCTCTACTCACCCACTAGGCAGACCTATGTCTGGGGAGCACAAAATTACACCATTCCACCTCAGCCCACCTTCCAGGGGGACTGTTACTCAACGCCACCTCCCTCATCCTTAGGAAGGGATGCTGTTTCTAGGATGGCTGAGGGTAAGAAACAGGAAATTTTGTGTACTGGACTGGGGTTGAGGAAATAATGAAAAGAATCGCTATGATATAACCCAATCACAGGTGCCACAAACTAACTTTTAAGTCTTATAATCGATGCCCATTAGGAACAGCTTTTTCTTTATGATTGTCTAGAACAGAATGAACATTTGACAGTGCCTAATGCACTTCTCAGTAGGAAAGCACTCATTCCTGCTGGCACTTATTCCTAGCCCCCTGGCTTCTCTTTCCTCGCTCTGTCACTCTTGATCTTCCTTCTTCTCTACTTAATAAAAAACACCTTTCATTTCGGTAGCCCTTTGCTATTTTCAAACCTCTTTCCTATCTATTATCTCTTTCCAACAAGAATCCAGCGAGGTGTGCAGAGATTTTTAATTCCCAGTTAATAGATGAAGTTCAAAATGTATACTGCCTTAGCTAGGGTCACTGCACCAGGAAGTGGTAAACATGGCTTTGTTCTAGCCCGAGCCTACCACTGCCACAACTCTGTCTCTCCTCGCCCCTTCTCTCCATCTTCTTCTCCTCCCTGCCGGCCTTGGCTTTTCTTCCTGGTAAAGAGTTGTCAGGGAAGCAATTGCTGAGAGGTTTTCTAATGCGGGGAAAGGCCTGTGATGTTGTCGATGTTGTTGTGAAAGGGTCTCTGCTTTGGTGCCCAGCCCTGGGAGGGAGTGATGTGCTCTGATGGGAGGTTCCCTTGTGGGGATGAGTTTTTCCTCCTGTGGCTACTTCCAGAAAGCAAAATCACAAAATAACAGAGGATCACTTTGCCTCACCCAACCAAAGAGAGACAGCAGTGCCCAGGAGCAGAAACACTAGGAGGCAATGAAGGGAAATCTAAGAAAGTTGCTTAGAGGCCAAAGGCGAGGTAGAGGTAGAAGAAGACACCCAGGAAATCCTCACTGAATGCACTCTGGCCACAATTGTTGACATACTTCCCTCAGTTTTGCATGCCAGCACAGCATGCCGTCTGGCAGTTAAGGAACAGCAGTGCAGTTATGTTCCAGTTATACTCCAGCTCTTCTTTCTTCAGCCTCTCTTAATACTTCTTGCCAATGAAGAGTAGCCCAGCAAGGGAGAACTAGAAAAAGCATTCTGCTGGGATTGCACACAACGAACCCCAAATCCTATCTCAGCTACTTATTTTCTGTGTGGCGTCAGGTGTGACTGGTCACTTACCCTCTGAGCCTCAGTCCTTTCACCTGGAAAATGGCAACAATGCTTGACTCCTCGCAGTGTCGCAGGAGGGTTAAGCGAGTCCTGTGTAGAGGAACTAGCTCTTGTTTGAGATCAAGGAGTTCTGGGTTCTTCTTGTGGCTCCAATTCTAACTAGCTCCATGTGCAGGAGAGTCCCATGGTTCTTTGTGGCATTTGTATTCAAGAGTTCCGTGTATGTGAAAGCTTCTGAGAATAGTAAATGCCCATACCAAGGTAAGGAATAATTATCAACTAGGAGTAGACAAGTGGAGAAGGAAGGGAGAAATAGGATTTTTTCCCTTCCTGGCTGCTTTTCCTCTTTTCTGGCTGGTGGGTCTTTTGGCATTTCCAGCCATGATCCTCATCCCCAATCCCTTTTCAGTCCCGTGGGGAGACCTTTCCTTTGTTTCAGTTCCAAAGAGAGTTCTGCCAGCTGTCCCAACTCTGCACACAGAGCCAGGTCTGCATGGCCTGCTCCGCTTGCTGGTCTCCACACTCACCAGGTTAGCTGGGAGGTACCCTGGCCTCTCTCTGGAGGGACAGTTAAAGTGAGGGCTTCAGCTGGCTCGGAGCTGAGTATGGAGGTGGTGAGGTGCGCACTGGGGAAAGAGCCTTCTTGCCTCCAGAAGCTGATGCTCAAGGGGCTTGGCTTTTCCCTTTCCTGAGACAAAAGGTAGCTCAATCCCACCCACCTGCCTCTCAGGTTTGCCTTGGGGATTAATGCAGACAATTGGTAGCTGAGCCCTGTTGAGATATCAAGTGCCTGGAAACTGTTAAATCACAGCTTTCTTGCCCTAATCTTATCACCTGCCATTAGGGATCAGAATGTGAAAGCTGTACATTTGCAAAGCTCAGCACAGTGCCTGCACTGTGCTGCAACAGAGAGAAACTCAAAATAGTTCTTCCCCAGCAGTTACTATGGCACCATGCATATTAGGGATTAACATTTCCCCCCACCAGTCCCTTTGAAAGGTAACCCTGACACTGAGCCCTCCCTTTTGCATCCTCCCCACAGTCAGGTATGATGTTGATAGCATCCAGTGTTTCCAGGGCATCTTTCATTGCCCAGAGTCACAGAACACCAGCCCAGTGTCCTCCCACAGGTCCCCTTCCCATCCCTGTACATGGAGCTACCTGCCAGAATGAAAGTGACAGCTGTCTAATAGCTATGCCCCATCCTACCCGGAAAGCAGACACTTAGACCGCAGGAGGAGAGAGGGAGGTTCCTGCTTAGGTAGCAGCAAGGCTAAGGAAGAGATAAGCTTTTCTTGTAGACAGAAGGGGTCCCATGTTCAGGTCATGTACCTATGAAGGATGTGCAGATATGCTCCATGTGTATTTCTCTGCTGGTAACTCCCTCTGTGTGTACACCTTATGTGCATGTGCGTGCATTTCTGCTGTGTGGAACCACCGTGATACCTGTGTGCTTGAAGTGTACAGCATACATGTATGAGCATGTATACACTGCCCACTCACACAATGCGATTGTGTGTGCATGCACCTGTGTGGTTAAGGGGAGTGATGAATGCAATATTTGTGCTCACACTGCTGTCTGCCATGACAGTGGGATTCCACAAAGGGTTACAGGGCCCACTGGCTCTGGGTTGGCAGTGCCAAGCCGTGCTACCCTCTGTGAGGCAGGTTCAGTAACGAGGCTTGTAATACTCAGCAGTTAGCCATAGAGCTTTAGAGGATCCACAAAGCCCGTTCGTTCAGGCATTTCTAACAAGCCAGCGGCGACAAGCCGACGTGCACAATGGGACAGAGTGAGAAGCTAAGAGAGGTCCTTGTCTGCCTGGCTGCTCTGCAACTTGCCAACATTTTGCTTCTGTTTTGCAAACTTAATGCAATCTTTCTACATTTTGTGTCAGAGTTCCCACCTCACCCTGAACAAAAAATAAGCTCTATAGTCATTTTGCAACTCCAACCACCCCCATCTTCCCAAATCCTGCTCCCTCTTCTCCTGGCTTTCCCTTCTTTTTTTCTGCACTCTCACTAAATTAGATTAGTCACATTCTTAATTAGCTGTGCAGGTAAGAGCTCTATTAGGTGTTAAATGTTTGTCACAATCCAATTAAAAAATCCATCACAACAGGACAGGTTTTCTGAAGTCCAGCAGATTGATGCTGGAGGGCCTGGTCCTCTCCTCTCTGCCAAGGGATGCATAAGAGGAGCAGGACTGAGATGGCAGAGGGAACTTGGGGAGGAACTGCCCAGGGAGGCCACCTGGCCTGGCGCTAGGACATTGCTGTCCAAGCCTGGAGGAGTCAGGCTGCTGTAGGGTGAACAAGCGTCCAGATTGCCCAGGACTGTCTCAGTTTAGCAAAGGGAGTGGCTGGCCACCCTGGTCTCCAACATACTCCTCCCCCAACCCCACAGGGTGGTGTGGTAAGGCCAGTGTGGTGCGTGTGTGCTGTGTGTGCACATTCATGTGCACTTGTGCATGTAGTGAAGTGAGATGGATTGGGGTGGAGAAGGGCAAGATTGGCAGCTTAAGCCTGGTGGGAGGCTTTTCGGCTCAAATATAAAGAATGGACTTTGATGGAGTTGGGTTGTGGTTTCCAGGGGTCCAGCTCCAGGCCAGAGCTGCCATTCAGAGCTATGTCTTTCTGTTCCATTTTAAAGAGAATTTCTCAGGAGGGGAGCTATCTCACGGTAAAAAGAAAAGAAAATGAGCATTCATCCCTGCATCCCCAGCCTTTCTTTCTGTACTTCCTTGGCCCTTTTCCCTTTTCCTTTAACTTTTCCCCAGGTAGGACCCCTCCCTTTGCGTCTCCTCCCTGGTCAAGCTGGACACACACAGGCCCTGTTCAATGGACACCTGGTTTTAGACCCTCACTCCCCCCGTTCCCTGCACCACTATATCCATCTCCCTCGCTTCCTCTTTGACACCAGGATGGGGAAGAGAGTTGAGGCACGCAGCGCTATTATTCCACAGTGCTGGGCCCCACGGTGAGAGGGTGAAGGGGAAGTGTAGGCATCAGTGCCTCCAGCACCTCCCAGGTGGATTGCACTACATACTCTGCCACTTCAAGTCTCCCGATGTGTGTTTTGTTTTTTGTTTTGTTTTGTTTTTGAGTTCCTTGTTCTTTGGGTGCATCTTTTGTGGCTCTGTCAACCAGTAATAACTATACACTGATTGCTTTTTATTATGATTGGCAAGCCGAAATATCCTGCACTCTCAGTTCTTTCTAATTCTACCCTCCCATACCAGCAGATCTTAAAATCTGACCTTGCAAAGAAGGCTGTCTGGTTCTGTCTGGATGAGAGGAAATGTTTACTCACTTCGATTGTGAGGCCCTGAGGGGCAGGAAGCAAGACTCATTCATCCGTACATCCTCAGCTAGCAGCATGGAGCTGAGTTCAGAGGAGGCACTTAGAAGCCTTTGTTGAATGACTAAACGAATGACCTCACATTTGAGATTCCCTTTTTATTCTTTCAGCACCCCACATATGCTTGCCCCTTTGCTTCCACATAAAGCAAACACTTAACTGTTTATCCAGCACCTGCTCATTCCTCTGAATGCTTCTACATTCTCTATCAGAGTCGCCTTGTCTCTCTTAGTTTATAAATCCCTGAAGGGCAGGACCCCTGTCTGTTTAATTGCTTCCCCACAAGGCTTGCAGCCATGCCAATTCTCTGGACAAATGAACATCCTTGGTGCTGGCTCTCCATTCTTTCACCCATTCTCTAATCATCCATCGAGTGCTTCCTCCTGGGTCAGTGCAGGCTCGGGCTTGAGAAGGACAGGAAAGAAATGTCACATTCTGCCTTTCCCTCCAAGAGTTTGCCATCAAGTTGAGCAGACAAGGCATTCAGAGGAACTAGTTAAGTAGTAAGCTCAAAGCAGATTTTAGTAAGGGACCCTGGTGAAGGACGCAGATGCACCTGCTTTGGGAACTCTGAGACAGGTAAGGGCCCTGTGTGGCTTCAGAGGTCAGAGGATGCTGCTCAGCCTTAGCTGAAACTCAGAAGAGGCCTTGGAGCAGCACTGTGGCAGGGCGTTTCCAAGCAGAGGAATGAGCAGAGACATGCAGACTTGGAATAAGAAGTGAGTCTGTTGATTGGGGGAAAAGAGTGGTGACCAGCCTAGCAGGAAGCAGCATTGCAGAAGGTACTGCAGAATTGAAAAGGAATATGAATGCAAGCTGATGACAATGATAAATCACACCCAAGCCCTGGAGGATGCACCTGCTTCCTCCTCCTCAGCACACCTGAAACGCAGGGACCCCAGGTCTCATTTGGCTTGGAGAGTGGTTTGGAAGTTTCTCAAGTGCTGCCAGCAAAAAGAGCTGTGGGATGTCTTCTTGTCTGGTTAGAATTCACCTCTGTGAATGCACAGGTTGTGGCCTGGATGTGGCTGTCTTCACTGAGAAGGCCTGCAGAAACTGCCTTTGGATGGAGAGTGAAGGCTTGTCAGTCAATGAACATTAATTTACAAAGACAGCTTATCCTCACTTAGGGAGAACAACACTTGTAATTGCCCCACCTTCTACTCACTGCGTTAAAAAATTAAAATCAAATGATGGAAGTCAGCACCTCTCTATTCCTACTTCAGGCCCAGTCCCTGAGTTGTCCCAGTTCATGGGCCAAAGTCAGGGTGGCAACTACAGAAGGATGCCATATCCATGAGAATCTCCTTCTTGTCCATGTTGGCCACAGGTAGATAAGGTGGGGGAATGCAAGCTGGCTGACCAGTGGAGGCAGGGCAGGGATGGGACATTTGTTGAGTGCCTGTGCTTGACACTTCACACAAGATTTTAAATTTGGTCTTCATAATACTTCTGCAAGAAGGTTTTAATGTCCCGATTTTACTAATGATGAAATTGAGACGGAGAGATAAGTAACTTGTTCAAAGTCATTCTGCTTGTGGAACAGCAATTTGTATCTATCCATCCATCTTCCATCTCTTTATTTGAATATTTATTGGGGTTCTGCTATGAGCCAACTAGTGCGCTGATGCCAAAGCCTATGCCCTTCAGTTAAAGATTGGTATTCCTTTCCCCCTTTCCAACACATACACACACACACACACACACACACACACACACACACACACGTACAGTTCATAAGACCCCCTTGGATAAGGAGAGCATGTGGCAGGGCCTACAGGTCCAGGCTGCCCATGTAATTATGTTGCTACTATCACAAGTGCAATTTTATGTGCCTAGTGGGATCAGTTCCTGGAGGTAAGCCTTGCTTCACTCCCTTGTAGAGTCATTAGATATAGCAAATAAAAATATGAGAAACCCAGTTAATTTGAAGTTGGTAAACAATGAATACTTTTTTTTAGTATAAGTATATCCCACACAATTTTGGAAACATACTTATACTAAGCATTTATTTGTTTATTGTTTATCTGAGATTCAAACGTCACTTGCTGTCCTGTGATATCTGGCAAACTTATGCCCTTGCCACCTGTCACTGCCATGATACTGAGTGAAGACTGGCATTGCCAAACCCATTCAGGGGCCCTGGCAAGGTGGTAGAAGTGCCAGGGGTACCAAATGGTCTCTGCCAACCCATAAAGAACCAGGGCAGTCCCCACTCCCTCCCTCTTGGATGAATCAGTGCTCTTTACCATGGCCAGCTTGCTCACAAGGCAGCAAGTCTGCCCGGCTGCACAGTGCCAGCTGCTGGGTGGGGCTCTGTCTCTGCATCTTCTGGTTCCTGAGAACTGGACATAAAGGAGGAGTTCAGTGGGCACCATGACCCGGATGGTCACAGGCTCCTCAAAACTTAAACCCAACATGTCCAAAGCTGGCCCATCATCTTTCCCCTAAGCCTGCACCTCTCACCCTCAATGGGCTCAACTTTGGCCATCTCTCTTCCTAGACTTAGATACCCCTAAGGGTGTTCAGTACCCACTCACCCACTCACGGTGTTCTTCCTCCCTCACAACTCCCTCTCCATCCTGTCCTCCTCTCTCCATCTCCATGTCACGGCCTGAGTTCCAGCCATCATCATCCTTCACCTGAATTATTTTAATAGCTTGTGACTCATTCTCCCTCCAACCTAGCCCTCACTGAGCACTCTCAGGGTGATCTTTCCCAGATTTAAGCCTGATTTTGTACTTGCCCATATTCAGTCTGTCACTGGTTCCCCATGGATTTCAGAACAACATTAATATCTTTAGCCTAGCATGTCAGGGTTTGATAATTTGACCTCTTCCACCCTTTTAGGTCCATCCCACCCTCCCCTATCCATATCTCCCTCTCTCTAAAACCATCTGCACTTTCCTGAAAATTTCATGCTCTTTCCTAACTTTTTTTGTCATTCAAAATTCAGCCCAATTGTCATCCCTTATGAGAACCCCTCCCGTCTGAGGTTATGCAGCTGCTCCTCTTGTCCCCAGGGACCTGGGCCTGCTCATCTCAGTCACTTGTTGCTATCACACTGCTGTGTGGCACTTTGTGTTCCTGTGTGGAGCTGCATCCATCACCTGGTAAGTGCTCGCTAAATGGTAGCTGAATAAGTAAATGTATAAGCAATTACCAGATTGAAAACTTACTTACCAACTCTCTGAGCTCACAAATTGCCAACATGGGATTAAAATGCTTTTTTCCCCTGGTTGTTCAGATGCTACCCACCTTTTTTACCCTCTTCTGAGGGATGCCGTGGTCCCAGGAACTCAACAGGTTCTTCCCACCAGACTTCCTGCCCTAGGTTTGAGGTTCTCACACCCTGGATGACCAGACCCTGATGTGACTGAAATTCCCAAATGGACTTTGACAGCTGTCAGGGGTTAAGGAGGTAACCAGGCTCGTGCCCCTGGACATAGGAAATATTGCTGTGACTGAGGTCTCGGTATAAGTGAAATGAATTTCATGACCTCAATCTGGAGCCTACGAAGGCGTTTTCCGATACTCCGGAAACTCAAAGTGGCCTGTTCCTGCTTGCTGACTACTGCAGGAGAGGTGAGGGGATAAAGAGAGAGGCCATGCTGTGGGTCGGGCTGGCTAGACATGGAGGCCTGGCACGGTGTGAACCACACAGTGAAACACAGTGTAGAGTTCCCTGGGGAGGCCCAAGGGCCCAAGCCTGACCCTGAGGTTCTTCCTGTGCCATGTGCTGGAAGCAAGTTGCAGACAGTCCCTGTTCCTGCGCTGGAGATGCTCAGAAGCAGTAAAGGTGGCAGCAAAGGTCATTCTTTCCTGACGTCATCAAACTAGTGACTCAGATTGCTATTTGGAAGGGAATCATCCATTCCTCCTCTGTTCTTGCCACTCCCAGAAAAGCCCTCTCCCTGCAGTCAGCTCTGATTCTGCATGAGAGATCTTAGAGGTATCCTCTCTGCCCACACAGGCTACGCCCTCTGGAAACCCTGGCTCAGCTGGTGATGGTTGACATTAATACTCTTGTAGGGCCTTTTTGCAAAACCTTAACTTGGACTTCTACTAGGGAACGATCCATCCGGGTAATTACATGCCCTATGAGTGGAACACCTGCAGATTTACTAAAATATGATTAACTGTTTTAACACTGAACCTTGGTGCAATGGCACTTTGTGGAGGTCAGTCACCCTACAGTGTTGACCACTGCATGGGTGCCCTATTTGTTGTGGGTAATGGAGTATGGATGCAAAGGAGAACCAGGAGTGGGATTAGACAAACTTGGAGGTTTTCATTCAGTTGTCCATTCATCAACCATGTTGAGCGACTAGCCCTGTGCCTGGCAACAGCCTTCCCAGGGAATGTTTTCTACTCTAGATTGCAGAGAAGAAGGGAGTTCCAGCTGGAGCAGGACTATGATGATAATGGCTACCGCATTTTATCTTTCACGTGCTTTACCATTATTACCTCTTCAACACTCAGAGCCCTACATGAGATAATAAATTATCTCTCACTGCTGCCTACTGGGAGAATATGGGGAAACTGAGGCAGAAACTGATGTGATTGGATTCTGACAAAGGAGGAGGGCCTCTGGGGAAGCAGCTGGGCAAGCTCCTAGAGGAAGCTGCCTCCCAGTGCAGCTCTCACTCAGCCTTGGAAATCATCCTCCTTGTAGAGGCCCAACACGCTGGAACTGAGCAAGAGGGGCTGCCACACCCCAGGGCCCTATGCACACCAGGCCAAGAAGGTGAGAGGCCGTGGGAACCTGCAGGCTTTGGGGTAAACAGATCTGAGTGCATATCACAATCCTATCTCTTGCCATCTGTGTGAACTCATGTAAGTCCCTGGCTTCTTTTAGCCTCAGTTGTTCGATTTTAAGAGGGAGGTAAGGCTGATTTCTTTGTAGAGCTCTTGAAATCATTAGAGAGAATATGTGTAATATTAGCATTAGCATGGTGCCGGTCATGGTAGGTGCTCAATAAATGGAAATTCTTATGCCCATTACAGCTGTGTCCGGTGTAAGTCCCTGACTCTTTTTGAGATGCCAGGTGTCAGTATTCCTGATAGCCAGCAAGTTCTGCTTCTCCCTTTTGCCCAGTCCCAGGGCACTCGAGTCATTCTACCTCCGCGAAGGGTGGATTGCATCCCAGTACCCAGCGGGTGAGTCCCAGAACAGCCATGCTTAGGAAAAGCACCCTCCCTGCTGTGGAGATGCCAGGTTGCAGGCATGGGTGGAGGTGCAGGGACACAGCAGTTGGCAGGAAGCAGAGCCTGGGGCTAACAATGACACTTAGACATCTCTCTTCCAACAACTGCCTTTAAAGCCACCTGACCACTCAAACTGAGGTCCAGCAAAACGTGTGGGGCTACCCTTCCTCCCCGTGTGTCTCTCGTACTGACTTCTTTTCTCTGGTAAGATACTTTATCTGTTAATTTACCTTATGCAAATTTCTTGGGTAGACGGTACACAAGAGACGCCCCCAGACCCCATTTCTACAAGACAGGATTCTGAGTCTGCTCCCACTAAAGCTCATCAAAAGGTATGGATTAGACCAGGGCTTTTACAATGTGAATAATAAGCATATGAACCACCTGGGGACCTTGTTAAAAATGTGACCTCCGATTCAGTAGATCTGGGGAGAGGCCTGAGATTCTGCATTTCTAACACGCCCCTGGGTGATGCTAACAGTGCCAATCCGTGCCTACACTTTGATTAGCAAGGGCATGATAGATTGTGTCTCTTTGGCTGACCTGCTGACTAGTGCTTTCTCCCTGAGTTCTTCCAAATTGTCCTTCCATTCCCACCAGCTGGGGCAACCAGATCCTTTTGCAACATACAAGAAAAGTGTATCTGACCAAGAGGGTATAGGCAGGAGGAGAGAAGGAAGTGGGTGCCCGAACAATCAGGAAAGGAAGTCAGGGAAGAGAGGATGCCAAGAAGCAGGACCTACAGCTCCCCATACTGTTTCATCCCATACATCAGCTGCTCCCAGCCGCATTCCCCGACAATGCCCATCCTCTCTCGCTGCTGTATCTCCCAGTGTGTGTTAGGTGTGCCTACTTCTGATGTGAAATTCCCAGTTTACTTGTATGCCTCACCAATCAGACTGGAAACTCCTCAAAGAAGGGCCTTATTCACCCTTGTGTCCCTAGCATATGGCATAATTCCCAGCACATAGCAGGTGATTAAGAAATGTTTAAGAATGAATAAGGGATGATGTATTCACATACAAGCTGGATGGGTTCCACTTCCTGCCTCTTTATTTTCTTATATTTTATGAATGTTTATCAAGCATTAGGTTGGGCTGGGGTTTAAATGGAAAGCTAAAGCATGGTCCTCACTGTCACAGCTTCCAGGCTCATGAGAGAGACTTGCTGTCCACAATGAATTGCCACACAGAGCAGACCACGTGTACAAAGTGTCATTTTGTGGGGAGAGCACAGAGGATGGAGAGACAAGGCCTGGCTTAGGGAGGGAAGGAAGATGTCATGGAGGTGGTGGTGTATGATCCAGGCCCTGAAGGAAGAGCAGGTTTTCAAGTGGCAAAGAAGGATGAGGAAGGTCATTCAGGAAGAAGGAACAGTGTGATTACAGAGGAGAGCAGCTGGACATGGTGGCTCACTCCTGTAATCCCAGCACTTTGGGAGCCTGAGGCAGGAAGATCCTTTGAGGCCAGGAGTTCAGGACCACCCAGATTCATATAGTAAGACCCGGTCTCTATAAAAAATGTTTTCCAAAATTATCCATGCATGGTCATGCGTGCCTCTAGTCCTAGCGACTGCAGAGGCTGAGGTGGGAGGATTGCTTGAGCCTGGAGTTCGAGGCTACAGTGAGCTCTGATCACACCACTAGACTCCAGCCTGGTGACAGAAAGAGAACCTGTCTCTATAAGCAACAACAACAATTAATCTAGGGAGCTGAGAAAGTTTTGATTCAAAAGCAAGGCCCTGAAGCATCCAGAATGGGTTTTCAGAGATGTGGGAACTGAATATTCTGTTGGGGCAACGCGGGGTCCAGCCAGCCCGACCTTCTTCCTGCCAGTGGGAGCAGGCTGGCTTCACTGGTGATGGACTTGGCAGCATGGAGCTTGCAGCATTATACTGGGAGCACTGGGCGGCTCTCTGGAGACATCAGCAGCTGAGATAAGAACAGAGACATTTGAGAGAGGAGAGGAGATGACTGGCCTCACTTCATGTGGCCGACACAGCCTCCCTCAGGGCCTGAGGCTGGCCTGGAGCTCTGGTGGTTTAGAGGCTGGGGTTCTAACAGTGGTCAAGGGAATGCAGGGAGCCCTTGTTCCATGACAGCAGGTTTAGAAAGCTGCTCCTTAGGAGACAAGAAGCAGGAGGGCAAAGCACCAACACCCTTGAACTGCTGGCCAGAGAGATAAAGCCAGGCAATGTCCCATCTTAAAGGACACTGCAGACAAGAATTGCCCTAGTTCATTTTGGGCAAGTCGCACAGCCTCTCTGAGTCTTAATGTTCTCATCTGTATAATGGGTACAATAAATAATACTCACCTCTCAGGGTTATATGACGTTTGAGTTTAGCCATATATTTAACACCCCTGAGACAGGACAGGTACTCATTAGAAATTTAATATATGACTAAGTTTTTTTTTTTTTTTTTTTTCCTTGTGGTAAATTAGAAAGGTTTCTCAAGAGACTGTTCCCTTCCAAGAGGAAGGAATGATCTTTGTCATTATTCAAGTTTTGGCACATAGTAGGTATTCAGTAAGCAGGAGTTTGTAGGGTCTGCTGTCCTGGACTCTTAAGCAGACCTAGACACACATGCCCCTTGTTCCATTGTACCATGAAGGTAAGAATCACAGGGCATTTCCTGTTTATGGCCTGACTGCCTCCTGACTTCCTCGCTGAACTCTAAAACACTTAGGACTAGAAAAGGTGAAGGGAATTCTCTACCCTTTTATCTCCAGTGTCAAACAGTGCCTGTTACAGGTGAAACACACAAATGTGGGATAAAGAAATAGATAAGCAAGTAAAAGACTAGTGGCAACTATTCATTTCCTTTTCATCAGTAGAATCACTTTTATTGCTCCCCAGAACAAATGTGCTGTGAGGTGATGCCACAGCTCTGTGTGGCTGCTCTTATGAACCACGCTGATATAAAGGAACCTTCTCTGGGTCTCCTGCTCTCCCTCGGTTGTCCTCTGATGGACCCTCCAGGATGCGAGTGAACAATGTGAGAAAAGTTCCAGTTTCCTCCTCCTCTTCACACACCTGCCTGCCTCCTGGGCCCCAGGGAGTGCCACAGCAGTCCTGAGGTCACCACCTGGAAGCCAGCCAAGGAGCTGGGCCTGGCAGTAGTCTCTTACACACGGAGGAAAACCAGCTCACGGACAGCATGGGTTTGGGCCAGAGAATTAGAACACCGGGACTCAAAGACACTTTAGAAATCAAGTCACCTCATCCAACACCCTGATTTTATTTAAAATCCCCAAAGTGGTAAGTCAACTTTCCCAGGGTTGTGGCAGAAATAAAACAAAACAAAACTGTGCCACAATTATTTCTTCATTTCCAGTCAATGTCCAGCATTTAGAAGACCAGCTGGTTAATGCTGAGACCAGGCTGTCAGCATTTCTGCTCATGTGAACATTAGCTGTATCATTCACTCTTTCAGGTGGGTAGGAAGTTAGATTCACCCTCTTTAGATTCTGTCATCCTTTTGACTGGTTTTTGTTTCGTCTACCTTCACTAAGCAAGTTCACTCAGGTATGCTGTCTTTGGGCCATCCCTAGAAGTTTTCTCTTCTGTTATATTTCCTTGTCTTTGTCATTTTAGAGCATGTTTCCTAACAGCCCCACATTCCAGCCTCTTCTGCCTTTGATTTTTGTCAGTCTGTGCCGATCACGTTTACCAAGTTGGATTATGAGTACAATAAACAGAAAAGTAGGCTTATTCTAACTTGAATCTTTCATTGGTTGTTTATGTAAATGTTGACATCTTTTACCTGTCCTGTGGTCATTGGAATGAACAGTATGTTTGGGAGAAGTTCACACAGTTCTAGGGAAGCTTTGCAATTGTAGAAAATAGAAGACTCACAAAGGTTCTAGATGATCTAGGAAATTCTGAAATCCCTGATTTTTTCAGAGTAGCCTACCACATGTTAGAGTTCTGCCCTGACCACCTTACCTTTCCCTCTCCCTGTTTCCCTGCCTCTGAAAGGTTTCAACCAGCTCTCAGAGCAGTCCACTTTTATACCTCACTCCTTCCTTCACTTACCTGCAGACATTCACGCCCATATTACACCTGATGCAGTGGGTGTTTGGCAAGAGGCCCCTTTATTCTCTTCCTGGATACCATACCTCCACTGCTCTGCCCCTTCTGATAGGAATTTATCCCAGTTATCCCAGCTGGGGAAGATAACCAGGTCACCCTCTTCTCCCAGGTCCTGCATGGCCAACCCCACAGGGAGGAAGCCTAGGTCCAGGTTTTTGCCCAGACACCAGCTGGCTGCAGCTGGTCAAGGAGAAAAACAATGCAAAGAATTAGCTATTCATCAAATAGCTACTGAGGGTTAGACAGGTCCCCTTGGCCATGCAGCCTAACCTTCTTCCTAAGACAGGAGTGACCAGGTCTCTGGCCTCCCCACAGTGAGGTCCAGACTCTGTTCACATGCTGCCCACATAAGCCCACTGCCTTCCCCTTGGGGCCCAGCCTTGGACAGTTTGAAATGCTGGTGAGCTCTTTATTCTGGACAGGAGTCCATCTCCATGTTACCCCCCTCCCCAGTCAATATCTCCTCTGAGTTCCCATGGAAGAGTGAATCCCTTTCAGACTTCCTGTCAATTGGGTGATATGATGCCCTTGGACTCGCCAGTTCCCCAGACTAAAAGTATTTGGGTCTTTCAGCTGCTTCCTGTAAGTCACAGTTCTCCATCCTCAGCCATCCTGGCTGTTCTTTTCTAAATACACTGTCTCTTCTGACATTTAAAGGGTGAGAGCCAGGCTTGAGAACCGTAATCTAACAGAGTAGTGTAGGACTTCCCCCTCCTTCTTTTTAGTCACTATATCATAATCATCCATTTAGGCTTTTCCCTGTCTGTAGGTTATTGTTGGCTTTTTTTTCTCATCCCATCACATCCTTGGTTCATGGTGAACTTAGAGTCAACAAAAACCCTTGTGTGTTTTCTGTGTATGCTGCTAACAAGCCATTTATCCCCGTCCTCTACTTGCAAGCTTGCTTCATCTTTCTCGCCTTGCCG
Organism: Colobus angolensis palliatus; assembly: GCF_000951035.1. Taxonomy (NCBI): domain Eukaryota; kingdom Metazoa; phylum Chordata; class Mammalia; order Primates; family Cercopithecidae; genus Colobus; species Colobus angolensis. Next base: position 6,200,485 of record NW_012119487.1, on the reverse strand, counting down.
GCGAATTAGCAGTCCAGGGCAGCCCTCTGCCTGCCTGTGCACTGCAAAGGCTTCATTAGGGGGCTGTTTTCCCCCTGCTCCTAAAATGCAGTTCTTTTCCTCCTCGTACTCCTCCTGGGAATGAACCCTTGCAACGACCCGGCCTGACTGGCACCAGCGTCTCACTTGAGATTCTGAGGGGAAAAAGAGAGGGCAGTGTCCTTGAGTGAGGGGCCAGAGCCCAGGGTGGATGGATCCCCTGCCAGTGTGGCTGCTTGGGGAGCTGAAGGAGGACTCTGTGGCTCCTGGATTCTAATGGCTCCTTGACAGTAAGGCCCAGGCAGCATGGAGCCTATGACCTCAAAAGATAACAGTATCTGTCAGTTTTTGTGCACTTACCAAGGGCTATGCTGAGGATGTTACATGAATTATCTCATGTAATACTTTTAACAAATCAGTGAGGTAGACATTAAACCCATTTCACAGAAGAAAAAAATTTAGAGCTATTTCTAGCCCAAATGGGATTTGAATACGATTCTATCTGAAACTGAATCTGAAATCTTCGTCATTATACTTGAGGCACTATAAGTGTTCACTCTGTAGACATGACCTCCACCCCAAACAGCTGAGCAGGTGAGACCCTGAGGGTATGCCCATCCCGAGGGAAACCAGTCATAGGCCTTCTCGGCCTCTTCTTCCTACCCTGTCCCCCACACCCAGACCATGGAATGTCTTGCAGAGTTAATGAAATAACTATGTTCTTTGGGTCCCGAGGACAGGTAATGGATGCCCTCCAGCTCCATTCTGTTTGATATCACAGTGATAGAAAGAAGATCCTCATCCCTGCCTGCCTCACAGGTTTGGATGAGACTAGCTATCAATTAATCGATTATACATCATCAATCTCCTACATGATTCCCAGCACCCAGCCAGACTCTGCCTAGTTACAGAGAAAGCATTAGGCCTGGCTGGGGCCCTAGGGGAGGCCCAGTAGGGAGATAAGACTTACACACAGGCAACACCAAGAGGAGACAGACCAGGGAATGATCAGGAGCCAAATTGTGCGAAAGGGCTGCTCGGGGCTATAGGAATGAGTCCATCGGGCTTTGCGGAAGAGGTGGGACTCACAGTGGGACTGGACATGATGACTGGAGTAACGAGGGGAGATCCCACAGGAGGAAGGAAACAAGACATATAGAAGAGTGCCTTGAGAGGCTGATAGGGTGATGTAGTAAACACCAGCTTTTATGAACCACTATGTCATATCATCATGGTTATTCTTGCCCAAATCTGGATTTCTGACAACTACTATTCGCAAGCTTGAATCCACCTCCCTTCCTTGCTCACCTGTGGTTTCTGGTCCTAACCCCCCATGCTCCAATTCTGCTCTCTTCTTCCTAAAACATGAAGACAGGCAAGTGTCAGGAGGCCAAGCTCTTTGCCTTTGAGGTTGGGTAGTGTCAGCGGCTGGGGATGAAAGCAGGAATGCCACCTTCTAGGTCCATCAAAAGAGCAGCTTTGTCTGGTCTTAAATTTATGAGCAGTGAATGCAGCCTCTCAAGGCCAGAGAGCTGCTGTGAGGCAGGAGAAAGAGGGGTGCGGCAAAGAGACACAGTTCGGAAAGAAGTTCTTGGAGGGAAGAAGAGAGAAGAGTGGAGGGAGGGAGGAGGGACAGAGGATGAACAGATGTAGAGGGGGAGGAAATGAAGAGGGAGAAAATAAAGTCAGGGAGAGAAATGTCCAGCAGGGAGCAGGGAGAGGAGGCACGTGCAGTGCAGCAGCTACCTTAATCTCTTTGAATTTTTCTTCATTGATTAGAGATTTGCAGAACAATCCCTGGCTATGGGAAGACATTTGCTTTACTCCTGCCCTGCTGTGAAGCAGCGGGAGGCCTCTTCTTGGGTGGAGTGGTACAACGTGAGGCAGGATGAAAAGGTCTAGAAACCCTTTTCTCTCAAAGCCCAACCCAAACCCACTGCCCCTGCCAAGTCTTCCTTGATGTTCCTGCAAGAAGTGCTTCTCCACAGCCCCACCCCTGCTCTGAGTTTCTGTTTCATTCTCAATTACACCAACATTTAGGTGGGCTGAAAACAGTGACTATCTTTTTCATTTCTCATAAGCTCTGGGGTTAATTAAGAATTCAGATAGGTACAGTGGGGACGGCTCATTCCTGCTCCTCATGAAGTCAGCTGGGGTTGGAATGCCTGAAATGCTTCTCCATTTGTGTGTCTGGTGCCTCAGCAAGCGTGACTCTGCTTGGTCATGGGTCTGTGACCTCCATTCTCACTGTTGACTGGGCTGCCTGGTTCTTCTACCAGATGTCTGGTGGAGGGCAGGAAATCAGTGTGAGTGGGATGTACATGTAACTGAAGAATGAAATGGAACATTACTTGGGGGCACCGCCCAAACCCAAGAACTCTAAGCATCGTGATAATGTTGACACACATCCTGACTGTGCCTGGGCACAGTGTCTTTCAGGCAGCAGTGGGTGCCAGACATTAATGCTATTCCTGGGGGCGTGCCCCTCACTCCCAAGCCTCTATACAGCTGGAGCCTCCTCTCCCACCTCTAAGGCCCCAACTCTTGTTCTGTTTCTCCTGGAGCCTCTGCTGAGTCAGTAGAGAGGAATGAACTTCCTTCCACTTCTGGGACTTGTAGATTCAGTGCTCCATGGTTTGTCCAGCTAATTTTTGGAGTTGTTCCTCTCTCCTATAATCCAACAGGAGCTCTATGCATCCGAGGAGCTGTGGTCTCTGGGTCCGTCCTCACCAACTTCTCATTCCCTCTCCAACGTCTGTGATAACTCTGGGTATTTTTTGAGAGTCCCATAAATATTGAATGACAGAAACTTATTTGTGGACAGTCTATGCCTTCACAGGGTTTGTATAACTATCTTTTTACTTGATCCTCATGGCAAGCCTGGAAGGTGTACAACACATTTTACTGATAGAGAGACTGAGGCACACAGAAAGATGAGAGGATTTGCCAGGGTTACATGACCAGTCAATAAAGATCTATAATCCGTAGGAGAATTCTCTTCCTGCTGGTTGGGTCAGTGATCTTCCCACAGGGCCCCGGGCGACTGAAGTCCCCAGGGCCTGCCTCTGGAGCTATTCCCAGCCCATGTGCTGGCTGGGGCATTGTAGGAACTGAATGAGCTAAATAGCTCATGACAAAATGGTAGTTATTGTTTTGTTTCTGCTCTGTGCCTGTCTCCCAACTCTGACTTACCACCCTAGTTGGTCAGAAGGTCTGATTCATGTTGCATGCAGCCTTTCATCAGATCCTCTTGCTAGTTCAATGCTTTCATTTTAAATTTGTGGAAACTGAGTCCAGAGAGGGGATGACACTGCTTTGAAGTCACTCTGTTCTCCCATAGAGGGCCTTGAATTCATCCACACTATGTCTTCTGCACACAGTACGCATCTAGGCATCTAAATCAGGGGTCAATTTTCTAGCATTCAACCCAGATCCACCTCGAAAATTTATATCCAGAAAAAAATTGGTGAAAGAAAAATTAAGAACAGTGATGAAGGCAGAAAAAAAAAAAAAAAGACACCCAAAGGACTTCATGTGTAAGTCCAGGTTATTCTTTTCTAGCAGGCCCTCCTCCCCACCATACCTGCCACCTCCTGGAGTTATCCCAGTGGCCTGATCCTGCAGCAGTGAGGCTTTGCAGCTGTGGTCTCTGTGAGCAGTCCTCCACATTGTATAGACATCAGTCCTCTGGCTCACAGAATGACGCTGTGAGAGAGGCAGGACAGGGACCGTTCTTCCCATTGGATGGCTGGGGAGACTGAAGAAGCAGTGCTTAAAAAAGCTCTGAGCCTTTTGACAAAGTCCTGGGCTCCTGGAGTCTTGCTGCCAAGATTTTCAACTGGCCTTCCTGGTTTCTTACAAAGGGATCATTCTGAAGGTGAAGAAGGGAGGTGTTTGCTGCACCAATACACACAAGCAAGAATGAACTGGAGCCGATGGGTCAACATGCCTGGTCACCTTACTGCTTCATCTGGAAGAGGATATCCTCCCAGTTCTCCCCATCCTGGCTGGCACACAATCTTTAAAAGCAGCTTGCTCCAGGGATATGTTCATCTTTGGCAGACACCTTGCCCTTTGCTTTTATACATAATGGGTTGGAGAGAATCTGTTTCAGTCGGGTTCTGATCAACTAGTCTTCCCCTGTCCTCAGCCACTTTCAATAATCTGGGTGTGCTGCAGCTCCAGCCTTCTGGGGGAGGCAGTGATTCTTTCGCCAGCCTCACTTACCTGATAAGGATTTTCACATGAGATTCTAACTAGCTCTTCCAGTGGAGGCCTGAGCTGCTAGCTGGGGCTTCTGATGAGCTGGAACTTTTGGGGCAATGCTTGGCATCTTTGGAAGTGGAGTCACAGGCGAGTCGTGGCAGAGGTGGCTTCCACCCCCATTCTCTTTTCTCCCCTTCTCTCACCCTGGAAAGTGCTGCTTAGTTTGAGAATCCCTCACTGAACATTTGCCAACTTCCTCTGGTCTAGCTCAGCTCAGCAGTGCCTAAAACATCGATGTGAAAACACAGCAGCTTGTGCATAGTCAGTGCTTTAGACTTGGTTTTCTTCCCTCTCTTCCTCTAATTTGGTTCTGTTTCCAGAAAATGGACTCCAGGGATTGACAAAAGAGGAAAGGAGAAATTCTGTCTTCTAGTATGAATTTTGGAGAGAATCCCTATTTGTGAGCCTCTGTTTTCAATGAATCAATGGACATGTGTTTATCGTAAAGTCTGTCTGACCCCACTGAAGGTTTGAGTGGTATGAATGACTGGAAGAAGAGAGAAGGGAAGATATATTGCCAGATCATGGGCATTAGCTCTGAAAAAGTTCTAGTCACTGAAGGTTTCTGCAAGGTACTTAGCACCTCCCTGTGTGTTCCTGGCCAGGCCTTTGAAGCCCATGATTTAGCAGCTGTGCCAAAGGTGAGGTGAACAGTGATGGGGTTTTACTTTGCCCTCAGCACAGGTCACTCTTGGCCTTAGCAGCATACCACATGGAACACACAAGAATAACTTCCTCACCTACAGAGTTGGCCTGCTTCCTGAGAGTGTGAGCTCCTAACCTCCCACCTTTCATGCAGCAAGTTGATGTGTAGAGTAAATGGACTCTGGCGAACCTGCTTAACTGCCCCATGCCTCATTTCTCCTCCCCATGAAGTCAAAGGAAAGTAGCACCTCCTTCCTACACTGTCCTTGCCCTGACCCAAGGACAACTGAGAGCCTCAGTTCCACCCACCTGAGGACTGCTGACCTGAGGGTCTGCGGGTAAGAGTACAGCAGGCTTGACTCCATATCTTGAGGTTCAGGAGCCTCACTTCACCAAGCTGAGAATAAGAGTCCTGGAGCTAAGGGCCCCTGGGGCTTGTCACTTGACACAGTTGCTGCCTGTGTGGCAGTCTGCAGCTCTGCTGGGCACTCAAGTGGAGGCAGGGGGGTTGCTCTTGCTTCTCCTCTCTCCATTACCCCTTTCACCTGGCATCTTGATGGGGACCTCAGAACATTCATTTGGTAGAGAATGTTCCAGTCCTCTGCTTCTGAGAACCACCAGCCCTAAAGGACAGGCTTTTCCCCTTTCTCTTAATCATTGCATCTCTTCCATTAGCAACTTTTCTTCTTCCTTCCTGGATCTACCACTTTACTTCCTATGTCTTCTCTTTCTAACCTTCTTCCTCAAATTTTCTGTCTCACTGTTGCACTCAATATGCACAGCATCCTACAGCAAACATACAATAAACACACAACTGCACACCTATATACTTCCAATCATAAAAACGCATAACCACACTTGCATTCTTTTACACACAACATGCACACACCACACACAAAACTTCAACCTCATACAACCACATACAGTGCAAAACCTCACACAAACACGGCCACGTACAACCTCACTCAGAAAATGCCCTCACACCCATAGAGTTCTTATCTCCTTGCCTCCATCAGCTCCTGGCATAGGACTGACATGACCAACAGCTCTGCTCTGATGAGCTGTCATACTACATGGACCAGTCACATCTCCTCTAGTGACTCCCATCCCCAGCATGGGCTAATTGGGATAGGAGAGAACGCATGCAGTAGAGCAAGCCAGTTCCAAGCTCATCCAGTATATTCCTGCACAGAGCACCTCAGCAAGCATTGGATCCCCAGCCAAAGGCTCTGACTTCAGGACTCAACCATAATCAGGAACTGGGCTGAGCTGGCTGAATTAATGGAGTCGAGAGATTTTTACTGAGAGGTCACTGGTTCAGACCCAGGTCCGGTCAGCAGGAACTGAAAAATATTTTTGTCTGACGGCTTATGGCTGCCCTGCATTAGCTGGCAGAGGTTCTCCTGCATGCCCCACCACACAGCTGAGGTCATTGCTGGTTTGTGTGGCACCTCAGGGTTGGCACAGGGCTGGCATAGAGCTTGACAAACTGATGGATGCTTGGGGAAAGTTCTAAAACGGTAGACTACACACACACACACATACACATACACACACACACACACACACACACACACACACACACACCATACACACACATGTTTCAATCTTCCTCCCCTTCTTCCCCTGTAAGGACAGATTTTTTTAAAGGTGCCCTGTCTGGGGAGATAGTCTTGTGGCTTGGTGCTTCAGTGTGCCTCTGCCCCTTCCTCTTCACGGGGCACACAGCTTGGTGAACAGAGCCCTGGCTGGGTCCAGCACCCCCCATCCCTACACTTGAGCCTGTGGACAGCACAACTTGTGTATCTCTAACCCTACAAGGCCACCTGGAACAGGCATCCTCCTACCATCTCCCCATCTGGCCCTAATAAGACCCCTCATTATCCTTATAGTGACAGCTCAGAATCAAAGGGTGACAAACCTCTCTCTGAATTCCCTGTTCCTTTCCCCCTCACAGGGCAGGGCATTGGTGAGGTGTGATGTCCCAGCTGTCCCTACGCTGGAAATGACCAGAACAAACCACTTATAAAAGGTCATGGCTGTTTCTTTGCTAATGGTGGTGGGAGAAGCTGCACTAATAACACCTATTATAATAGTTAGATTACAGATAATACTTCACAGTTTTCAAGGTGCTTTTGCATGAGGGACTGTGACCACGAGGACTCCCACAGTACTCATCAGCATCATTCTATTTTAAGGAGCAGCCCAGTGGGGTGGAAAGAGAATGGAGTGAGGAATCACGCAGATCTGGGTCTGAATGCCAGCTCTTGCCAGTTACTACCTAAGTGACAGCATACAGTCTCTCTGAGCCTTAGCTTATTTGCAGATTGAGGACAATGCTGCCTGCCTATAGGCTTATTGCAAAGATGAAATAATTTATTTTCTTTCTTGGAGTTGGACATTGGGTGAATTAGTAGGAAAAATTATGGAGTCAAAATAATGAATTAACTTTCTGAAAGGAGCAGAGATATCAACAAGCATGGTTTAGAAGAGGCTGAATTGTATTTTTTATTTATCTCCTGGAACATTTGTGGGTACATGTTGCCCCTCACCTATACATGGGCTGTAACAGTGAACAAGCCACCCATCCCCACCCTGCAAGGCCTCAGTAGCAACACAATTCCAGAGCACCATAAAGCTAAATCAGTCCTCAGTGTCACAACAGAAGCATGGGAGTCAAAGGAGGAAGAGATCACACCCTCTTGATAGAAGGGACCTTTTGTGCCGGCGCGGTGACTCATGCCTGTAATCCCAGCACTTTGGGAGGCCGAGGCGGCTGGATCACCTGAGGTCAGGAGATCAAGACCATCCTGGTTAACACAGTGAAATCCCATCTCTACTAAAAATACAAAAAATTAGCCGGGCATGGTGGCAGGCACCTGTAGTCCCAGCTACTGGGGAGGCTGAGGTGGGAGAATGGTGTGAACCTGGGAGGTGGAGCTTGCAGTGAGCTGAGGTCATGCCACTGTACTCCAGCCTGGGTGACAGAGCAAGACTCTGTCTCAAAAAAAAAGAAGGGACCTTTTGTTGGAGATAGTGGAAGACATTCATTGAGATAAATTTTTAGAGTTTGACAGATGGCAGCTGTGTAGGAGGAAGGAGGATGCATTTCAAGAAGAGAGAAGAACTTAGACAAAAACGTTGAGCAGTGAAATAGTCCACCTTACTGGGTCTTGGGATACCTGTAATGTGTTATGATCCTCATTGCCATGAACTGGAAAAAAATATGATCCCCACAAAGTCAAGAGACTCCATAGAAGAGAGCAATGTTACCTCTCAAGTCAGTACCTAAGGGCAACATCTTGACCTAGTTTATATAAATCACAAAATCCCCTTCTTTCCAAGATGAAGGGGGGTTAACTTTTTCTGTATTTATGCATTTTTATGTTATCTAGGACACGTACTACTTTAAATGCCTTCCAAACACCTAGGACTTTCTGTAGCTATAACCAGCATCTTGCTCTTGAAGAGTCCCATTGAAACAATCTTTTGCATGTGTATGCCAAAGGGGAATTGGTTGTCTCAGGGCCATGAAAGGCAATAAGCAAGAAGGATTGAGGGGATATTTGCAGAAATACTCTGAAGCTATTGAGGAAGGCACAAAAAGATATGTTGGGGCATCAAACCAGTGTGCTTTAAGATAATAATCAAATCTCCGGGGTGGGGAAAAGTCACACCTCTCAAGCAGTATTTTGCATGCTGGAGTAAAGAAAAATCCCTTGTAGAAAATGTATTCTTAAGGCCCCCTGATGTTAAATTACTTTTATTGTAAATGGTACTTACACAAACAAAAATGAGGTACTGCCTGGAAATCGTATATAATTATAAAACAAAGGAAAATTTAGAAATTAAATAAAAACTAAAAAAAACCCACATTCAAGTTAATAGCATCAATTTAATGTGATAGTCTGTTAATTTGCTCAGAATAAATCTCTCCTTAGAAAGTGAATAACAAATCTGACTGTATTGAGTAATACAGTGCCAATTCTTTTGACTTTGAGATATCTGTATGTGTTCTATAATAATCCAATGTTTCCAACACTTGGCTTTTCTTTCTTATAAACTCAAGATACAGAAATTGAATTAATTACATCCTTTAAAATCATAGCAAAATATCATAATTTGTTACTACCAGACTCCGCTGTTGTATTGTTCCACTTTCTTTCCTTCATTTCCCCTGCCTTCCCAGTGCTCTTTCATCCCTATCAACATCCACTTGAGTGTGTCCTTGGACACCTGTTGTTTTTGTTTTGTTTTAAAATACGATATATAGTGTTGTTTTGAGTTTTGATATTGTGCAGTATACTTCACTCTGCTTCTCACTTTCATCGTTTACTGCCATGTTGTTAAGAACTGCCCATGTTGCGCCTAAACACTGCTTCTCACTGTGCATGCGGTGTTGTGCTATGCGTTGGCTACGTTTTAATCATCTCATTTCCTAGGGACGAACACCTGGATTGACTCCAACTTCCAGCTGCCACAAACAAAGCTGTGGCAAATGCCCTCATAGATTTGTATAAAAGTTTCTCTAAAGTATGTCTCCAGGAATGGGCCCAGTGGTTATAAGAAAGCTTCATGAACATCATTTCAATGCAGTTGTTCTCCAGAGTTGCTGTGCCCTTTACACTTCCCATAGGAGTCCATTAGGTTTATTTTCCTCTCCCTGATGGTATCGGACTTTAAGATGTTTGCCAACTTTATAGGTGTAAAGTAATGTATCATTGTTTTAAGTGACACTTTTTCCCAAATTAATAGTAACATTGACAGTCTCTTCAAACTGGTTATTGTTAGCCAGTTTGCTTTCCCTTGCTGTGAATTTTCTACTCACAGCTTTTGCTCACTTTTCTGTTGGGTTTCCCGTATTAGTCTATTTTCACAGCGCTATAAAGAACTACCTGAGACTGGGTAATTTATGAAGAAAAGAGGTTTAATTGGCTCACAGTTCTGCAGGCTGGACAGGAAGCATGACTGGAAGGCCTCACGAACCTTACAGTCATGGCAGAAGGCAAAGGGGAAGCAGGCACGTCTTACCATGGCAGAGCAGGAGAGAGAGCGCTAAGGGGGAAGTGCCACAAACCATTAGATCTCAGGAGAATTCACTCAATATCACAAGAACAGCAAGGGGGAAGTCCACCCCCACGGTTTGGTCACCTCCCTCCAGGCCTCTCTGCCAATTCAACATGAAATTTGGGCAAAGACACAAATCCAAACCATACCCGTTCCCTTACTTGTTTATTTTCAGGACTTTTTTTTTAAATACAGATAGTAACTTCTCATTGGTTTTACACATTGAAAAATATTTGCCAAGTTTGTATTCTACCTGTGAATTTTGTCTACGATGGCCACTGGTGAATCGAAATCTTTAATTTTGATGTAGTTGAAAGTATTAAGTTTTCACCTTGTCCTTTGTGCCCCTAAGTCTTCCTTCAAAAGTGTTTTCTCAACTCGAAGTGACAAATATGTTCATATATATGTATATATATGAGAGAATAATATAATATATAATATATTACATTATATATTATATGCACAATATATTATATAAAATATAATATATAATATAATGTATCATACATAATCTATTAGCGTAAAGGTATGAGATTTCCTACATATTTTTAGTATATAGCTTTTATCAGATTAAAAAAGGTTCTATTAGTTTTCTGAAAGTTATTTTAAAATCACAAATAGAATTATATTTCATCAAATGCCTTTTTAAAATGTATTAAAATAATACTATAATTATTCTTATTTCATCCGTGAACATAGTAATTTAGAACAGATTTCTGATGTTAAACTATCCTTTCTTTTCTGGAATAACTCTTATTTGGCTACAATTTCATAACTGTTGTATTCAGTAAGTTAATATTTGGTCTAGAATTTTTGTTTCTATGTGCATAAGTGAAATGAACCTATAATTTTTGTTCTTCTTGCACTGTCCTTATCCAGTTTTAGGCTCACAATAATATTAACATCATGAAATGAGTTGGGCATCTTTCTTTTTCTGTTTTCTGAAACAACTTGTATGATGTAGGGATTATTTTGTTTGAACACTACCAGAATGTGCCTGTATAAATGACCAGATCCAGGATTCTTTGGAAGGAGTTCTTCAATTACCATTGTAATATCTGTAATAATATTATATTTTATATTTTTTTGGAGTTTTTACACTTTATCTAGGTTTTTTTCCAGTTTATTAAAACATGTTCAGAATCCTTCAGTATTACTTTCTAAAAAATGTCTGCTGTGTTTGAATTTCTCCCCTTAGGGCAAAAAGCCTTTATGCTTCTCTGTAGGTCTGACACTTCCCATCTGCCACCTATCTCTTCCCTCTCCTCAAGTTAACCTTTCCCCTCAGAGAATGTGCTGAACCCTCTGCCTGAGCCATAGTTGTCTCTTGATCCCAAAAGCCTAGACCTTGTCTCTGTGAGTGTAATGCTGGAAGCTTAGTAATGGGGTGGGGGAGGAGGAGTAATGAGGTGGTAAAGGAATGGTAATGAGGTGGGAACGGGTAGTAATGAGGTGGGGAAGGTGGAGTAATGGGGTGGAGAGGGGTAGTAATGAAGTAGGGGAGGAGGAGTAATGAGATGGGGAGGGGTAGTAATGAGGTGGGGGGTAGTAATGAGATGGGGACGGGTAGTAATGAGGTAGAGAGGCATAGTAATGAGGTGGGAGAGGGATAGTAATGAGGTGGGGAGGAGGAGGAATGATGTGGGAGAGGGCTAGTAATGAGGTAGGGGAGGGGTAGTAATAGGTGGGGGACAGGTAGTAGTGAGGTGGGGAGGGGAAGTAATGAGATGGGGGAGGAGTAGTAATGAGGTCAGGGAGAAGAAGTAATGAGATGGGAGAGGGGTAGTAATGAGGTGGAGAGGCGTAGTAATGAGATGGAAGAGAAGGAGTAATGAGGTGGGATGGGGTAGGAATGATATGGGGGACAAGGAGTAATGAGGTTGGATGGGGTAGTAATGAGGTGGGGCAGGGGTTGTAATGAGATGGGGAAGGAGGAGTAATGAGGAGGGGAGGGGTAGTAATGAGGTGGGAAAAAGGAGCAACGAGGGGTAGTAATGAGGTGGGTGAGGGGTAGTAATAAAGTGAGGGGGAGTGGTAATCATGTGGGGGAGGTGGGGAGGATGAATAATGAGGTGGGGAGGAGGAGCAATGAGAGGGCTACTAATGGGGGGAGGGCTACTAATCAGGTGGGAGAGGGGTATTAGTGAGGTGGGGTGGGGTGGGGTAGTAATGATCTGAGGAAGGGTAATAATGAGATTGGGAAGGGTAATAATGAGGTGGGGGAGAAGGGATTAGTAGTGAGGTGGGGGAGGGGTAGTAATGGGTGGGGAAAGGTAGTAATAAGGTGGGGGCAGTCTCAATACAGTGGCTGTATTGATGGGTAATATTGAGGTGGGGGAGGAGGAGTAATGAGGTAGGAGAATTTAGTAATCTTGTGGGGGCAAAAGTAGTGGACATATTGGTCCCATATTTAGTGTCTGTTAGCCTGTACCAATTAAGACTCCTCTAGTTGTTGCTAATGTTGTTATAATGCAAATACAGGCATTGAAGTCTCATCAGAGTGCTTGGTTATAAGATGGTCAACTCAATAATCCAGATTATTCTTTTCTTAACTAGTTTTTGCTTGTTTGTTTGTTTTGAAACCATGTTGCTCTGTCGTCCATGCTGGAGTGCAGGGATCTCAGCTCACTTCTTCCTCCGCCTCCCAGGTTCAAGAGATTCTCATGCCTCAGCCTCCCAAGTAGCTAGAATTATAGGCATGCGCCACCACACCCAGCTAAGTTTTGTGTTTTTAGTAGAGATGGGAGTTTCACCATGTTGGCCAGGCTGGTCTTGAACTCCTGGCCTCCCAGGACTTCAAGTGATCTGCCTGCCTCAGCCTCCCAATAAAGATTGATATCAAAATGAAAAGCACAAATTTTGAAAAATCCCTAGAGTTCTGCTAATCTCAGTTTGAACAGCATAGATTTTTAAGGATTTCTTCTTGCCTGCATGCTTTGCTCTATTTATTTTTAAGATTAATCCTTTGTCATTTTAACACATGTTAACATGGGGAAGTTGTAATATTTTGCAAGTTCAAAAATAAATGAGGGAAACATCTTCCAGGCACAGGAAACATCACTTGCAAAGATATGGATCAGGAGAATACAGAGGGTGCACGTGAGGAGCCCCAGGTAGAGAAGTTTCTAGAACACGTGTACATGAAGAGTAGGCAGTAAGGGTAAAAAAAACAGCTGTGAATGAATGAGGTGCTACAGAGACTCAGAGGAAGATAAGGGCTGCGAGGAGTCCATGGGATGGCAGTTAGGAGCAGCTTCAGGAGAGTGTGAGGAAGGCAGTGGTCTCCCATGGAACTGGGGGCCCGGCTGTGAAGAAGTGATGCCTGGGTGAAGATAGCAGTGGAAAGCTCACCTCCTGGCGGTCACTCTTGTATTGGGCCCATTCTGTGTGCTGGGCTCTGTGCCAAATACTGTGCTCCATCAGGAAACAAGGAAGATGCTGTCTGCCCCCATGGAGATAATGGCATTTTGGTGAGGACTGGGCATTGCATAAGCAAACAGCACAGTGACGTCATACGTTCTGACAACCAGAAATCAGAACTGAGTACTGAGAGGGAAATAAGCACAGTGGCATAATTAAAAGTAACTGCAGGCAGGGGTTCTTTAAATAGGGGGTGAAGGAAAGAGCTCTGAGGAGGTAAAACCAAGCTATGACCTGAAGGTGGAGAAAGACAGCTTGGGAAAGAACTTTCGAGGCAGAAGGAACAGCAAATTAATAGCCCTGAGACAGATTTGCTGGGTGTGCTAAAGGCAAAGCTAGGAGGCAGAGCCGCTGAACAGAAGTGAGTGAGGAGCGGGCAGCACTGGCCTGACCACAGCTGAATTGGTTCTCATGCCATGGGCAGCCGTGGATGGTTCCAAGCAGGGAGGAACATGGTGTCTCCTGGCTTTGCAATCCCTCCAGCTGTGGGGAGGAATCAAGGTCATAAGGGTCAGTGTGGAGGCAAGGATGCAGTTTGGATGCTGCTGAGGCAGTCCAGGCCTGAGATGATGGGCGCCACAGTGTGGAGAGAGACATGGGCAGATCAGGCGGTATTCCCAAGTCCACATGAACCAGGAAGGTGGTGGACATCCAGGAGATAGCAAGGATGGCTCCTGAGACTTTAGGCTAAGCATCTGGGTAGACGACATTACATTTACTGAGATGGGAAGACTGACAGTGGAGCCGACTGAGGACATGGCTGGGCAGAGAGCTGTTAGAGGTAAAGAGGAGAACGATGACTTGAAGGAAGGGGGAGACATTTTGTTACTGTGGGAGAAGACTGAGTTTGCTGCCATAGAAGGAGAAAGGGCCTCTGGACAGGGAAGGAAAGCCGAACAGGCAAGTGAGAGAAGACAGGCGGGAGGAACTGAGAAGGTGTGAATTGTGTCGGTGTGGGGTGGGGCACTCCCTTCTCAGAGATAGACAATCTGAAATGGTGAGAACTAAAATTGGCTCATCTCAGTCTCTTAGATGAGATGCCAAGCCACTTGCTGCCATTTGTTGGTGGAGTGATGGGATGGTGTGGGGCCTCAGTTGGTTGCCCCTTTAAGATGTTTTAAACGGACTGGGCAGCCTGAGGCTGTATTCCCATAATTAACTTACTTTCTACCTAGCTGGTATCACATAGGGTCTTCCCATTCCAGCAAAGTAGAGTCCTATATCCATTGAGCACGTATTAAGTGCTTACTATAGATAAAAAGGTTGGCAGGTTTGAGGGTAGAAACATAGCTGCAGTATTGTCCTCAGTCTCAAAGAACTCACAGTCTCGTTAGGGACAGAGACCAGAGCTGTAAATCCAGGCAGAATAAAACAGTGCTAGGAAGAGATCTCAAGCCACAGCTAGCACAGAGAAGAGAAAGTAAAATATAATTCTGATGGGTGGAGGGTATGGGAAATCAGAGAAGGCTTCAAGGAGAAGAGAACTTTAGAGAGGGCTGGAATTTTGCCTCAAGCTGAAGATGGGAAGGGCACGCTAATGAGGGAATAAGGTGAGCCAAAGCTCCTGCCACCTGCACTTGAACACAGTTGAGAAGGGGGTCTGCGAGGATTGAAGTGGGAAAGGCTGGGAAAATAGGGCTTCTGCTTTGGAGAAGAAACCATGCCAATTAATTGAAACAAGAAACTGATGGGGTCATCTTCCTTTTGGGGCTATTTTGGGACTTCTTATTGCTGACCCACACCCCTAAATTCACACGGCTTCCAGGAGAGGAAGGCCTCACTCTCCAGAGTGCCTGAGAGCTAAAGAAACCAAAGTCTGCTGAGGAGGACTCCAGGCTTTCCAAAGCACAGCAGGATTGCTGTTAAGACTATTTTCATTATTGTTACCATCATAATTGGCATTTCACACACTGCTTGTTATCTCCTTCTGGTGCTTAGTAGCTTGGAAATGTTCTGCCTGTGATTTCTTCATCTAGGCGAATCATTTCCTCCAGCTTCCCCTCTTCCCTTTACTTTGCTTCTTTCTCCTAAAAGGCAGCCCGAGATGATGAGGTGTTTTTTTTTTTTTTTATAGTAACAAGCGTATTTTCAAATACTATAACAAAGAAAGGCATTATGTGGAGGAAAGAAAGGCTCTTAAATAATTAAATAAAACTCCACCTTCCTAAATTTTAAATCTGTTCCTCCCCCAAGAAAATACACTTGAACCATTTTTTGTGTATGTGGTGAACAATCCTGCTTGTTCATAGGTTAGGAAGAGCTTTCAAGAAAACACAATGCTCCCTTTTTTGCATATACCAAACATTTTCACCCAGGGCAAAATCAGTTGCCGTTTTAAACAAATTGATTTTTCTGGAGGATGCTGTAAAATATTATTGCAGGCAGAGCCTGCCTGAGGCAAAATTGTGTGGATGGTGTGAAGCTTGTCTGTGGTGCTCTCCGGACTCCTCTTTCCTATTTCGGAGCTGGCCTCTGCTGGCGCCTGTACCACCCTGCCTGCTGAGGGCTTGGGTCTGAGATGAAGACAGCTGGGAGCCTGGGAAGATGGGGTCAGCTCCTGACTCAGTCACTAACCAGATGTGACACCTTGAGCAAGTCTTTTCCCCTCTTTGGGACGTCCTGGATCCCAAAATTTGAGTATTGGGGATCAAGAGGAATTAAAACTCAAATGGCCACAGAATGAAGCAGGTCATGTAAAATTCCAGTGGGCCTGGCAGAAGACAGTAGGGAGTGGTGGGAACTTGGGCGTAATGGAGAAACTCTGCCTGCCATGACTGAGGAGCAGGGACTAGTCCATTGACTGATTGCTGCCATAAGGTAGACCAGCTTAGTGTTGCCAGAACTTCTAAATGACCCTTCAAGCCAGGCAAACACATCTGCAGGCCCAATTTGGCCTGCAGGTGGTTGCCCTAAGATCTCTGGATCAGATAATGTCTATGGCCTTTCTGGTTCTGTAAGTAGGCAGTAGAGGATTAAAGTTCTCCTTTCTCTACTGAGTATTTTAACAGCAATGTCTTAAGGGTAAGAAGCCCGCAAGAGGGAGTCTCTAATGGTAAAGCTGGAGGCTTTATGAAGCTTTTCCATTGCGAAAGTAATTTTCAGCAAGAATTCTACCTGGCACTGCTCCTGTTCTACTGTCAGACTATTTCATCCTGGAAGCTTGGTGCTCTGCCCACACATAATGCCATCACTATTTATGTGGTTAGCTTCCAATAAAAAGTGACCCAGTCAATGCAGTCAAATACAGACGCAAAATTGGTGTTAGATCCTAAGCAACATTTTCACAGAGTAACTATCTGAGTCAGATGGGAGCCCTTTTAGTGGCCATAGGATGGGAAGTTTGTAGAGATCTAAGTTATAAGGAGAAGGAAGAAAGTGTGGGGAGACACTTTGAAATAAATGTATGCAACTAGAATATCTTTATTTTACCTCCCTGCCTCAAGCACATTCACCCTTTAATATACTACCCCAAACTTACCTCCTTGCCTTGGCACCTGAGCATTAGGAAAAAAATATCTTTGTCTAAATCCTTTCTTGTGGCCCTTAGTCCAGGCAAGAAAAATTATCAGATTTCCTGACTTTTATAACAAAATACCAGCTTTGTCTTATATGCAGGGCTTATATCTAAAGCATATGCCTCTCTCTTCATTCAACATTCTAGTATTTGACAGTATTCAGTATTAAAGCAACTGCTTTTTAGTTTCAGACAAGAGGTTAGTTGAGATAACGGATACATTTTAAGTTAGATCAAAGTATATGACAATCATTTATTGCTTAAAGTTAATTAAATTCTCTCCCTGACTCTTGTTGGCTCTTCAAAAAACGTATATTCCTGGACCATATTAACTTCATTCCCTGCAGAAATATCTTCACTGAGTCGTGTTGGTTATCATGCCCATGACTTTTATGGAAGACCATTTTAAGAATCAGCCAAATGAAGAACATTTTCACATTTTCTCTGAAAACTGTTGTGGAAGATATTGTCCATTATGTTGTTCAATGTTCCTGATACAATGATCCACATTATAAATTCCTCTTAGAATTTAATATCAAGAAAATGTTTGCTTCTCTTGGCCAAAGAGAATGCTTCCTCTTAAGTAATCACAAAGATTCTAGACCTCAGAATGCTCCCTTTTCTGTTTCATCATGGCTGCCGGGAATCTTAAAGCCTGTCTTCATGCCGGTGGCATCAACCATCTAAATTTGGAGCACAACTGTCTTTCTGCTTCATTTTCTTGGTCTCATCCTGTTGTTTTGTTTTTAATTGTTTACTGTATATATGTATTTTATTGTATGTTGATGAAAATAGTTTTGGAAGTAAGCAGTACATAAATTATACAGATATTTTGAGATCATTTAAAAATGTGTTATTTTATTGTTGTTTTCAAATTACCTCATTTGTATCTCTTTAATCTTCTCAGCTAAAATTGTAATAAAAAATTCAGTTTGTACTTATCTCAGAGCTCTACACCCAGTTAGCACTCAATAAATACTTGCTAATTTGTTCATTTCATCATTGACCAATGGCTCATTCCCAAAACTCTGAAAGAAGGAAAAAGTTTAAATCATGTAAAAAAATTAAAGTTTATTCACAAAGATGAAGTGAGAGAAGGGATAGTTTTCACACACTCTTTCCCTGCTCTGTAAATAAACAGGGCATCTGACACAGGAAGAAGATGTGTGACTTACTCAACGAAGGCTTGGATTCCAGTAGGAACTCCTAGCATGCCACAACACTTCAACACCAGGAAATGGATTCTACCTGTTTTAAGATTTCTTGTATTTAACGAACATGAATTGAGTATTTACTCTGTGCCTGGCCCCATGACAGGAGAAAGAATTGGTGGGGAGTTGCCTAGCCTGGTTGCATAGAAAAGAAGACACAGATCCTCAGTGCCACAATTCACAAAATGGCCCCAGGACATTGCCATTAGGGTCACCTTTGCCTTGGAGTTGTCCAGCTTTGTGGAATTGGATGAGGGCTGCTGAGGAATGGTGACAATGAGGAATCAACCACTGGTCTACCTTATAACATATGTCCTCACACAGTTCAGTTTTTCTTCATCTTCCAGCTGTTGGATCTAACTTCCAACACCACCATGTTTGTGGCCCTTCTGCCCACAGCCATAATCTGGTTAGACTGAGGTATAATACAGCTCACACCAAGGATAGAGAAATGTATTCTTGATTGCAGCTGGGGGTTATGAGAAGGTGACACTGATTAGATCTGCAATAAACTGAGACCACTACCTCAGAGCTAAACAGCCTGCATTGCCAAGGGAGGAATGGCATGCTGTTGGACAATGTGTCTGTTGATGTACATTTTCATAAATTGTTTACTGACCCTGCGGGGTAACAGGAATACTTAGCAGCTAACACACCCCCTAATTTGTAGTAACAATCTCTCATCACATGCATACTGTTGACATACTAGGCAATACATATTTCTGTACTTTGACTTTTTAAAGTAATAATATTCTTGAGGAAATAGAAAATCATGATCACAATTTATTTCAGAGGGTGTTTAGTAATTTACCATGCATCTGTGAAATGTTACCTAGTCCTGGGTGGTCTGTGTGCATAGTTATGTTTTAATTTGCACATGATTGCTGACTCTCATATCACTTAAACCATCAGGATGCATCAAATGACTGGTTGTTGTCTTATAACACTTTGTTTTCCCCTTTGGAACTATTGGAAAGAGACCATCACATCCCACAACCATCTGTAATATCGCCTGTGTATTGCTGAATATTGAATAGATATTATGAGTATTGAATTTGGCATCATTTCTGTGGTCATATTTCTATGTGATTTTCATTGCCTACTGAAAAGAAAATGAAAAGAGGAAGGAAGATAATTAAAAGTTCTCCAGGCTCTGCAGAACCACCCTTGCATTTCTAGATTTTTCTTTTTTCTAGATCCTTCAAATAAACCACCCTTTGTTTTGTTTTCCCCTCCTATAATGATAACAGTGTCTTGTCTTTGCATAGTATACATATTTTAAAAGCATTGTCCAACAAAGCATTGTGTCTGGTTCTCACATTGACTCTGAGGTAGATGAACAGGCCATGGAAATCTCCACAGTGTATATGGGGAAACTGAGACACAGGGAGTTGGTGACTCATAGAGACAAATACCACTGTGGCCCAGCGATGGTTTAGAAGCCAAGAACCCTTGATAACTTTCCAAACACTTCCCATTCAGTAGCACTGCCTTCTTATCAGAAGCTGAAAAGGTGTCAGATAAGTCCTCTCACAACTTAGAGGAGCATGGAGCATAACTCCAGGATGTCGGGAGTTATTATGGAATTGGATGTGAGGGACCAACGTTATCTGAAAAGAGGCCCGTCTACAGGTGCAGGCCAGGAATATAGACATGCTTCTCCTTCTGGGTTCCCTCAGTGCATCATCGCTCATGGGAAATGAGAGAGACATCATTGTTTCCTTCACCTCTTACCCAATAGATTATAAAATTCTATTAACTTTTCTTTAGTGATTCTCAAAACTATCACTTGCCCCTGTTTCCAATTGTCATTATCCTATTTGAGGCTCAATCCTTTATTTTACATATTATATGTGTGCATTTCTTATATATATGGTTTCAGAGATAACATGTCACAGTGTCACCCAGGCTGGAGTGCAGTAGTGCAATCATAGCTCACTGCAGCCTCAAGCTCCTGGGCTCAAGTGATCCTCCCCCTTCAGCCTCCTGAGTAGCTGGAATTATAGATGCACGCCACTGCGCCTGGCTAATTTTTTATTTTTTGTAAAGATGGGGTCTCACTATGTTGTTGAGACTGGTCTCAAACACCTGACCTCAAGTGATCCTCCTATCTCAGCCTCCCAAAGTGCTAGAATTACAGGTGTGAGACACCACAGCAGGCTGAGGCCCCATCCTTTCTGACAGACATTACGACAGCCTAGCCAGTTCCCCAAGTCTTCACTCTCCCCCTGATCCTGGCACCCAGTCCTGGCTGCCAACCTCAGTCCTTCCTCCACTGCACTGCAAGGTTAACATAGACTGTAACTATGACCATGTCACTCCCCAACTTAAACCACTTTAGTAATTCCTCATTGCTTACAAAAAGCCCAGTCTCCTATCATTACCTGGCTTCTGGCTTCTGAGTTCTTCTCCAGACGAATCTCCTGTGACTCCCTGCCTCTAACATTAAGTTTCAGTAACATGCCAAGTTGCCTACAGTTTCATGCTTCCTTGCTTTTGCATATGCTGTTTCCTAAGTTTGCAACACTTTTTCTCCCCTACCACAAACAGATACGCACGTGTGCGTGTGTGCACACAATGCCTATACACTTTTCACATACTCTGCTTATCACTTGTGGACTAGGGGAAGGTGGTGGGGGAAGTGTTCTTCAAGATTCAGCTCCGAAATCTTCCCTTCTGGTTGTCATTTCTTAACCATTTGGGCTGAGTTGCAGGCCCCTTCACTTTGCTGGCAGTGTCCTTAAAGGATGATATGGCTGTAGATTGGGATTTCTGGGTCTGCCTCTCTGTCTCCTCTGATTATGACTTACTTGATAGCAGGGACAGGGTTTTATTAATCTTCATAGCATTAGCTTAACAGTATCTAACACCTATTAGGTTCCAAATAAATGTCTTTTAAACTGAACTGAAGTACATGGGCATGAAAATTCCATTTTCTTCCTGTACTGATAGACTCCAGCACCTCGGATAGCTTATTTATTTAACCTGCACTATGAGGCTTTCCTAGTCAATAATTGACTAACACATCTGCTTTGGTTTGATACAAAGGATCCTTAGCACAGTCCTAGATCCTACACCAAGCCCATTTGTAACTTGACTTTATAAACAAACGGCCACATTAGTGAAAAGTACTTTTTTATTCCAGTGGCAGACTTGGGAAGTTTCTTGTTTTGTTTTGTTTTGTTTTGTTTTATCCTAGCTGAAAGACAAAAGTATGTAAAGAGGGTCACTGCACTGTGGAGCAGCCTCCACAGATGGGGTAAAAACTCCTTGCCCCATGAGCCATTCCATCCCATTGTACCTTCTCCACAGTAATAGAAGATGCCATTGAGTATATTAATCTTTACATTACTATGTCCTCCCTGTAAGGACACTTAGGATAATTATTTGGTATTCTCACCTAGATACTTCTAGACAACTCATTTATTTTTATCTTATGAACAATGTAAACCACAAAATTGATGTTCTTTCTCTCTCTCGCTTTTTTTTTCTCTCTCTCTGTTTTCTTGTTCCCATCCCTGTCTCCACCCTGCCCCCACCATTAGCTGCTAAAATGTTTGACATTAAATGTTTTCTTGGCCACTTGCTAGTATGTGAGACCCCAGGGCATAAATTTTATGTATTAACCTCATTTTAAGATGCATTTTTTTCCTACTTTATTTTTACTTAACCAATTTCTCCAAATTTCATGTATTTTATTTTGCTCTATAGTTTATCTTTTTATCAGCCACTTTGAGTTATTTTATTATCAAGATAAGATATCAATACATAAATGTGTATCACAATAACTAAAGTGAGAGCATGTATAATGTAGAAGACAGCTTGGTGAGTACTTTCTACATCATCAATCTAGGTTGTTACCTTTTTCCAACAGCACATGGGCAGTTACATGATCTCACACAAAGCACCTCTATTTGGTAGGACAGGGGTTACACATTTAATTCCTAGAAGGAAAATTTGCTTGTCTTTTGTTTCTGGTAATTTGTAGTTATTTTAACCCTTATTATTTCATATATATATATATGTGTGTGTGTATATATATATACACATATATACATATACATATATATCTATATAATTAGTTGTAACAAATTATTGATCAGATGCAATTGGTGGAACAACTAATACTTAGCCCTCGGCCTTTAAAGGGTAGCTGAGGGCATTGTCTTGCATAGGAGAGAACATGCACACAATTTGAGAACTGTTGTGAGCCCAGGGAGATATGAGGGAATGGCAGAAACCTTACCCTAGGTCCTTCCACATAGTAAAGGACCACTATATATGGGTTCTTCACAAAATCTTTTGAAGTAGGTAGGGCAAAGTAAGCTTTTAGAATGAAGTTTCTCAATTAATTGGACAGGCAAACTTTAAATAAAAAGTCTGCCAAAATTTTCTGGTTGGCTTTGGTGCTAGAAATAATGGTGCCAGTACATGGCTTAACAACCAAGACCCCTTTAAATTCTCCCTCCCAGACAGATGTCCAAATACTTGAGGAGCTCATTGCCCTTACAGTTCATGGTGCATATTCTGAAAGGGTGTGCTCAGTGTTTGCCTGGCACACATAGGCCATCTAGAGGAAAGGGAAGAAGGAAATTTGAAGACTTGGATACTCTTATTCTATGGTACTAGACCTTTATCTGAATTTAAGCTGTGTAGAGGGCATACAGGGATAAAATCTTCAGGCTCTCCCTTAAAAAAGATCTATCTCTGGAACTACCTAGTTACTCATGTCACCTTCCAAATATGCAAGAAGCTTTATGTAACTGATTTTATTCATTCAGGCAACAAATGTTTCTTGGGGTAATGCTACCTATTGGGCACTGTTCTAGCCAGTGGGGATATAGCAGAAAACAGAAGAAATCCTTGCAGTTACTGAGTTTACATTCTCATGGAGATTGTCAGGTTCCACAGAGAAAAATAAGCAAGACAAGGAGGACATGGAGTTGAATGGTTATGGAAGGTTCTGACAGAGGACATTTGAACAGAGACCAAAATGAAGTGAAAAAAGAGAACTATATGAATATCTAGGAGAAGAGCATTCTAAGCTGAAGGAAGAGGAAATTCAAAACTCCCAGGCTGGAATGAAGCTGGAAGTCAGGTGGCTGGTGAGGACTAAGCTAGAAATCCTTGGTGAGGCTGGAAAGTTAGCCAGGATGAGGTCATGAAAGGTCTTGTAGATTATGATGAGGTCCTTGTCTTTTACCTCACAAGAACTGGAACGACACTAAAGGTTTTTGAGTAGAGGAGTGGCTGCCAGGCAAGGTGTCAGAGCCCCAGCACTCAAAAATAGTTGATTCATGGGTTGGTAAAAAGAATTTGCTGACAACAGAGTAGGTTTGAGAAAGGAAAGTTTATTAGAAAGGAAGAACACTCCAAGAGGGTATAGCAGGGCACCTCAGTGAGAGCACTCAGCACGCTGTAGTGGATTTTCCTTAGGGGTATTTATGGACCTTAAGGTGGGAGCTTAGGGTTCTAAAATGAGTTTCAGCATGGCATTCCAGAGATGTATAGAAATTTTACTTACTTATAAAAGTTGAAAGAGTCCTGGAACTAGATGCTACCAGGTGGTCTTTTGTTCCCTTCTACATTGCTCAGATAAGAAGTTTTGCCTCCAGATGATCTGTTTGATGGTCACCAGGTATTGTTTGCTCTCCTCAGTGGCGTGATCTGACTTGAGACTTAAACTAATCATTTGGATCACTATGTAAAGTATAGACTATAATGAGGCAGTGAAACAGGGACACCACCTTCCATGAGAGATGATGGTTACTTGGACCAGGGTGTGTGCCATAGAAGTGGAGGAGTAATCAAATCTTGAATATATTCTGAAGGTGAAGTTGGTAGACTTTGCCCATAGATTGGATGCGGATGTTGACAGAAAGCGAGAAGTCAAGAAAGATTCTAAGATTTTGGGTTGAGCAACCCAAAGAGAATATTTCATTTAATAAAACTGTGTTTTCATAAGAAAGAATAAGAGTTTAAAAATAAAATAAGAAAAATTGATACTTCTGTTTGAAAAAAAAATCGAGATGCAAACAAAAAAAGGATCGTTTAGTTAAATTATGCCACAGGGCATAATTTAGCCCTATGGGTGGATGATTTGTTGGAATTTGGACTTGGTGTATTTTAGAGTCATCCAATCATCATGGGAGGGATCCTGTGGAAGATGATTTGGTAACATTCTAATCTCAGTTGGAGGAGTTTGGTACCCTGACTTTCTATTCCCGCAGCATTTTGGTGTGCAGACCCTTGTTATCTGCAACCAACTAGCTTCAGTACTAGTTTCACCTCTTTCACCTGCCCTGGTGCAAAGGTCCAGAGCAGCATTTTGCTGGATGGTCCTTTTGTGCTGAGACCTGGCCTGAAGCCATATGCACAAGTGTCCACTCACCATGAAGCCGTCTGAAGGAAAGCCAGTCCAAGTGGGTTTTGGGGCCCTAATCCATGAATGAGAGAGGTTGAACATCCTCTAGAAGCCATTGAGAGGAGGACCTTGTAACCTGCCCAAGAGTGCCACAGTTGGTTATTGTCAGTGATTAAGAAACCTTTTGTAATTTGTTCTCTTGATCAGTTGAACAAGAGCAGAGTTGCGAGGCATCTCTTCTAGCAGGATTCTCTGTAAAAGGAAGCTTGTTCTTGCGATCTCTACTCCTTCCTGAGACTGTCTCAGCATCAGGTATTAGGGACATTCCTGGAAGGTCTACACTCCCTGGTCCACAAGAGCCTGACTCACAGGGACCCGGCTGTATGAGGTATGCTTCTGCAGAGAGGAGCAACTAGATGCTTCTATGCAGCTTGACAAGTAATGGAGGAACCTAGGAAACCCATGAGTCTCTTCTAAAATTCAGTGGAGATGGGAGTGGGGAGAAGGAGCTTGTCTTCTCTAGGGATTGATGCTCATTTCCCCCTGATTATATTCAGCGTCTCCCTCACTGCAGAGCAGCGACTGATGGTGATCATGAGACCACATGTACAGATAAGAAGTCTGAGCAAAGAGATCTAATCCAAACTCACAGCTGAGACAAGCTTCAGACAATGAAAAGGAGCCTAGAGGACATTAGATTTGACATTTCCCTCTTAGTGGTAGATTTCTTTCTGGAGCCACACAGAAGTTCATCCAATACTTAATTATCCAGCCACTGATTAGCTGATACCTGGATTATTTTGGCCCCTTAAGAAGAACCTATCATGAAAATATAAATGTATTACCTCTCATGCATTGTCACCCAGGCATGATTAATCAGGCTGTGGATTACTCAGGGCTTCTCTATTTTTTTTGTTTTGCTACTTTCTGTATTTTGATGATTTTACAAATCAGTCCTATCTCCCCTCAACCACGGGGTGGTTATGAGTAGAAAGAAGAGGTGCAGGTCAATGTAGTCTATGCATTTGTGAGTTAGGGTATAAGATTTGGTGTTGGAGAAACTACATGGTTTAACAATGACATTGAATTCTCTTTAAGTTTTAATTATCCATGTTATCTCGACTTTCATTATTATGGATCCCTGAACGTCAGCAGTAATGGCTGTACAGTTGATAACTGCACCATGTAATAACAAAGTCTGCTCTGTAATCATATTCTAGCATGCTATTTATCAGGGATCATTAGAACTCAGGATACTGGAGAGCAACAAAAATAAACAAAAGGCAAGCCCAGAGAGCTGTCTTGAATTCTCAGCCATCTTCCATTATCTCTTAATTTCTTAAACATCAGATTCATAAGGACTAAGTCAATAGGGACTAACTGGCTGATATTGCAAGCAAATGTTAAAGCCAGGACAAACCCAACTAGAGAATTTCCAAACTGCTATAAAATTTCAAAATCAAATCTGTAAGATCCATGCTGGAGCTGCACTATCACTTTCTTCATTGTTGGTATAAATTGAGTTGGCTTAAAGTCATATCTAATGCATGTTAGTTACAGAGGTAGTAAAGGGAACTCATTATTGAATAGTCTTGTTGACATGTTGTGATTATTTTTTCAAGACTCTGGCCTGAGGCATCAGGTAAAGACCTAGCATGGACCTATAACCACCAAACATGAGTTGGTTGAGGTTTGTGAGTCTTGGTGTCCAAACAGAGAGGCCACCTCTGTCAAGACTCACCTAGCAGAGAGCATTGGAATTCCACAGACAGGGAACTGGGCTCCAGCAAAGGCTACACAGAGGAATTTCAGAAATCCAGCAGATGGTCATTCTCTGGGAGTTCTGTCCATGAGTGACTGGTCATAGCCCTTAAATTGGGATTTGGGGAAGATCTTTAGTCTACAAGAAAATCTAGGAAAAGCAAGATAAATGGCAATTGGTAAAGAATCAAAGAGCCTGGGACCCGGGGCATGGATGGCAGGGACTTCTCAGGGAGAAACTGTGACTCAGGGGCTTCTCAGGGAGAAAAGATGACTCAGGGGCTCTCGGGGAGAAACTATGACTCAGGGGCATGGAGAAGAGGGCAGGGGGCTCTCAGGGAGAGACTATGACTGAGACTTAACTATTAAGTCTGTGGGAAACTTAGATGTGCTTATATGTGTAAAGGACTTAGAACAAAGTAAATCATCTGTAGGTGTTAGCTATTATTGTCACCACTATCACCCTGATTCTGAGGACAGAGGAGGTAGCAGTTAATACTGGACACCTGGATGCCAGTTCAGCAAGGTGAATAATGCTAATCTCAACTGCTGGGGGCGAGGCCATTTAGATACTGCCTTGGACATCTCTGGGTAGTCACATCTGGGAAATTACATAAGGATGATCCATCAGGTAGAGGAAATAGTAGGTCCAGTTTGGGGACCTGGATAGAGAGAAAATTAGGGGTGGAGCTGGCACCCATGGTATGGCCTGAGAATAGCCTAATTAGGTGACTCTGGGGCAGTTACATGTAATAGATAGCTCTCCAAAACTGAGTATGTATGTTCTCTGTGTAGGGAAACATAAATCCTCTTGAATTGAAATGGATTTTCATATTTCTAAAGTATGGATTTTTCATATTTATAAAACACTCAGGAATCCAAATGTGGGTAATGCTAACTCTCTTCTCTGTAATCTGTGGGGCTGGATGGACTGTAATAGTCCAAGATGAATGTGTGCTGTTGTTTAATTGAGGGTCTTCTGTGGCAGGGGTAGAACACAGCATCACACAGGAGTGTAGATAATGGGATAATTGCTGAGGACATCTGCAAGTAATTCAGTCTCTATAGAGTCAATTCCATCTGAAGCACACACTACCAATTCCATCTGTATTGGTGCAACTGGATTTGGGGGAGTTTTTATTAAAAATTCTCAAATCAGTGCAATACAAGAGAATTACCTCCTTGCTACTTCGTATCTTCTGCCAAGCACTTGATAAAATGTATTCTACAATTGTAGATATGGAGTCATGATAAGAAAACTCACTCTTGTTGAATATTGGAATTATCTGGCTGATGTTGCAGGCAAATGTTAAAACCAGGACAAATCCCAACTGGAGAATTTCCAAACTACTAGAGGTCATTCACTGCCCTGGGGCAAAGTTTAAAGAGAAAAATTAGAGACCTTTTTGTCTGCACACATGTTGGTGAACACACTTGAGATGGAGCTGCCCCATCTGCTCAAAGTCGAAAAGCTTCCAGATATGTCCAGGTGCAATGAAAGCGTCTAAGTCAGAGCTGGCCTCTAAGTCAGACCTGTTGGGCCAGCTCCTTGCAGGGTGACCCTCGCACATGCCTTTAGCTTCCAGGTATATTTGAGGATGGAGCAGCCCTCTTGTTTTCTGGGATATACCTTATTAACTGTCTAACAAACCAGAGATCATGTCCCTGTGCCCCTGTCCAGCCTCTGCAGCACCCCACAAAGGAGCAGAGGAGGGGCTAGGTAGGGACCAGTGACTTTAGGATATTGGTTTGGGGACATTTGCCATTAAGAGAATGTGGAGGGCTGGGGCAACTTTGAATAGCCGTAAAAACCTCTTTTCAGTTTTTTTGTTCGTTTTGAGGGGGCAGTTGGTAATAAGTAGCACCACATAAATTTTAACGTGCTATGAAAAGACAGTGTGGTTTATCAAAAAAAGCATATTGATTAGGAGTGGCAACTTGGGACTGACTTCTGGTGCTACAGGAGTTCCATGAGCACAACAAGCAAGACATTTTCCATTTCTGTGCCTCGGTTTCCATACTTATAACTTAGGATGGTGGAGACAGAGAATACTGGGGGATGTGTTAAGGGCCCTTCCAACTCTAATATTTCAAGCCCATGAGTCATGTCCTGTGCTCCCACATACTAAGTCCCAAAGCAACACCCACATTTTCACTCCACTGACTTACATTTTCTCTCTGATATATTCCACTCTTCACATGCATTTGGGTTATTGAGATAAACCACTCACCTAAGATAGTCAGACAATCATTTAGCCAAGAAAACAAAATGTGAAAGATGATAAAGGCCCATCAGCAGAACAGATGGCTCTGCACACAAGGCAGAGAGACTCACAGGTGAGACAGAGGGCAAGGCTGATGGGGACGTGGGATAAGAGATGTTGGCGGCTGACTGGATGGAATGGAGGGAAGGCGGCAGAGCTGGTGACAAGAGGAGTGAGCATTTCATCAGCATCAGCATTGTCTTACACAGAGAGACAATTATTCAGGGGAACTGAAACACAGGGGCACACAGCTCTGCCCTCCTTCCTGTCTTCCCCCCTGCCACTGATATGAACAGCAAACGTTTTTCAAAATCGAAGCAAGAAATTGACAATCACTGAGTGTCCCAGGGGCCGTTCACTGTGTCAAGTGGTTACGTAGATTAGCTTATTTCATCTGACAGTGACTTCATGGGGTTGGCCTTATCATCGTCGTCATCGTCGTCGTCGTCGTCATCATCATCATCATCATCATCATCCTGGCTCTATGAAAGAAAAGAGCTAAGTCAAGAAAGTTTACTTAGCTAGTAACTGCCAGTGCTGGGCTGAACTTGGGTTTGTCTGACTCTTGAGCCCACAGACTTTTCGCTGTCCCCTGCTGCATCCAGAACCACATCTGGTCTATGGAAGATTTGAACACAATTCCCTAATATTCTTCCTTTCCTCTCCCCGCCTCTCCCTTTCTGAGACAAAGATGTCAGTGGCTTGGAGCATAAGCAAGCATTGTCTCACTCTCTTCTTCTCTCTGCCTTCCTCCTCCCTTATCCTGGCCAAAAGTTCTATTTATAATATGGAATGTACTAAGAGGCCATCCATTCACCATTTCCTTAATTTTTATGGCATTTGCGATTAAATCAACTCAGGCTGTGAGCTTTGGTAATTAAATAATTTAGGTAGCAGAATATTTAATTAATTGTAATTACATATGCTGTCTTGAAAGCCATTTCTATTTTAATTTTAGCACAAACTGGATTTTCCAAAACATGTGTTTTCTTTGTCACCAAAACCTCTTGTCCCATTGCTATAATTTCTTTCCTTCTTCCCCACCATTCCTCTAACCCTCTGATCTTTATGTATTTTTTCTTTCCTGTAATTTGACACACAGGCTATCAAAGGAGGCCAGCCATGCCTCAGTTCTGTGTGCTAAGGGCAGAGGAAACAAAAAAAGAACATAAGACAAAGTCTTGGCCTACAAGATGCATGCAGTCTAATTAAGGAGAAAATCCATAAAGACACTCAAGTATGAATAATAGAAAGACCCCACAGATGATCATTGCAAATACAGTGGATCGAAGAGGATGGATGTGGGTTTGAACCAGGCCTGGATGTATGTGTAGCACTAACTCAGTGTGGGGAGTTGAGCCAAGTCTTGAGATGAGTAGTAAATAGTTGTAAAGCAGAGAAGAGGGGGTGGGTATTCCAGATAGAGGGGACAGCATGTACAAGGTATGGAGACAGGAGCTTGGGGAATGGTGGAAGTTTCTTCCCTACAGAGAGCTGTATATGGCCAAGAAGTACACCAAAGACTATTTGTTCCTTTAGGGGAAGAGACATCATAACCTTATATGGGGAGGCAGTGTGGTACAGTGAGAGTGTCTCAGTTTAATACTGAGGTTCTGGATTTGAGTCATGGACACCAGATGCTCTGGGTTTCAGTGCAGTCACCATTTTCACATCTCATTTTTTTTTTCATCTGGAAAATAGGCACAATAAAATGCCTTGCAGGGCCATTCTCAGGATTGAAAGAGATAAGGTACACAGTGCTAAAAAGGCATTTAATGAAGGCTGATATTAATGTTATTTTGTTTTTAACACCAAAGCTTATTGTAAGTTATTAGATGCTTTACAAATATACAGAATTACTTGGTCTCTGCAGGATCTAGCCAAATGTCAACCCCTAATTCATGGTTACCAGCATTTTCAAATCTCAGATAGTTTTGTTGTTCAGCCTTGTCTACCCATATAGATTCTATTTTCTAAGTGAAATAAAACAATCTGATGTTGAAATGATAGTTTTTGTTGGAGCAAGGGTGACTTCAATGATCATGTGGTAAGATGAGAGCCTGAGTGTTCCACTTTTTCATCCCACACCCATGCCCTACAGAGTCCTCTGTTCTTGAGAACAGTGCATGGGGGAGCCTTGGGAACAGAGAGAAACTGGCTCTCTTCACACCATCTATAAGAATCAGATTTGCCAAGTACTTTTGCCAAAGCTGCTCTTTTGTTTGCAAAATTTCTACCAAATGGAGCAACACTGTGGATAATGAAACTGTATGAGTATCCTCATTAAATGGCCCCCTCTGCAAGGGATTGGATGACATGGGCTGTGAAGGCCCAGGCTGAGATCTTCCACAGAGCTAAGCTTCCTTCTCCCAGTGCCCCTTGGGGCACTTTGATGGTATTTACTTCCTCCTACCCATTTCCTCTAATGCAACATTGTGCTAGTTAGTGAAAATTGCTATTGTTAGCAATGATGGATGCTTCCTGGTTTTTCTAAACACACTTAAACATGATTTTAAAATTCCATTTTTAGTCAAAAAGCATTACATGTTGTTTATGACATATAAAGCAGTGTAGAGATGCATAAAGAAAGAGCTAACATCCTTCTGTCCCCCCAAATTCCACTTGACTGAGAAAACCAATGTTTACAGTTTGGTGTGTGTATCATTTCTATGGCTTTCTCTATGTTTACACATACACAACACACACATCACACACACAAACACGCACACCCTCACACTCACACACATACTTATACACATGCATATATTTTTCTGTCTGATTTGGCAAATGGAATCCTTCCCTACACATTACCCGACAAATTGACTCCCAATATATAGAAAACAGGTGTTCAATCTTTTAGCTTCCTTGGGCCACGTTGGAAGATGAAGAATTGTCTTGGGCCACACATAAAATACACTAACACTAATAACAGCTGGTGAACTAAAAAAAGTCACCAAAAAAAAATCTCATAATGTTTCAAGAAAGTTTACAAATTTGGGTTGGACTGCATTTAAAGCTGTCCTGGGCCACATGGGCCATGGATTGAACAAGCTTGCTATAGACCTGTAGATGTAATTTACTTTTAAATAGCTATATAACATTCCATTGTAAGGATGTATCAAAATATATTCGACAATTCTTTGCATAATCGGAATTCAATTGTTTCTAGTTTTCTTTTATCTTAACAAATAAAGCCAGAAGAAATATTCCTATATATGTATTTCATATATGTATGTGCATATGTGTTTGTAGATCTGCATACACACATATATATTTCTGTATTAAAGTCTCACAGTGAGGGGTGGCTGATTAGACTTGTGCATTTTTTGTTTTCATAAGACATTCCAGGTCCTATTTCCCAAAGATTGCACTGTTGAAATTTGAGAACACCCACTGACCCACATCCTTCCCAGTCCTGGGTAGTACCAGTCTCTTTATTTTTTGTGAATCAGATAAAGCAGAAATTAATTACATGAATCTCCTTGCCCCTACTTTTCTCTCCAGAGCAGCTGGATGACCTCTGTCTGGATAGACCATGCAGAGTCCTGGGCCCTGCCCTGCTCTCCTTGTTTGGCGAGAATTCAGCCTGTTATTCGTAAGCTGTCCGGCTTCCCTTGTTTTGCAAGCAGAGCTCTGCTGGGTTCTCAGGTAGTTTTAGGAGCACAAGTAAATTCAGTGTGAAATAGCCCTGACAGTTACAAAAGTCTGTGTTTTATTCATTAAAAGGATGCCTAACAGTGAAGCTAAATACCGTGGTAGGAAAGGGATTCCCCTAAACACCTGAAGAAATACATTTGAAACAGAGGCCAAAACCCTCCTATCTGCCAAACGCTTCTATGTGCTAAAGATAAAAAAGAAAGAAAGGGAGAAAGGGAGGAAAGGAGAGAGAGAACGAGTGGAGTCATATCCTGAACCCTTGCAGATTGCTGTAGACCAGCAGTGAAGTATGTACAGTGCCTAACCCCATGCCTACTACATGGTGGTTGCTTAATCAATTGTGATTGCTGTTATCATTGTCAAATAACTGAACAACGTAATTGTTTTTAACTTGTGATTTGCTACTGATAGACACATCCTCAAAGAACCACGATTTCAGGAAAGTTTCTGTTAAAAGACTTTACTTATCTGTAGCTTCTAGGGATAAGACAAGAGTTCCTCTTTTCTGCAGGCCTGAAGTAAAGGCTCTTCTCTCTAAAGCAGAATGGGACCTTGCTACTCTTCAGATCTCTTCTTGGAGTCCAGAGCATCAAAGTAACCTATTGCTCTTGATATTTTTTGAGCTTGGAGCCCCTGTCGTCTTCCACCTGCAAAGCCCTTGTTCTTAGACTTGGGCCTGCACTTCAGCAGCCATGGCAAGCAAGTCCCCAGACCACAGAGAGCTCTGTGTGCTCTAGGGAGTGTCCTGGGAAATGACTCTGGGCAGAGGATACACCAGAAGTCTTCCCCAGGACTCAGCACAGGTCTGAGGTTCAGCCTCAGGAGCTGATAATCACTTATTTGTACAATGAGGAGCCGTGCCTCAACTATCACCACTTTTACTTTCTATAGGTATTATGTCCATATCTCCATTTATTTACCTACTAATGATTGTGTCTGTCCCATTCTAGCTCTTTAAGGACAATCCAAGAATAAAAGTGAGTTTCAGACCCCTCAAGGCTATTTTATAGCAATTATCTGGCAATTGCTTCTAACCCTATTTCCACTGGTAAAATTCTTGGCTTCCAAATCTCCACTTTGACCATGGTGTTGGCTTTGATCTCTCAGTACTGACTCTGAGTCCACACCAAGCCCTCAGGTTCCTGCAGCCCCTTGCAGCCTTCTAGCTCCTAGCTCCACCCCTCTGATTCTCAGGGTCTAACGCCAGCCTGGTGACTGCAGATGCTTAGTGAGGCCAGTCCCACCTGTCTCCACTTCTCAGCCCCTCCCCCGCATCTCTATACAGAAAAGAAAATTGTTCTCAGCAATGCCACGCATTGGCTGTTTAACTGCATTCCAGTCTCTGCCGGCCTGCCCTCCAAATTTCTGCATTTTTTATGTTCATGAGCTTCTTGTCTTGGCCTGACATTCCTGCCTACTCTTGGAAGTCTGGGATGAGGCTATGATCCTGGCATCATTTCCTCCCAGTGGCTAGAAAAGTTTAAAACAACCTGGTTTCCCCTGGGATCCTGTGATAGAAACATCTTAGCCTGGATCTGTAGGACATTTTCAGTGCCTCAGTCCCTCTGGCCATATGTTAAAGCAGAGAGATGACAAGATCAGTTGCTGGAGCTGGAGAGGAGGCGAATCATCTCCTACGCTCTCAGAAGCCCAGTTCACCGCAGACAGCTGAGGCAGGATGTGCCTGCCTCATGGGAGCTCTCGGGTGCTATAGAAAATCCAATCTGATCCACTCCAATAGGGCTATTACACTCCAGCCCTGATAGGATCACACTCTCAGAGCACAAGGTAAAATTAAATTTGAGAGAAAACGAGATTTCTTTTGTTTTCTACAGAGTCCCATAGATAAGTGTCCTTCATGACTTAACCTTGATGGCCACAAGGAGCCCACTGCAGGCCCAAAGGGATCTAATAGACAAATGGAATGAATTGGCACCATTGAAGACGAGGGATGGGCTTCTCTTTCCATCTCCCTCCAGGCTGGCACTGGTCCAACTTGCAAAGTGCTATAGAGGAAGTTTGTCCCCAGCACTTTTTCATTCTTTCTCTGCTGCTCCTCTTCCCTTTGTCTGTCCCTGCTCCTCAGCTGCCCAGTGTTGCCACAAGCTTCAAACCCAGTGTCCCTGGGTTTCTCCAGCTCTCAGCTGGAACCCACACAATGAGCTCATTTGAGCTAAAATGTTAACAGTGGCACAAAAAAAGGTGCCACTCTTTACCTCTTCCCCATAGGTCCCTTTAAGTGGTCTTCAAGCAAAGTACTATCTAAGCCACAGATTTCAGAGATCCTAAAAAGGCTCTAGGAACCTGTAGGAGAGGTTCCCTCCACCCCAAATAACAGCTCTCAGACTTGTTCCCCTGGGAACAAAGATAAACCCTGAAAACACATTTTCCTTGCTGCCTTATGGCAACATTTCTCGGAGTGTGGTCTGCAGACAGCAGCATCAGAATCACCTGGAATGCTGGTAAAGAGCATATTTTTAGTTCCCTGCCCAGAATTACTAAATCAGAATCTCTACCGTGGCTTCCAAGGAAATAAGCTTTTAACCTGCCTTCTGCGAGATTCTAAGGCACGGTTTGAGAGCCACTGGCTATAATTTGGAGGCATTTCTCCCAGTGATCCTGGCTCCTTCTGACTATCATGTGGATTGGAGCAGCTGAGACTGCTGGCTTCTTTGGCTTTTACAGACCTCTCATTACTCTCAGTGGCTACTATTGTAAAGGCCAAAGT
The DNA here is from genome assembly GCF_000951035.1 of Colobus angolensis palliatus. NCBI lineage: Eukaryota > Metazoa > Chordata > Mammalia > Primates > Cercopithecidae > Colobus > Colobus angolensis. The sequence goes on along the minus strand of NW_012119487.1, from coordinate 6,165,570 downwards.
CTTCTTAGAAATTTGCAGCTTCCTCCAAGACAGCTCTCTTGAGCTCTCTCCAGTAGGAAAAGTTGTCTTTCCAAAGAACACATCTGAATGTGTAAAAATGTTAGGAGAGCCTTAGGTTAACTTGAAAATAGAACTGATCTTACTCATTTGGGAGGTGAGGTGGGTATGGAATGGATGGGGGATGGCAATTATGATGATCATTACAATTAGAGCTATAATTTATTGATGACCTATCGAGTTCTAAGCCTGGTGCAAACTACTCATAATTTCATTTAATCTTTACAATGTTCTGATATGGTGAGTATCATTATGCCATTTTTACCAGATGAGAAAGTTGTGGTTCAAAATCACATAACTAGTTACTGATATAATAATAGAATTTGAACTCAGTCTTTCTGAACCTAATAACTCCTTTTCAAGTATATGCAAATTTATAAAGCTAAGGCCCATCCCCATCCACTGTTCTGTTTTGATTTTTACACCAACGCTGTCAGGCAGACAGAACGTTTTATAAATGAGAAAGCTAAGGATTAGAGTTTTTTATCCCAGCTTGTTCACTAGTAAGAAACACAGTCAAAGTTTGAACACAGGGCATTTACTCTCAATCCAGGGCTTTTTCTTTCATGAGATTCTACTTTGTCTTCTTGCCATGTCAATCACAGGTTATACCCAAGAGGCAAAAATACTGTTAGTTTAGATTAACAAGTGTGTGAGTTTGGTGGGGCTGCCATAGCAAATTACCTTGTGGCTTAAAACAACACAGTTTTATGTTCTCAGAGGACTTCTGGAGGCCGCAAGTCCAAAATCAAGGTGATAACAGGGTCTAGGTTCCTCTGAAGTATCTACGAGAAAAACCTTTTCTTGCGCTTCCAGCTTCTGGGGGCTCCAGGCATTCCTTGGCTTGAGGTGACATCACTCCAATCTTTACTTCTGTCACGGCCTTCACCTCTGTATCTTTCTTCTCTTCTGCCTTTTATCACTTGTCATTGGATTTAGGCTTCACCTGAATAATCCTGCATGATTTCACCTCAAGATCCTTAATTACATCTGCAAAGACCCTTTTCTAAACAAGGGCACATTCTCAAGTTCTGAGGGTTAAAACACAGACATATCTTCTGGGGCCCAGCATTGAATCTACCACAATAGGTAACCAGTATTTTAAGACACATATGTAAATAAGACATATGTATAAATACACAAAGCTCATTAGAAAACATATACGGTTCATTTCAATTTCTCTCTCAGTTGCTTTCTTCTCGATTACTAACTGAAGGCTGCCATGAGGAATGGTTTTTGATGAAAATTAGGGACAGGGAGGGATTCTTTTAGAGCAAAAGAGTGTTAAGGTTAGGGCAACCCAAGAAGGTAGCTATGAAATGCAAGAGCCCACCCAAAAGGCAGAAGAGAGAGGATAGCAGCTCAGCACTGAGGGAGCAGCAGAAAGAGTGCTGGAGGTAGGTGGAATGGTTCTGAAAGCAGCTACTTCACCGTCATGACCTGCTTGGGTGAGATTTTGATGACCTTTGCACGATCATAGTTATCAAAACCTACTTCTGGATTGGGGAATGGTAGAAGGGAGGGAAGACCAACAGGAGTATATTAGTCCATTTTCACACTGCTGATAAAGACATACCCGAGACTGGGCAATTTACAAAAGGAAGAGGTTTAATTGGACTTACAGTTCCACATGGCTGGGGAAGGTCTCAGAATCATGGCGAATGGTGAAAGGCACTTCTTACATGGCAGTGGCAAGAGAATGAGGAAGAAGCAAAAGCAGAAACCCCTGATAAGCCCATCAGACCTCGTGAAACTTATTCACTATCATGAGAAAAGCACAGGAAAGACAGGCCCCCACGATTCAATTACCTCCCCACTCCGGGTCCCTCCCACAACACTTGGGAATTCTGGGAGATACAATTCAGGTTGAGATTTGGGTGGGGTGAGAGCCAAGCCATATCCAGGAGCATCTTGTCCTTGTTTGGTTTGATATCATTTCAGCCTGTGGGGAGATGTGCAGACGGCTGAGGGTAGAGGGGGATGGGCTAGAAAGCTCGGAGACCCTTGCTGACCATGAAATCAGGCCCTCTGCAGAAAGTGGAGCAGTCTCAGTACCAGCTGTTCTGATGCTGCCTTTGCAATCAACTTCCGCGGTGCCTGCTCTCGCAGGTGAAGGCTGAAAGTAGTGGGGAGCCCTTTAACAGCAGCAGAAACATTCTCTATTGAGAACAGGATTGTGAATCCCATGGGGAGGCTCGGCTCAGAGTCACTCTTACTTCCTACAGCAACTATGGAGCACACAGGCCTGGCCGAGCCAGTCTGGTGCTCAGGCCTCTGGGAATTCTGCTACACTAGAGCTTTTGTAAGAAGCAGTGGCAGCCTACGGGCCAAGAAAGCACATTTCCCCAGATGCTGCTAGCAGACCCAGTGCAAGCTAGTGCCAGAGAGTCAATGCCACCCCCGTGTCCCCCTTTACCAGCCATTACATATTCGCTTTGACAGGGCCCAACATCTAGTTCTGCTACAGTCTTTGCATTCATGATATTCTGTTTCTCTGCATTTACAATGGGATATTTTACAGAGAGAATAGGCAGAAAAATCACACTGTTGTTTTTCACGATTGAGGGTTATTTGAAAAGAAAGGAAAAATACATCAGAAAGGATGATCAGAGCTGACCTGGGAATCATAGGAGCCAAATTTGTGGCTATTCAAGGCTCTTGGGAGCTTTTTCAGGTAAGTAGAGGTCCCTTCTTCCCTAGAGTTCTTGAGCTGCAATGGATGCTAGCTCCTTAGTGTTGGAGCACCAGTACTTCTGGCCAAGCTTAGGATGAGGCCCTAGAGTTGCCTTTGAGCTTCCTCATCTAACAGCTCCCCAGAAAACGGGGCAAGTGGGAAATCTGGAGGCAGGAGGTGCTCAGCTGAAGGCTGGTCTTCCCTTAGTACTGAAGAAGGGGGCCCATCCTGTAGTGACCCCATGGTGAAATAGAATATGATTGTCTTTGGAGCTCTATCTTCTCTGCACATTGTTCCATCTGCCTCTTGGTGGCTGTCCATTCCCTATCCCAGAAGCCCACCATTACCTTAGGCTGTCTGTATGAGTTTCCCAGGGCTACAATAATGAAGTGCCATAAACTGAGCAGCTTAAAACAACATAAATTATATTATCTGACAGTTCTGGAGGCTAGAAGCTCAAAATTAAGGTGTCAGCAAGGCCAAGATTTCTTTGAAACCTGTAGTGGGACTCTCTTTTCACCTCGTCCCAGCTTCCAGTGGTTGGTAGACACTCCTTAGCGTTTCTTGGCTTGCTTTTGAAACCTCTGCTTCCCTCAATCTCTCTCTGTCATTACATGGAGTTCTTCCCTTGTATGTCTCTGTATCTGTGTCTCGTCTCCTTTTCTTATAAAGATACCAGTCATATTGAATTATGGGCCCACTCTACCTCAGTATGACCTAACTAGCTCATATATCTGCAAGGACCCTTTCTCCAAATAAGGTCGCATTCTGAAGCTCCAGGAATAACACGAATTGGGGGGCAGGGGACAGGGACATGATCAACCCAGTACACACTCTGTCTTATCTATTTCCAGGAAAGAATTGTGTAATCTTATTCTCAATATAGCGAGGATGACTGATGAGCCTGGATGTACCACAAGATATATTAAGAGGTGATACTACTTAAGCTAGGGGAGGAGGAGCAATTAGTGGAGAGGGAAGGTTTTCTATGAATGAATCTCTGATGGTGGAATTCTATGCACCGGGAAGGCCTGGGGACCAGATTACTCCGGGTGTGTGTGTGCCCACTCTTCCTAATCTTGTTGAGTGCCTCTCATCACCATGTTAGCATTTTTATATAGATGGAAATAAAACATCAGGGCATTCTTAGAAAAAATAAGAGTCAGAAAACCAGGGTAGCATAGAGGAAAGAGCCCCTTAACTTGTGTCAAGAGACCTGGGCCCAAGTCTTGGCTTCTCCTGCAACCAGTGTGGGCCCTGGAGCACTTCAGTGGCTTCAGGCTCCTCTGTAGTATGGGGGGATAGGACCAACAGACCCCTACATCAATTCTTCCCTTAGCATTTTATCATCATACATGTGGGAAAATTAGCTCACTCTAATCCTCTGCTGGTTTCCTCCCTGCTGCCTCTTGTTTGCAGGCAATAGTCCTGTGAGCAAACATCACCTCCTGCACCTCCACTAAATTGGGATGCCCAGAGCCAAAGGGCTGATTCACAGCATTAGGAACAACTAGGAGGCTACATTTTGGGTAATAAACTGTTTTCTGAGAGTCTTGTATTTGTTATCCAAAGACTGTATCAGGTACTAGATATATATGTTATACTGTGTAGGTATAGAGAGAAATGTATAATAGTAATACCTGCTATTTACCCAACATATGTATGCACACACACAATAGTGGTGAATTTGGCTGATAATGTCTTTGTACACACAGAGTTTATGATCAGCCAGGTCAATTTAGGTCAATTGATCCTTTAGAAAAGGTAAACCAATAGTACTTTGGGATCCCATGAGAGACAAGTTGAAGAGCACTGTTACATGTTGAATTTGTCTTCCAAAAAATATATGTTGAAATCTTAACCCTCAGTACCTCAGAATGTAACCTTTTTTGGAAATAGGATCTTTGCAGATTTAATTAGGATGGGGTCAGACTGGAGTAGGGTGGGTTCTTAATCCAATATGGCTGGTGTCCTTATAAAACAGCCATGGGGAAACAGAGGCACCAGGGACAACCCCATGTAAATATGAGGACAGAGATGGACTTTAAGCTAAGGCATGCTGGAGAGTGCCCGCAAATCACCAGAAATCTTCCAGAAGGAAGAGGCAAGAAAATTTTTTTTCTCCCTACAGGTTTCAGAGGGATCATAGCCCTGCTAATACCTTGATTTTGGAATTTTATCTTCCATAACTACCAGATGACAAATTTCTGTTGCTTTAAGATACACAATTGTTGTACTTTGTTACAATCTTAAGAAACCAATACAGGCACCTAAAGCAGTCTAGAGGGTTCTGGGAAAGCTTCCCAGAGGAGGAGATGCCCATACTGGGGCCTTAAATATGCGTAGGAGTTGGCAAAGGACAGGGTGTGAGTGGCACGTGGATACTGGGCTAGAGGGTGTTCTGGGGAAAGGAAACAGTATATACAAATGCCTGGGGAAGAAAGCCTGGTTAGATGGAGGTTAGTGTGGGTGTCCCACGGGGCTTGATGAGGAATGAAAAGCAATGTGGCCAGAAAAAGAAGGGACCAGGTCACCTGCTCCTGTTGAGGTAGTTCTCCAAGACTGGCATGAGTGCCATGGGTGCCTGGTGCCCCAGTTCTGCCATGTACCTGCAAACACCTGATTCACTGCTGCAGAGGAGTATCAGTGGGGGATTCAATAGGAAATGAGGGTGTGTGAGGCTTTTCTGCCTACAGTGCTCCTTCCAGATTCAGAGTCTCCAAGACCCATTTATTTCCCAAATATTTATTTAGTGTTCAAAGTTCTACATCTGGTATGCAAGATACAGAAATGTATAACAATAATACCTAACATTTACCCAACATATATTATGTACAAAGCAGTCTGCTTAGTGCTTTACATGGATTATCTCACTTCAATGCTCTTAACATCCTCACAGAGTGAATAACGTTATTAGCCCTCTTTCACAGAGAAGGAAGCCAAACCTGCAGAGATTAAATAACTTGCAAAAGTGTTTCAGCCGGGAAACTGTGGAGCCGAGATGTGAACCAGGGTAGCCTCAATCTAGGGCCATAGGCTTAACCTTTGTGTAATACAAATCCTTGCCTCTATAGTACTTATAATCTAGTAGGAAAGGTAGGACAGCTGTAACTCAAAGCACATTGAATGATGATAGTTTCTAAGTGCTTAGAGAAGGTGTAAAATGGATGGGATATAAGGGCAGAGAGCAAGGAGGGAGGAGCAGGAAAGTTCCAAGTGAGGAAGTGAAATTTGAGCTGGACATTGAAGGGTAGGTAGCTAATAATATTGATAGCAGCTTATCAAGCACGTGCTAGCTGTGAAACTGTGTCAACGCTTTATACAACCCTATGAGGTAGGGTACTACTCTTTGTACCAACCCTGTGAGGTACGTACTACTATTAACCCATTTAATACATTAGGAAGTTGAAGGCACAGGAAAGTAGAGTGTAATTTAGATAGATATATCTGGCAGTGAGGATAATGGCCAGTGGAAGAAAGCATCCTGAAATGCACCTCAGGGGTGAGTTTGGGGCAGTGAGTAACTGAGTGTGGTGGGGGTGTCAGATCCATGAAGAGAAACAAGGAGGGTCAGATGGCGCCAGGTCATGAGAAGTGGGGAATTCAAGGTAAGGATTTGGACTTGATTCAGCAAGCAGTGAGGAGGCATTAGAAGATTTTGATCAGGAAGATTAGTCTGGCAGCAGAATTCAGGCTAGAGCACAGACAGATGTAGACAGTGAGATGAGCAGGGGTCCTATTGCAGTACATCATGTCCATCAGTCGGTCATAACACACGTTGAGTGCCTGCCATTTGCCAGAACAGACCGATCAGCTAGAAAGAAGAGGTCTCCACCGTCCCGCAGTTAACAGTCAAGGACGATGGCAATGCCATCCCGAATCAAGGCAAGAGCTATGGCAAAGGGAAGAGGGGTGGGTTGTAATAGCGTTTCACATGTAGAATTAACGGGACATGGCAATGGAGGCATTCAGAGTGCTCTCGGCACTCTAGAAACTATGCCTGTGGGTCAGGGGCCAGCCCACCTGGCAGGTAAGTATGAGACTAAACAGAACAACTGAGCTTATAAAGCAAGTTGGAGTTTAGAAGAGCTTCTCTCTCTCTCTCTTTTTTCTACTCACACAAACTCATTTGAGATTGAGCTTCCATGAAAGAGCATCCCACACACCTGCTCACCCTGGTGAGGGGCTCTGCAGCTGTGACTGCTGCAGTTCTGGACACCAGAGGCCAGCCCAGTGTACAGCATGACTGATGTGACTAAATTCAGGAGCGCATCCTGGGTCCTCAATCTTTGAACCACCTACTTGCCACTGCTCTGCCCAATTGTACAGACTTGACTAGCTCAGCCCCTCTGCTTCTTTTCTCTCTGCCTCCTGCTGCCAGCCTTTGGGCTGTGTTCTGCTTGTTAGCAGCTCTGCTGGAGGTGGGCGAAGGGATGGAAAGCCTCCAGAACTTGGACTAGTTTCTTCGGCTCATTGTTAACAGCTCCAATAAAAGCCAGGTTAAGGGAAAGGCGGTTGAGGTTACTGGGTCAAAATTTTCGTACCAATACTCCAGCCTGGGTATTATGTTTCCTCTACTCAGTTCTCTCCACCTATTCCAATTCTATCAGGCTTCTGAGCTCAGCTTACACCCAGCAGAAGCTCAATAACTGTGGCGTTGGTGATAAAACAGAGCAATCCGTCCAGATGAAAGTGCGCACTCATTGCTCTGAGCCCACTAAGCACTTCGTCTATCCTGCCTATTACTCTCTTAAAAACCAGGGAGAAAGAGTTCTGTGCCAGAATTTACCTCTGGGCCCCTGAAATCACTTCTTGGACTTCCTTGCTCAAGGAAGAGCCAGATGGAGATTTATTAGCAGAGATGACTCCATCTATGTGAAATTACACATTATAACAATTACACAGAACTTTACCTTCCATTTAATTCTCCCCTTCCATTTAATTGGTGAGGTAGGTTTTATTAATCCCATTTTATAGATGGGTAAGTTTCAGTGATTTACACAAGAGGCCATGCCACTTGGGTAAACATAAGTTGGAACAAATGCTTTCTTATTCTGAAGTTCTTATTTTCATTCCAACACACAACCTCTGTATTTGCACTGTTTTAATGGTGATTGGCTTTATGTATTATGCTTTTTTCCTCTGGGGAAGAGCAGGAAAATTACTGTTTGATTACTACCAATTTCCTGAGCATCATGACCTGGGTACTTTTCCTGGCTCTGCCATAGCTAGTACTGGGTCTTGGGAACAAGTGTCACAACATCTCTGGAACTCTATTACCTCATCTGTAAGACGGTGAGTTTGGATTGAATAATTTCCCAAGACTTGTGTTCTAATTCTATACATCCAAGGCGGGTATTGGTTTACTCTTTTTTCAGGTCAAAAGCGAGCTGTAGAGGATACTTGTTTTCTTCCCAGCCAGGTTGGCACTTGATAGACTAATTAGCCTGCTTATCTTTGTTCTACTCAGTACGTCAAGTGGGTTATCTGCATGACTTTTCTGGTCTCCTGAAACTGGAATTATTCTGTATTGAAATGGTTCCATAATGTACCTCCTGCTCTGGGCCACTGTCCTGGGAGGCCATCCTGGACTGAGATTCTACATGAAGTTTTATGTGTTGCAAGCTGGTAAAGGGCTCTATAAATACTAGATGTTCCTTTTGGTACTATGGACAGCAATGGACAATGCTCTCATGGTCCATTGCCCCCATGGTTGCCCAGCTTTCTAATGGAACTGTCTTCTTCCATTAGCAAGCTGGGGAACTTGAGATGGCCTAGGAGGGATGTGGAGGAGTAGACCGTGATAGAGGAGGAGACTGGAGAGAACAGGCACTCAGTCACTAATGGAGACCCTCCTAGCACCCCAGGAGCAGCAAGATCTCTTTTCATGGAGGCCATTTGCTCTCTAGTTGCAGAAATTGCCCTGCCAGCCCTTCACCCAGCTGGGCAATGAGGCCAGGGAGGCACAGCTGTGCCCTAATGAACAGCCAGATGGAAAACCAGATAGGCACATTAGGTTAGTGGCCAACCAAATCCTCAGTCTTCTCAAATGAATCACAACCTGTGTGCTGGGTGCTCCTGTGTAGAAGGCAAGGGCAGTGTTTGATCAATGGCATTGCCTAAAGTAGAGCCTCCGATAGTCCCAGCACCCAGGTTAACCCTCTTTCCAGACAGTGTGCTCCTGGAGGTGACAATCAGGATGTGGGTTCTTCTGCAAATTATAAAACTGGCGTATTCAGGCCAGCCAGGTTGGGGGGTTCTACTCCCTGCTGTAAGCAATGGCCCTATGGCTTTTTGTATGGTTCTCCTGAGCAAAGCCATGCCTTACTCCTAGGGCTAAGCAGAGTGTCTACCAGCAGGGTGGGCAGAGGGAACAAATGGTTTTCTCTTAGCCAGTTGGGACAGAGACTCCCCATATGAAACAGAACTGCTGTTTAATGGCATGGAACAAAAGCAGCTAAGATGCTGCCAATATGCATTTAGTTGAGTCCAGAAACTGTAGTAAAATTAAAGGGGAGAGGGGAAAAATAACCAGCCCTGCCAGGTTGATTTGTAGTGTCTGCATTGATGCTACATTTGTATTCAAGGTTCTCTGAATAGGAGGTGGGCTCTAATGATATCACTTTAAACCTCAGGGCCAGAGATATAATCACATGCCATTACTCCTTAATCACATGGTAACTACTATGCCATTACTTTCTAACTTCAGTCTAATTGCAACTTACTTCTGATTAGTGGGCAATAAACATTTACAAACAGGGTCCAGATCTATTTCCATACAATTTACTCAGCTTAAGAGAAGGAATGAAAGTATGTAAATTGAGTGAGTGCAGGGAGCCTGCCCCAATACTGTAGTTATCACAAGGAATGTTGGTTGAGCTGAATGACCGTCCCAATTAAGTAAAATAGATTTTAGGGGGAAAGTAGGTACCTCTACCTAGGAGTGATGCAGGAAGTCAAGTTTGAAGTCCAGAGTCTTGAGTTCATGTTCTTGCTCTTTTATTTAATGATCTTGGTCAAGAACTAAACCTTTCTGAGTATCATTTTCCTGATCTAAAATGGGTAAAATAAAAACTACTTTGAAAAGATAAAGATTTTTTAAAAGATCATATTTGTGTGAAACCTCGGTGAAATTAAAAAAAAGATGTTGTATAGTTATTAACTATTACTATTTTTCCCAGGGTGAGAAATATCCTTTGATAGTGAAAGAATGTGAAACTGTTATTATTAATATTTCAAAGGTTTCAGCGAGTACTTCTCAGATTTTAATGCACAAACAAATCACCGAGGATCTTAGATTTCAATTCAGCAGGTCTGGAATGGGACCTTAGTTTCTGCTTTCTTAGAAGCTGCCAGGTAATGCTGATGTGGCTGGTCTCACACCACACTATGAATAGAAGGCTTTAGGCCATCCCGATGCAAGAATCCCACTGTGGAAGGTAATGGGACATAGGGCAGAGGAACCGCATGATCACCAAATCGTGTCTACCCCGCTGACTGGAGCCAGTGCCAACCTTAGCTCCTGGACCGCCTGGCACAGACAGCGGTAGTTGAAATGCAAGCTGTGTCTGGGAAGGCGGGCACATAGAGGCACCCAGACACTCATGTCTGATTAAGGATCAGGTCTTCAGTGCAAGGGACCAATACCTAAAAGGGTAAATCTCCATGGGGAGAGGATATAGGAAGATTCTGAGGAAGAAATGTTTTTGTGTAATGATCAGTAAAGGTGTTCTGGTATCAGAAAACTCTCAGCAAATATGGCAGCAAGCATGGTCATGGACAGGGACTCTAGCCATGCCACCGAATCCTCACAATTGGCTTGTGGAAGGGGCTCAGTTACTCTTTAAGAGAAGGAAGAGGAGAAAAAAGGGCTGATGGAAGGAGGAAGCAGAGAGGGAGGAACGCATTTATTTTGGGAGTGGTGGAAAGAGTGGACATTGCCAACTCCACGTATTTGTTAATGGCTGGCACCAAAAAGAATACCAGAATTATAGATGGTTGAAGCTGGAAGGCATCTTTGAAGTTATCTTTTTCAACCTCTCATTTCACAGTCCAAGAAACTGAGACTTAGTGCCTCTTCTACAGCCACACAGGGAGTTGGTGGCAAAGCTGCACGCAGTCAGTCACACGGGGTTGGTAGCAAAAGTCACACAGGGAGTAGCTGGGAACACTAGAGCACAGTTTTCCCAGTTCTCAACCCTGTGTTCTTTCCTATGCTCCTCATACCGGATACATGAAACTTGCTTCCTGAAATATCTACATTCCAATGCCCAGATAGTGGGAGAATGGCAGAGGGGACCACCAAGGAGCACAGCCCTCCTTGCCTCTTTGCTGAGCCCCGTGATCCCCTTAGCTCTGAACACCACCTGTTTGATTTCCAGAGAAGAGGTTTTATTTCCTCTGCCCCCATCCTGCAGCAGGGGGAAACCAGGCTACACCAGACCCCCAAGCCTTCAAAGTTCTGCTTCAGACAGTTGGTCACTTTCACATGCCTGGATTCCAAAGCACACCGAGCATCACCTGCCAGCTGCCAGGAAGTGTGGGTGCCTGCAGAGGGCTAAGAGACGGTGTCACTTTCTCAAGGAGATATGTGACATCTCCTGAGGGCTGTAATGCGTGCATGCCAAGGCAGGTGGGGGACCTCCCAGGCAGGGCCAGGCACTGAGGGCTATAGAGGGGAGGCTTTGGTCATGAACACAGGGCCATGAGCAGGGTGAAGGGCAAAGAGATCAGATAAAATGCATCCCCTAGAGAATACTTCTGAACAGAACCCTTGGAATCTAGAAATGCCCTTTAGGGTTGCATGGGGAAACGTAGCTGACTTGGAAGCCTATTTGGCCCCTGGCACATCTCCTGGTAGATGTTTTGTCCCATGTAGAAAGAGCAGAGCCTATCCACATGCCATTCTCTCAGTTATTTTTAAAAATTACCTTAATCTAGCTATTTTAGGTATGTACTTCAGGGAAACACATTTAATATATACCTATATTACAGTATTGCTTTTGAAACTCCTAGCATTGAGCATGGAACGTCATTAAATATCCTTTGAGCACAGACTTCAGTGAGATTCTTAACTACTATGCAAAGTAAAACCTAAATATATGTGGATGTGGGATGCTTTAGAAGCCTAACTGAAAGGTGCATGCTATGTTTGTGATGCAGACTGTAAATAAGGGTGTTTAGAGCTCCAGTTTTGTTTCTTGTCTCCATTCAGTACCACTAAATATGCCACAATTGGAAGGCTCCTCTTAATCTCCATGCTCCTCTCTATACTCTAATTCCTGAAACAGGAGGACGTTGAAGTCCTGGGAGGTCAGGAGACTGGACAAAGTGAGTCACGAACAGGATTAGAGCTCATACTCATCTGAGTTTACACCGTAAGGAGACGCATAGGCTCTGTGACCTTGGAGCCACAGGGCAGGGCCTTGGTGTGGACCTCAGACCCCCTACCCCTCCAGGCATGGGCTCCCTGCCTGTGTAAGGGGCAGGACGTGGGGTCCTAAACATCATCAAAGCATCTCCAGGACTGCAGACTAAGCCTGAATCCTCCTCTCTCAACACATGTTTCAAATCCAGTTTCTGAAAAAGGAGCAGTTACTGTTTAATCACCTGCCCAGACTGAAGTCCAGGCTTGGTGCTCAACATCCCTTTTTGGAAAAGCTCATAGAGCAAACTTTAAGGAGAAAAGAAGGTCCAAGAATCCTCCCTGCCCTTCAGCTGGGACACACATACAAGTTAAAAATAGAATTTGGTTGTACTGTCTTCAGGCTCTGACCACACCAACCACATCCAAAGATGAAAAGTTTATAATTCTTTTAGCAGCCCTCTTAGCCTTTATTGCCCACCCCTGATTTGTCTCCACTAATGTAACTGAGCCATTTCCCTTCCTTCCTTCCTCCCTCCCTCAGGAAGAAAGCTATTTCACCAGCCCTACTCAGGTGGGGGGATCCCCATGAGTCCAGACGGCTGCATAGCAGCCCTCCAGGCTGTAGGCTAGAGAAAGGGAGTTCCACGGCTCTTTCTTCCTCAGTATTTTTGCTCATTGCTTCATTGTCCCCTTTATGATACCCACTGTTGGAAGAATCTGAGTGCTGAGAAGTCTCTGTGTGTGCTCATACAGGTCAGGATGAGACCAGAGTTACCCCAAGGAGCCCCTGGTTACAAATACTCCTTCCAAGAAGCTGTAAATACAGCATGTTTGGAGAGTGTTTGGAGAGGGACATGGCAGGGGAAGCCTGGGGGACACTAAAGTCACCGAGGGAACTGCCCAGCTTCCTGCCTGAAATGCATATCTGTAGTGTATGCTGTAAAGAGTCAGGCTTCCTTTTAACAATTTGAGATGATGATGATAAGTTCACAGAAAGGAGGGATGAAATAATCAAGGAAAACTGTCATAAAAAGATACGTAGAAAGTGGAAAAAGTCAGATGTTCTGCCAGAAGGTGGTAAGAGGTGAGACAGAGCAGGGACTCCTCTTAAGGGTCTGCTGGGCATACCTCCCAAGCCAAGTGGGCAGATTCCAGTTTGGTTCAATAACAGAGAGGACACAGATGGGTGAGGAAAGGAAAGAAAACCCTCTCCCTCTTGATCTAGGGTGCCTGGCTCGCTGAAAGCCCTCGTGTCAATATCAGCTCAGCCTTGCTGCCCTCTCCACCTTGCTTCCCACCATACATGGGTATCATAATCTTTTCCCCACACCTCTCGCTCTCTTCCTGCCATATTCAAATTTGACAACAATAGGATTTTGATGGCATGCACTCAGTTCTTTAATAAGAAAAATTAAATATGAACACATAAGCAATATGTAATAGCTAAAACTTATTGAACATCTACTGTGCATATCATCTCTGATAATAACAGTAGCCATGCAAGGTAAATACTATTGCCCTTAATTTATAGATGAAGAAACAGAGGCTTAGAAAGGTTAAGTAACTTGCCTAGGACCACACAGCTAGTAAATGGCTGGGCTAGGGTTTGACTGGGTTCATATTTCTCCAGAGCACATCATTTCTCAGAATACCATAAAATCTCTCTGACTGAGGTGATGGGATTTAAACTGTGACACTCCTTGAGCACAGGCAGCATCATGTTCATCTTATAAGAGGCATTTAATAAAGATTTGATGTAGATTGGATATGCAGGAGGCCAAGTTCTGATGCAGGCTCCCTTGGCTTTGCTGACAATGTTTTCCTGAAGAAGGCAGAGGGCAGTAACTTGATAGGACAAGAGAATTCTGGCCTCCACTGGCCAAAGTGGAGGTCAGAAGACCATCTGTTCAGTAGGTGGTAATAATAACACATCAACAGCAACAAGGCAAGGAACAGGGCAGAGCAACAGGTCCTTGGGAATCAGAGGGCAGGAGGAGCAGCCACGCTACAGGGGGCAAGCTCCAATCATGCCAGGGAGATTAGCTACAGGCCAGAGGAACCAGGCAGGGAATATTGATACCCTGGCTCTGGGGTGGGATGGGGTATGGATGGAGGGGGATACGGGTGCTAACTTGTAGGATTTGCCAATTCTCAAGGTGTAAATGCTCCCAACATGGCCAATTTAAAGCTACCAATGTGCTGTTGACTGACTCACAAAATACCCCAGATTTGGATAAGGGGCCTTTACCATTAGAATCAGGAATGCACTGTGGCAAGGACTTGGGTCCTGGCCAGCAAAATAAGACGTAGCTACAGAGACTCAGAGGCCTAGAGAGAATCACAGGAATTTAGAGAGATTATGTCCTTGCCCTATAGCACCCTTCTAGAAAGATAACTGCTTACAGAATACCCAGAGGAGACCCTGCAAAGTCTCTCCTGGCAAACTTTCACTGCTTTCTAGCTCTCTTAAACATACAGCTTTAGGGATCTGGACCAAAAACCTCTAGTCACAAGGTAATGATACATCCATTCATTTATCAAACATTTTTTAAGGTCTTTCAAGGTACCAGGTACTGTGCTGAAACCATACACCTTCATTCCCTCTTAACTGTAGATACCTTGAGGGAAAGGGGGGCTGTGTTCCTACCTAGCACAATACCAGACACATGAAAAACATTTGAATATTTGTTTGAGTAAATTACTGTTATCAAGTTCACTAATGGAAAAAGAAAATTAAAGAAAGTCAACATATCTTCAGAAAACTTGGAGGAGTTTATATTCCCACAGTATGATTTTCTTCTCTTTCCCAGCCTTCCTCTCATCTCATAAGTGGTTTGGGATTTTAAAGACATCACAGAAACATTAAGGATACATTTGTCAAGGTTAGAAGGTCCTTATTTCATTTGTAAAACTGCTGCATTATTTTACATGTGAAGAAAAGTGGGGGATTTGGGTAATAGAAATAAGAATCTATCAAGTTCTCAGGGGGATGAAAAATCCCAGTGTTTAGCACTGTCTGTGGGCCCAGCCTTTGAATAACAGAACAGAGGCCTGACCCATTGACTGATGCCTGTCCCTGCAGGGCATTTCTGAAAGAGAAGGTCTTTGCCCACAATCTGAATTTCCTCTGCAAAAAGAGGAATTCCTATAAGATTCACCAGATATGCAAAGACAAAGAGTTGCCTTTGCAAGAAAGAGACTCAGATCTCCCCAGCGAAACCACATAGGTCATTGAGAGCTTTGAGGGCTACCTTTGATGGAACACCTTTTAGCCCCAGCCAGTGTAGGAGAAACCTAGGGGTAGGATAGGGCCCACTCACATCTCTGTAACCTCTGAGATTAACAGAGGAGGTGCTCTGAGTGACTGGAAAGGCAAGGGTTAGGGAATCCAGGCCAGTGCTCCCCCAAAAACTCAACCTGTGGACTCCTTCTCCAAAATCAAGATAGGGTTTATCAAACTTCTTCCTAGGAAGGACTCTGGCAGGTACCTAAAAGATTAAAATCCTTATTTTCCAGTCTGTGAACTGTAAGCCACGTATCATCTAACCAGCCTAGAAGGAGATTGAGTATTTGATTAAAAAAATGAAACATTTTCAATTGTTACTTGTCTGTTCTTTGTTTTTCCACCCATTGATTTACATTCGGTCTACCGCACTTTATTTTTCTTTTATGTCTCCATTACAGGATTAATCGTGTCGTGCTATATTACTTTATAGGTCTGTTTCCTCTGCTCTTTGTGAGCTTCTTGGTGGTAGAGACTATGCGTCTGTGAGTTTCCAGTGCCTAGAATAACCCTGGATATATAGTCAGTGTTCCATAGGCACTTGTTTAGTTAGTGAACACATGAATTAATTTCTCAGTGGGTCAAGATGAGGGGAAAGAAAGAGATGGAGATCAAGAAAGAGCAGAAATGTCCAGGCATAGTGGCTCATGCCTGTAATCCTAGCACTTTGGGAAGCCAAGGAGGGTGGATTGCTTGAGGCCAGGAGTTACAGAACAGTCTGGGCAACATAGCAATACCCCATCTTTTTAAAAAATTTTAAAAACTTAGCCAGGCACGGTGGTGAGTGCCTGTAGTCCCAACTACTTGGGAGGCTGAGGCAGGAGGGTTGCTTGAGTCCGGTAGTCTGAGACTGCAGTGAGCCATGATTATACTACTGCACTCCAGGCTGGGCAACAGAGCAAGACCCCATCTCTTTAAAAAAGAGTAGAAATGAAGGAAATGGAGACCAGGATAAGTGGTAATAAAAAAATGTACATAGAGAAGGGACCTGGGTGGACATCATTTCCCTAATGTGACAAAATAAAGAGCCATTCCCAGATGAACACAAGCCTCCAGTGATGAAAAGCTTTGTGACTTTCTTCCCAAATGAAGGAATGGGTTAAATTAGCTTGCAATTTTTTAAGGTTTTTAAAGAATATACATCCATGAAGAACCAAGCAAAGGGCAAGGGGGAGAAAAGAATTTTTCACAGAAACATCAAGAGGTAACCTTTAAAGTAGAAGGTAGGCAAGAGCATCGGGACAGGTTAGGTTTCCCTACCAACAGGGCACACCAAGACGGCTCAGTGATCAAGCCATGTAATATTATTTACGTTAGGAAAAAACTCTACTGTGGCATGAATGCATAGTGGGCACTACAGAATGTATTCTTTCTGTCCGCCTCTCTCTTACTGCAGTGGTGGCATCTCCTCCAGAGGTGTCAGAGAAGTTAGAGGGCATGGTCTATGTTGTGCGTCAAATCAAGTAACATTTCTGGACTTAGTAAGGCAAGGTTTTGTTAGAAAGGATGATTGCAAGGGGTAAAAGGAGCTATTGCAATAGTGGGACTGCAGTGACCATAAAATCTGCAAGCATCTCAAGGGACAGGCAAAAATAGCTTTCCTTTATAAGGAAGAGTAAACAAGGCTAGAAAGAACCAGGTATGGGGAGATGGGATGAAAGTCTGCCGTGGTGGGCTAATAGATCAGAGTGTTTGACCTGAGGCCAGCTGCTTCTCAGGAAGGTCTGTTAAAGGGGAGTTGTATGCTCACCAAAGTTCAGATATCTGGGAGCAGAAGAGAAGCTTAACTAAAGTTTGGTTAACAAGCGTTTTTGTTTCAATTGACCAGGAATGAAGTGCTGTTTAGCTAATCCTTTATGAGGCAATGCATGGGAATTTGGAGAGTCCAAGTCTGGCCTTGCCATGGGTAAATGAAGGGGCATCTCTGAGTCTTAGCTAAGTCACAGGGTAACGGTGGTTCTTTGTAGTAAGCCATTTCCCGGAACAAAAGGAGGGGGGTTATTTCTTAACCTTCTCTGTTTTCCAGGATCATGGGTCTTAGGTAAAACTCAACATTCCCACATGTGAGAAGGCTTTCTTGCATTTATTCATTTATTCCTTACAGTTTGCAGAGACCAGGGAAGATTCATTCTGAGATATATTTTCCCTGAGGTGGTTGGTTATATTATCTGTCTTGAATCAGGTTTCTGCTTATGCTCAAAATTGTTTAGGTTCCAATCTTCATCCTATCTTTCTTTCTAATTAGCTGTGTTTAATTAGATATTTTTTATGTGCCCAAATTCCAACATGCATATAATCCCAATATCACGTTCCCATTATTAGCAGACTATTCGTGTCTTGGGATAATCCCTCAAAATGTCTCAGTTGAGTGGCTTTTTATAAGATCATCTAAATTTTTTTTTGCTTCATCTGTGTTCTTGTCCTCCTGATTATGATTTGGTTTCCTATGTAGTTTGACTACAAGAAGAGAATGCACTAATCAGGCAGCTTTTAGTGCTCTGGCTGTATGACAATTACTTATTATTGTAACTTGTCAGTTGGCCTTCTGACATCTACCTCTGTCTCACATGTATCTCAGCACAGGTGGGTCCCCAGGGTCTCATGGCCAATGACAGTTTGTCTCTACCCCTGCAAAGCCAAAACCAAGTCCAAGAGTGCAGGGGCATCTGCAAGGTGCCCCCTAAGGATGACACCTTGGATATCACCTCAGATGACACCACTACTATGTCCAGCTACCATTTTATAAAACCCTCTAGTCTCTGCAACAAAGACTGCCAGAAAGATTGATCTCCCAAATCACTCTAACCTTAGCAGCCACTGAAGAATGAGAGAAAACATAGACCCCATCCTCAATATTTTTTTCTTCTTTTTGTTTATTGCTGTTTATCTTCAGTCCTGTTCCCATGCTCTTACCCCGATAGGCAAGCGTTCTAATGTGCTTGATGTATGTATGTATACATTCTTGCAAATTATTGATTATTGATTTGTGTTTAATATTTATATAAGTCAAACTGGGTTACAGATGTCATTCAACCTCCTTCTTTCTCTACTTCACACTATATTTGAAAGCTCCATCTGCGTCAGTATTCATGCATCCAGTATTTAGCTTCTTTCTGCTGCAAAGTGCTCCATGATGTGCACATGCCATGCCTGGCTTATCCATTCCCCAAGGACAGACACTCAGAGAACCACTACCACACTTCTCAACAAACAGTGCTGTGAGGAGTAGTCCCTTATGTGCCTCTTATGGGCCTGTGGAGGACAGTTTCTTGGGATATTTGCCCAGGAGCAGAATTTCTGGGTTCCTGCTTGCGTGCACTCAAGTTGACTGCAGACTGCACTCCAGCCTGCAGGCCTGGGGGTTTCTGTAGTCTGTGTCCCTGCCTGGCAGCATCCAGCTTTCTAATTTTTGACACTCCCACAGGTTAAATTTGATGTCTTACTGTTTTACTTTGCACATTTCTGATTACCAATAAATTTGAACATCTCTTCTTAAACTTAGAAGGCTTTGGGGTTTGATTTTCTCTTAATCTCCTATTCTTGTCCTTTGCCCATTTTTTTTCTGTTAAGTGTTGCTGCTTTTTTGTTGTTGATTTGCAGAAGCTCCTTGAACATCCTACATTTCAATCCCTTGTCAGTTTCAGACACTACAACTATTTTTTCCCAATATCATCTTTCAGTTTTATCTACACGGTCCATAAATCCTTAATTTTCAATTAGTAAAATCCAACCTTTTGCCTTATATCTTAGGCTTTCAAAGTTTTGTTTAATAAACCCTTGCCTATCCCAAGATCACAAAGTTATTTTCTTACATTTTCTTCTTTTAACCTTCTACTAACCATTACATTTACTTCTTTAATCTGTCCATAATTCTACTTTTGTGTGTGATGTTCATTTAAAGGAATCCAGTTTGGTTTTTTTCCAGAAAGATATCTTCAGCAAATGTAAAAGGCAGATAAGTTTGTGAAACCTTCTGGTTTTCTGAACATCCTGTAAGTTATATATCCCTTTCCAATTGAGTTGTAGTGCCACTTTACTGTATATTAAATTTCCACAGAAGGTGTATTACCAGAAAGTTTACTGATTGGATTCACTTGTTAGGGAGTAATAAGCCTTCAGAAGAATTCCTCAAAATAGGAAGGACAAAGGCTCCTAAAAGTGTGTAATACTTCCAGGGTGAGCTGTAATCTAGGGGAAAACTCATACAGACACAAAAACTCCTTGCCTCTTCCTAGTGAGGCACAG
Organism: Colobus angolensis palliatus; assembly: GCF_000951035.1. Taxonomy (NCBI): domain Eukaryota; kingdom Metazoa; phylum Chordata; class Mammalia; order Primates; family Cercopithecidae; genus Colobus; species Colobus angolensis. The sequence continues at coordinate 6,145,944 of NW_012119487.1, read as the reverse complement.
TGGCTTTAAGTCGGAAAGCCTCTGCTGTCCCTTCTCTGACCACAGAACTGACCAAACTCAGAGGCAACCTGTACATCAGTTAAGCAGTGGCAGCATGATGGGAACTTTCAAAATTCCTTTAAGTATACTACCTCGTTAACGCTCAGGAAAGCCTCATGAAGTAGTTAGTACATCTCCATTTTACAGATAAGAAAGTTGAGATGCAAAGAGTTTGAATAAGTATATACCAACCAGCCTGTCTGGCAGAGAAGGGACAGAGCTAGGTTTGAACCTAGGTGAGCTTAACTCCATCACTGCTGGCCCTTCCCTCTGGCATACTGCTCTTCACATTCACTTTGATCCTTTCAGACATAATGTTTACTGAGTCCTGACCACTGTAAGGTATTGTGCTTGGTGCAGAAAAGACTCATTAGGTGAGGAGTCTGTCCTTGAGGAGCATATGTTCTTACCTGGAAGATAAGATGTAGCTACAAGCCAGTACAATATAGGTCAAGAAAGCAGAGCTGCCTTAGAGGAGGAGTGAGTTCTGTGGTTACTCAGAATTTGTGGAAATATTTCTAATTTTACCTTTCTCCAAGAGGTACCCACTCCATTAGATCTCCATGGATGCTGTAGTCACAAATTTGGATGTTGACTATTGGGCTTCACAAATGCTTAGCAGGACTGTAGCACCAGGGATTCCATTTGGACTTCTAGGAATTAAAGGAGAGAACCTCCATCTGGCATGAAATGTCCTTCTTACTTGAGCCATTTGCAAGCTTGTCATCTGACCTGTAGTCTCAAAACCACTCAGTCTCAACAATTGGCTACCATTGGCAAAGAAAACACATGGGTCACAAATTCATAAACACTGGAGATACAGAAAGAAGAAACAGAAAGAAATGGGATAGTTGGATGTTTTGTTAACAGAACAAACTCTATCAACTTTCTGGATTTAAAAGGTGTCACAGTTTGGGGTCCCTAGAGTCAGACCACACGACAAAGACCCATGTGAAAGTGGCTCAGGAGAGCCAAGGGAGGAAGGGAAGCAAGACAAGGAAGGGAAGGAGCCAAGCAAAGGCAACATTTCAGGCAAAATCCTAGTCTCAGCTTGATCCTGCAAGGGAGCCCTGGAGTGCACTGGGCATCTCAGAGCTTCTTCAGACTTGACCCCATGTTGCTGGGCTTTCACACTCCCCCCCATCAGGCATTGGTTCAAAGCCAGAGGGAGAAGTGATGGTGGAATGCAAACCCCAAGCTGCTCCAGTGGTCGAGGGCTATCCTCAGAGGAGAACAGGACACAAAGAGGCAAAGGCTCACAGAAGCTTGGGGAGTGGGGGGAGGGGAGGGCGGGCCTGGGCAGAGCATCAACAGAGCTGCTCTGAACAAGGGTCTGAAGCCCATCCATAAGTCATGTTCAGGAATTCTGCCAGCCTGTAGCCATTCCTAGGGATCCTGGGAAACCCCTTCACTTTACAGATGAGAAAGTAGAGGCACAGAGAGGTTAAAGTACTTTCCAAAATTTATGTAAACTGATTTGTGACACATTTAGAGTGTCAGGCTCCTTAATTTAAGTCTAGCTCTTTCAACTACTTCTTGCCACCTCACTTCCCTGCAAGCTTAAAGGAATACTGTGCCAACTCAATCAATCGTATTTTGCATTTTATTTACATTATTCTCTGTCTAGAGTCTGACTTCTTTGAGGCCCAGCATCTGTCCTTGCAAGTCCCAGCCAGCCCACTGAGCCCTGCTTGGCGGCCCAGTAGAAAACAGAATTATTCCCTTGACAGAGGGCCCCACAGTCATCGGGAAGACTTATCTAGGTAGTTAAGGAAACCTTGGTGCCTGAAGAAGGCACTCACAAGATGACAGGTCTGAATAGTCTGACAAATTTTTATTGCCCCAAAATCTCCAGTCCTGTAAGTCATGAAATAAATCTCAGTCTACATCAAATAAATTATTGTCTGTTTAAGAATGAAAGAGTGGATGAAGCAAAGAGTGCTCAAATGGCTTCTGCCTTTTTTTCCCTCAGCTCAGTATCAGGATTTTTCAATCCAGAGCTTTGCCTAACCCTTCCCAACACTAAATCTCTCTTGCCACCTCTTCTGATAGATAGACAGACCAAACAGCAGAGAGTCACCAAGGGGTTAAGCCTGCTTTTGAAGAATTGTGAGGACAACCAGGCAGGGAGGAAAGAAACTCTGAAAGATGAGCAAGCTGTCATGTTTGCTGGCTGGGCAGATGAGATGACCAGCAATTCCTTAGAGCAGTAAAGATTTATCAGCATAAGGAAAAAAAAAATCAATTGGCCAAACAATCTTTAAAGAGAAGGAAGAAGAAAAAATAATGCAAGTGACTAAGGGGATGGGAAAAGAAATTTTAAGAATGAAATAGGAATGTCTTTTCTGCTCTCCTATGGCCCGACCTGTGCTTCCTTCATCCTGGCATTTAACAAACTGAGTTATAATTGTCAATTTGCTTTTCTCTTTCTCTGGCCACAATGCTATGCTCATGAGGACAAGGTCCTTGTCTTTTTTGTTCACCCTTGATGTGTGCCAGGCTTAGTACAATGTCTACTACATGATAGGTGCTCATTATATATGTGTCAAATGACTAAGTAAGTGTATACATGCACTGGCAGTTTTAAAGAACCAATATTGACCCAGGCACAGTGCTAGACATTGACTTCCTTGAGTTGTACAAACCTCTCAACAGTGAGATAGGTATAACCATTTTGCAGATAAGAAAATAGAAATTTTCAGAAAGGTTAAATAAATTTCCTGAGGCCAGATAGTGAATAAATGGAAGAGCTAGAATTCAAACCAAGGTCTTTCTGACTCCAAAGTCTATGGTTTTTATTGGATTGACAATTTATCTATTGATAATTCTTTATGATGTGCAGCCTGGTTGCCTGATGTGAGAATGAGTCATCATCCTTCTCTGTGCTGCCCGCCATTTTGTCATTCCATCCTTTGCCTACACTTTCTCCCTTTGGTACCCTGGAGAAAGGAAAAAGATGAGCTTCAAGCCAATTCATTAATTATACTTTGTCAGGTGCTTCTTTGGGTGTTCCATTTGTGTATGCTTCCTCCTCTCCACTAGTATATAAACTCCAAGAGACACATTTTGTGTTTCTCTTGCCATTCTTCCCCTAGGCACTTACAGGTATAATTTCTATCGCAGGCGGTCATGTTGCCCTGGTTGGCGCTGCGGCAGAGGGTGACAGAATGAGAGCGCTAGGGACCCAGGGGGCTGTCGCACATAAATGGGAGGTGCACAGGAGCTGCCTTTGAAAGCCCTACCAATAACAGAATCAATCCATCAGTTGTACACAAAACAGACTGGTTCTTGACGGGCAAATGGGATTTAAACAAAAGGAGAGGAGGAGAGAGGATGGCATAAAGATAGGTTCTCAAAAAACTAGAGCACCGTGGAGTCAGCCAGTCTGTCTCTGCTTCCCTTTCCTTCTCTCTGGGCAGCAAGATAGCATCCGGGCAAGGAAGTGAGTTTTTCTTTATGCTGCCCAGCCTTCCCACTGTGACCTTGGGTGACCTTCCTTGGCCTGAGTCTTCCCAACTGTAAAAGAAAGGCTGAAGCCAGGCCTACATTTCCAACCCGGAGTTCCTTGGAACTTCATGCCTTTTGAGGTCTTTGATGTAACTTACTTAATGGGGCTGGTCAGTTGTCGGGGAGAGAAGAGAGCTACTGTGAGAGTCAAGAAGTGCTGAATGAAGCCTATTATTAGAACTGCACCTGAACACTGGCCTGCTGAGGGGCCATCGATCTCTGCTGGGCTGAAGGGATGGAGTGTGATTAATGTAGCTGGCTAGCAATGTGGGCCCGCCTTGGCCCATCTCCTCCTCTGGATGCTGCTTGAAGAATTCATTAAAAGAGGGGAGCGGGGAAGGGGAAAAGCTGCCACTGTCCTCATTTCCCCACCCCCTCACTCCTTCAGTTTGACTTTTTCAATTAAGAAAGTAAAAGTTGATCAGGGTCTGGTGGGTCTTCATGGTGGGAGCACACCAGTGCTCCCACAGCAAGGGTTAGAAGCTTTTCAACCTAGTCCCTTGAAAGTAAAAGGGACTCCCTTCTCTATGTTGACCAAGCTGGAATCATTTCTCAGGCTGTCTCCTGAAGGAGGCTGCAGTCTAGCCACATGGATAGGGGATAGATAACTTCAGGGTAACATGATGAGTGCAGCACACAAGAGGCAGTGAGAGGCCAGAGGAAGGGCTGACCTGCCTCCTCCAGGCCTCCCGGAAGGCATAAAGGAGCCCTGGGTTGGTCAGAGGGCTCCGCACACCTCCCCACTCACAGATGCTAAGCCTAGAGTGATCCACACAGATCTACTGTGTACTACTGCCAAGCAGCCAGTACCCCTGCTTTAACCCCAAAGTCGTGGGGTAAGTGAGCAATGGCTATTACTTAACCACTGGCATCACTCTTCATCACGCCTGTGATTGTCAGTGTGAATTCATCAAAGCATCATTTTTAGCATCCTATGAAAACCTAACACTTCTTGCTTCTGCTAGTGTCCATTCAATAATCACTATGGTGACTGCTGAGGAGTGGGAGGAATGATCAGTCCCCTCCCAACTTGAAAACATTTCTTTATTAGTGATTCAGGCCATCTTTCCAAGTTTTTGTCAATTCTTACTGACCCCTTACTATTTCCTTTGGGAGAAGGAGTGCCTGGGCTTGAAGCAAACTCACTTTATTGATTTCTCAGGTTGGATAACTTGACACCAAACACTGAGGCAGGAGCCCAGTTATCTCAATGCTTTATGTATGGGAAACAGGAAAGACTAGAAGAAAAGGTCTCTGTTGCTGGAGCAAGAAGAGTTATACTTTAGTGCAAGGTCTATAGCACATAGCTGGTGGATCTTGGGTAAATCACTTTGTTACCTACCACACTAAAACAGACGACACACGTTTACTGACACCAACTTCTATTACTCGGTTATTTCTTGTCCCCTCAGAACTAGCACACATAATTTTCACCATTTCCTTATTTTATTATGTATGTATTTATTTTTCCCCCTTTATTCTAGGAGAGATTTGGGAAAACTTACAAAGGAGAAGAAGACAAAGAAAAAATAAGTTGAATAAAAATATATGACAGGGAAAATTAGTACCCTCAAATACGTGCCATAAGTTTCTCCCTGTTTATTGGAAATGAGCTGTTTGTTGGTCTCAGAGCTTTCTAGGAAGCTAATGAAGCAAATGAAGTCACATAACCTGAAAGAAGAAAGCATCCCAATTGTTCTAGGGATAAAAGGAGCACTTCTTCCTGCTTCTAATAACTGATAGAGATTTCTTTCTTGAATACTAATAAAAGGACACTGGGAGATGTGGGAATCTGCATCCTCAACAACTTCACAAGAGTGAAAATGCCAATCATTTCTTAAGGCCATTATTTGTATTATTCCTCAATGCAAGAGAAGGACACAGTGTCAGTAAATTCAAGACACCCTGATTTTACTGAGGGATCAGAACAATGTGCTACAAGTATGCATCTGTTTGTTTTAGTCTTGACCTGTTGATAAACTTGATGTTAGTTAGACCAGTTGTTCTCAGAGTGTAGTAGCCCTGAACTTGCAACATCACTATCACCTGGGAACTTATTAGATATACATATTTTTTAGCTCAACTCAGGCCTATAGAATCAGAAACTCTGGGAATGGAGCCAGGGAACCTGTATTTTAACAAGCTCTGATGCAATTTGAGGACCTGTGTGGTAGTTCGCATGTCGTTTTTGAACGCTTTTTTTTTTTTTTTTTTTGCCTTTGATCCTTTGATTAGAGTCAGGCAGCAGGTAGTTAGAAGATATATTGTCTTGGCAGGAGCCTAGAGAACAAATATTTATATTATCAATTTAAAGCAGATTCATATACTTTCAAAACCCACTCAGAGGAATGTCTGGTTGAAATCCTTCCTCTTCTGCATGCTAAGTCTCCCCAGATGATTTTTGATCTCTCTGCTCTAAACAGTGGGGTGTCAGGGCAGGCCAACAGTGGGGCCAAGTGTGTCCTCTGAAGAGACTTTCCTTACTGTGTGCATTTCTTCATGGCTTTTCTTTAAATTGTTCATGTGTGTTTTGCAAGTGTGTTTATTCTTCCTCCCAAGATGGAGTCCTTCCAAGTTCTAAAATTGTATGATTATTCTATTAGGTAAGAATAGAGATATAAAAGTCCTAAACCTGAAATAAACTTTAGAGATAGTGTAATACAACCTTCTCATTTTACAGATCATGAGTGGAGAGGGGAGTGATTTCTCTCTAGGTATTGCTTAGCTCAGGCCCTGGCACAACAGGTTCTCAATGACTCTTAGTTGAATCTGTTTCTTCACTGTACATAGCGTTTTCATAATTCTCACATGGCTTTAGCATTTTATCTCCATAAATATTCGTGAGTATAATTATCCCTATTTTCAAATCAAGGAACTCGAACTTGAGTGGCTAAGTGTTTATCAAAATTGTACAGATTTTAATATTACAAATCCAGAACTGGAACCCAGGCCTCTTAAGTTTAGGCCCATTCACCTTTCTCTTCTGCCATGATGACTATAAGTCTGTGTGTCACACACTAGGTCCCTCGAAGACATGCAAATATATATCAAATTGAATGACTAAGTTTTGTGTAATAGTGGCCATGGCCAACCTCAAAGGCAAGGGTTTCGGCTTTTTCAGTGCCTGAGGGCCGCATCTCTGAGTAAGAACTGGCCAAGTGACCTTACCCAAACTCTACCCTCTGCAGAGCAATTGTAGGATGTGGCGGTTTTCACCAGACTTCTCTGAGAGGTATAGCTACTGGACTATCAAAGTCAGCTAAACACAAACTGAAGATAAAGGCATTTCTGTATCTTCATGTTTCTAGACATGTAGACATATTTCGGCACACATATAAATCTGTATAAATATGTTGAAACCACAATATCATTTCTGTTATAAGCAAAGCGATTTGATCTCCTCAGCAAAATTTATCTAAACAAATGCTGCGTAAGGTAGAGGAAAGAGAATGACAAATTGTCACTGAACACCACAGACAAATTCAGGAGTTCCTCTGTAGCGTAAGTCTTAAATTCAGGATCTGCATCTGACTAAATATCATGTTTTGTTTTCTGTTTTTTGCTTTTTGAGTTTCTCATTGTTTTCATTTTGCTATGACCTTCCCAAAGATCACAAGGCTACTGAAAGCCCATAAGGTAAGTTGTTGAAATTTTTTTAAATGCATTCTCTCCAGGCAGACATAGCACTATGCCAGGGAGCATGGCTTCAGGAGTAAAGCAGGGACTGGGTTTCTGCTCCTACTCACTCCTCAGCTGGGCACCTTGGTGCAGGATATACAACCAACTCAACTGTACATGGTGGCCTTATCTTTATGAGCAAACCCTGTGGGTATTATAGCTGTGGAGTCATTCAAGTCAATACAGTCAGTGTCTGGTGGTGCATCTCATGTATAGACATAAACAGAAGCCTTGCTTTCCGCTAAGCCAAATCACCTTTGAATCAAATAGATATTGGTAGTCAAGAGTAACATGCAAAAGTATGTTTGCAGAACTGTTCCACATACTGCAATGGAAGACCACTTCTTCCAACCCTCTTATTTTATAGGACATCTCACTACATAAATCCAGACGGATACTAATAATACTAACGATAATACTAGTAATAGCTAAATAGCAAAAATATTTAATTCTTACTATATGCCAGGCATCATTCTAAATACACACCTCGTAACACCTCTTTAAGGTATCATTACTATTATTTCCATTGTACAAATGCAGAACTTCTCTGAAACACAAGGGAGTTAAGTAACCTGCTCAAGGTCACAGCTCATACAAGTGGTAAAGCTGGGATCCCAATCCCGGAGTCCAGTTCCAGAGTCTGTGCTAATCAACCAGTGTGACATTTTCCTAAAATTCTGGAAACATGCAGAATGCCAAGATAGGTAGGCGTGCAGTCCAACGGAATTCCTGCAAGGGATTTTACTCCATCATATGGCTCGCCCTTTTCCTCCCTCCTGTAGAACCAGCCCCAGTCCCCGAGCCTGGCCTCAGCATCTCCACGCTGAGGGGTTGCCGCCATCCCAAATTGCAGCAAGAGTTGAATCCAAGTCCCGCCTCCTTGCTATCTGGGAAGTGTATTTTCTGGTTTCAAATGGGACACAAAACAGTTGTGAGACTGCATATTGGTGGCAGGGAATCCGCCAATGGGTCTCACGAAGAGCCTGGGCTGATTGCAGACCCCGCCCCACCTGGCCACTCATTCCTCCTCTCCGCACCGCAAGGAGCCGCTGGCCTCTGGAGTTGGCCAGCTCCGCCTAAGCCTGCTGGGGCGACGCTGCTCCGGGCTGCCCCCGGGTGGGCCGGCCCCATTACCGCTGATGCGGGACACTAGCCCGGCGGAGACCCCATTAACCGCGCCGCCCCGCCGCTCGGTGGCATCTGCGAATTACTCCGTCACTCGGCGGGATCGCAAGACCCCAAGTCTTCTCATTTCCTGGTAATGCTCTAATGGTCTGCTCCCGTCGCCATGACAACACCAACACAGCTACGCCGGGCCCCTCTGACTGCCTGAGGTGTGAGCAGAAGGCGCGAGTGCCTCGCAGGGCCCCTATGCGGTCTGCCGCGTTAGCGTTGCTGCGATGTCTCCGCCGCTGCTCTTCGCCGTGGGCAGACCCGGGCGCCCGAAAGGGAGGAGCAGTGACCCGAGGTGGCCAAGGCCAAGCTGACACTTCCCATCTGGCAGCTGGGGACAGCTTACCCTCCCTTCTGCTCTCCCTCCTCCCTCCTCTCTTCTCCCTCAGCTCTGCAAATTGGTGACCCCCTAACCCGGGGCCCACAGAGGCTAGAATGGAGTCTGGAGACCGCTGCTCCACCCTGCCTCTCCGTCACTGAATGTGTGACCTTGGGGAAACCCTTTAGCTCCTGGAGAGCCAGAGCCACCTAAGAGTGCATTCAATTTAAGGATGCATCTCCTCTCTGCTCGAAAAAAGAGGGAGGAGTTCCTGCACGCGTTGGATGTCTGCCCTCTTGGAGCTTACAAATTTATTAGAGCATTCCAGAAAATGTGAAGACTTGGGGGTCTTGAGATTCCAGAGTGGCAGAATGATCTACATGCCACTGAGCAGCTGGGTGCCTCACCTAACGGAGTCTTACCTAGACCTTGGCTCTTTGAGTGCCTTCCCACAACAGGTGACTAAAGTCTCTGGATCAGTGTCAGATGTGACCCATATTCTGTCCTTCTAGAAACTAACTGCAAAGTGCATACTTCTCCTAAATGTACCTGTATTCATTTGGTTATCCAGTTTTAGACACTCATAACTTTTTGGAATTTAGATTCTCACAGTCACCATGCCATTTCACACATGCCTCCTGTTTACACAGCACTTGTACATTCCATGAGCATGTATTCCATGCTTACGTCCAAGGCTTTGAAAACAAAAACATGCTTGCTGAAAACCATAACTGTATTAATATTCCTTTTGTTTGTGTCCCATGGAAAATAGCACCTCTAATCTTGGTGAGTTGATTTGTTTTTATGTTTTCAATGATACAACTAATGAAGTGATCTTGATCAAGTCATTTAACCTATATGACCTTTAGTTTTGGTAAATGCTTTAAAAATACTCATTAAACTGAACTGAAATAGAGAATTGGACTAAATGAGGTCTATGGTTGAATCACAGGTGGGAAAACACCTTGTATTTGCATGGTGATCTTTACTTCCTGAGGGATGTTCATACATTAGTTTATGGAGACTGTTACTGTTGTTCTTGAGTATGCATTCTGTTTGCCTAATGCAAGGATGGTCCCTTGCCTTACTGCCTTATATTGTTCTCGGCATTCTCAGGAACGTGCCCTGTGTGTAGTGGCCTGAAAGAATTATTTGTTGATGATAAAGGAGAGGTCAAGGAAAAATAATCTAAGATTATCTGATTTCTTGCAAATTTCTTGAGAAGCTGGATTTAAAGACCCTAGCTGGCGCAGAGGTCTGTTGAATTTTCACTAACTCTTCTCTGTTCTCTAGTCATGACAGAGAACAATGGAAATGAGCCTAGAGGAATAATGTTACTGCAGAAAAGTCAGTAGTTTCCATTTTTATTAAAATTCATTCTTCCCTAACTGCCATCTGTTTTCCTTTTGGGCCTGGCCAAATGCTTGGAGGTGAATGGATCAATGCTAATTTACATGACTGGTCCAGCTAACTATGGCCCCCATGCCCCGACATTTCCAATACATCCCTCAGCAAGGCTTTTACCTGAATATTCCAAACCAATAGGTTTTTTCCTCCATCTAAAACCATCACCAGGTATAGACAAGCCCCAGTGTCTGAAAAGTAAAGGAAAGCCTCTGAAAATTCAGCTCTTGGGTACAATTTGAACTTTTAGCACAACCTAGTGCAGCTGGAAATCTTGAGACTAAGCTAGCATTCATGCATTCAGCAATAGTCCCTGAATGCTCCCTCTATGCACAGTATCCAAAAGCAGTTTCCAGATGGGAGGACCCAGGCATTGTTTCCTATTACATGAGCCTCTGGAAGCTGTGCCAGGACACGTGGGGGAACAAAGTCACTTCTCACATTCCCTAGGAGACACTGTTCCTCACATAAGGTTCTGTCAAGCATCCTGCAGACCAGTAATCTATTTCCAGCCCTGTGGGGACTTGGTCTGGGATTATGGGCAGCTCATCTCACCACTGTGCTGGCCCCTGAGAGAGTCTTGTACCTCAGGGACAATCTCTCTTGTCATTACCTGCCTCGCAGGGATGTCAAGAGGATTTAATGAGATAATGTTTGTAAAGCATTTTGAGCTCCTCAGAAGAATGAATAGTGCTATATAAATGCAAAACATCATTATTATGATGATTACAGAAGCATTAACTGTAGTTAAAAGCAAGTGGGGAGGAGCCCTGATCCCATTACAATCTTCTATTTCTGAGAGCTGATAACCCTGAAATATGCACCCCCCTTTCCAACTGAAATTCTCCACCTTTATAATCAGCTCAGAGGTGAAATGTTTTGGGAAAATTTTAGAAATTTTTCTTTAGTCTCTTTTGAGAAGGAAGAACATTAAATAAGCACACTTTGTCTGCTTACAAAAGAGCTGTTTTGACCAAAATCATTCAAAAAGGCTGAGCTTTATGACTTCAAATTTAGCTGGTCTTTAGTCCCCACTGAGATAAATGGAGCAGTGTTAAATCTGAGCGGAGAAAATTGGTTTGGCAAGGTTCTAATGTTTGAAGCCGCCATTCAAGGGTTGCTGAATGGAGGCTGATTTTTCCATACAATGAAATTGTTTCTTTCTAGAGAAATTATTCCAAATATTTTTTTTCCCACACTGGAAAATGAGGTTTGTTATGTTGACAGTAATCCATCCTTCCAATTTAGAACGATCATTGATTTTCAGAAGAACTCTCAAAGTTCTTTTTCTTTTATAGAATCAGTCTTTGAGTAGCAGAAGAGCCCACGGTACAGCAGCTGTCTCAAACTGAAATGATTCTGGGAGCCAGGTAGGCCACATACAAGAGGGAAGTAGGCCAGGCATCATGACAGCTGAGCATGGTCACCATGCTGGGAACTGGTAGAAAGTGGTGAAGGATGGATGGGGGGAACTGGAGGACCTTTTAGAAGGACCCTCCACTCCTTAGTTCCTGCTCCCTCTTACCATACAGAAACACGTGTTTCTTCATCTTTTGAGGGAAGTAAAAAATCAGTAATTCTATATATCATCTCCCAATGTTAAACGTTATTCACAAATTCTTTTTCTTTTTCTTTTAAAAAAACATTATGTAGCCAAACCAAAGATCTAAGCCATGGGATGTTGTTTTCAACCTTGGCTCTAAACTAATGTGAATTTTCCAATGAAACTAGGATGGGCTTTTAAAAGTGGATTTTCTAAGACCAATAGAGTCTTAGAATAACAGAAGAACCATAGGATTCTGATAGCCCCTCCTTCTCCATTATCATATTCCCCTGCCTCCACCACAGGTTGTTTAATTTCTCTGTGCCTCAGCCTCCTCATTTGTACCATTAGCATAATAAGACCACCTACCTCATAAGGATGTTATGAGTAATAAATGAGAGAATAAGTGCAAAATGCTAGCAGACTAGCAATCATGAGCATTCAGTAAACCCTATTTGTTATTATTGCTGGTTCTCATTTTTTAACTAGCTAACGATGAACTAGGAATCAAGTCTAATGCCCTTTCTCTTTCATGACACTGTTTCCATTGCCTAATTCTCTTTGATCCAATTCAGTCTGGTAATTTTGTGGGTCTACTGTAGACTTAAAACAGAAAAGATGGGGCAGACCATTGAAAGCCAGTACTTCTGAGGGTTGCAGGATGGGAAATAGTTGCAAAGCCAACTGAGTCAGTGCAAAAGTATACCGATTTTACCCTCACAGCTTTGAAGAATCCAAGAGGTTCAACTTCATCCATCTGTTTCCAAAAGGCAATCTTTGATGACAAACTCTAGCAGAAAAGGAGGCACAGGAGTAAGCTCTGAAATACGGTTTAATCTGGGTTTCAGTTTTGGTATATACTTGGGAATGTGAAAGGCTCCTTTAGTAGTTGCTTTTACATCTTATTTGGAAAAGGAAGGAGTTGGTCTGGACAACCTCTTGGTCCCTTTCAGCTTTAATTTTCTGAGTCTGTGTCTTTGTATCTTCTTCTACATAAAGCATTCCCTACCAATAGCTGGCAATCACCAAATGTCAGTTATCAATGCTTCAATTATTCCTATCCTAAAATAATAATTAATTTTTTTTTTTTTTTTTTTGAGATGAGTCTCTCTCTGTCACCCAGGCTGGAGTGCAGTAGTGTAATCTCGGCTCACTGCAACCTCTGCCTCCCAGGTTCAGGCAATTTTCCTGCCTCAGCCTCCTAAGTAGCTGGGACTACAGGCACCCACCACCACACCCAGCTAATTTTTTTTTTGTATTTTTGTGTTTTGTATTTTGTGTATTTTTTTTATTTTGTGTTTATTTTGTATTTTTGTGTACAATTAGGCATATTGTACCTAATATACCTAATATATTTAGGTATATTAGGGTTTCACCATGTTGGCCAGGCTGGTCTCAAACTCCTGACCTTAGGAGATCCACCCGCCTCGGCCTCACAAAGTGCTGGGATTACAGGCGTGAGCCACTGCACCCAGCCAATAATTTTTTTTTTTTAGAAACAAGGTCTCACTCTGTTGCCCAGGCTGGAGTGCAGTGGTGCAATCTTGGCTCACTGTAACCTCCTGCCTTCTGGGCTCCAGTGATCCTCCCACCTCAGCCTCCTGAGTTAACTGGGACTACAGGTGTGCACCACCACACATGGATAACTTTTGTATCTTTTGTAGAGATGGAGTTTTGCTGTGTTTCCCAGGCTGGTCTCAAACTCCTGGGCTCAAGAGATTGGCCCGCTTCAGTCTCCCAAAGTGTTGGGATTACAGGCATGAACCGTTGTGCCTGGGCCCCTAAAATAATTTTTTATCTCACTTGGAAGATTAATATTATATACCTAAAACAGATAACAATTCAAGATAATATATGATTAAATGCATAAGCAAAAGATGCAAATAAATGCTTTAGGAGGTAGAAAGGGAAGAACAAGTTAGACCCATAGTGATAAGGGAAAGATTGAATAATAGGTGTATTTCTGAGGGACAGGAATGAAAGGGGTGGGCGAAGTGCATTCTGGAGGAATAACAGCAGGGCCAAAAGCAAAGAGGTGGGAAGTGTGGGTAGAAGCCCTTTGCCTTTCTCTATAGTGACTGATACACAGATTCAGAGGACTGAAAAAAAAAAAAAATGTTCAGAGGCATAATTCCTACAGGCCCCAGAATAACATTCCAAATTCCTATCAGGAAGACCTTGGAAAATTATAGTACCTAATTGGTACACCCATCTTCTCTGTTTCTTTAGAAAGTGTTCCATGGGGCTTAAGGAACTCTGGGAAGATAACAAAATGCCCACCAGAGAATGGGAGTCTCCTAAGAGATGCTAATGTAACAGGGAGGAGAGATGTGTGAAAAGAGAGAGATTCCTCTCGTGTTGAGCCTCCTAAGATCTACTGTGTGGCTTTTTATGGGTGAATAATGACCACAGAAATAAAGTCTAATAAAAGAATTTCAGCACTGTTGCCAGCCAGAGTTCTGCAGTCATCAATGTGAAATATTCTGCCTGTGCCCCATCTGTTTGGGAGGACACTTGGCGCTGTGGAGGGAAACTTGAGAACATTTCTGTATCATGGAGAAAACAACTATCTTGGGCCTTACTTGCCAGGCAGATGACACCCACAGCATCTTCTCTGTGCAGACAATAGAACAGGGGACAGAGTCTGGTGAAGACTCTGGGACTGCTAGGGGCAGGGTGTCTGAAGGACAGGCTCTTTTGGAATATAATTTTATTGATTTTAGTTCAACCAGTGAAGGAAGCTCATAGTGATGAAGGAATTGAGAGCCTATCAAACAATGCTAATTTCCAAAACTTGCAACTCCTAAAACTTGAGCTGACAATCTTTTATTACATTCTATTTTTGCAGGAATTGCTTGCCCATAAAGCCACTTGGTAGATTTTAAGAGGGCCCTACATAAGAGGGGTCTCTGTTTTCTCACTGCTTTTTGAGCTGCAAACTGTCAGCTTGGGTTGGTTCAGATTGATCTACGCTCTCTTTGACTTTTCTATTTATCCATTAACTGGCTCAATGTGAGGACTGGTTTACAACAGCACTGTGAACAGTGTAAAGGGCTGGGTTGGAGGGTGTAGGACTGGCTTGAGTTCTTTCATGGCCTCTGTCAGTGTACTCCACACAGCCATGGCAAATAAACAGACTAAGTAAAAGTAGATGGTTCCTCTACAAGTATACTTCAAGATGAGTTCCCTACACCTGCTGCCTCCCAACCAAATTGCTACTCTTAACACCCTTCCATAAAGAAAATCTGCCACTGTTGATTTCTCTTTGGAAGAGATTCAACAGGTGGCATCAAAGGAAAACCCCCAGTCAGAGATGCAATGGATAAATGCTTTCTTCCTCCTATGACCAAGGACAACAGGGATGTATCTTCCAGCACTGTAGGTAGATACTCACCAAACAACAGCTCTACCCTTCAATCAGAAGCCCTGGAAAAACTAGTTTGCCCTTGAAGAATTTCTTGCTTGGCCATTAATGAGGAGAAGGAAGGATGAGAGGAGAAGGTGAGGCTTTTAAAATCACTGCCCAACCTGAAACTAACAAGAATAAAAATGTCCAATCTCGGAGACTAAGCACCAAAGGAGATGGAGGCTGGGTTCTCCTCATGCTCCAGCCCTAAGCTGTGTCCCTGGGAGAGTCACTTAACCTCAGTGAACTTCAGTTGCCTCCTCTGTAACTCACCTGGTGCTCTCCACTGAATGATGGTTAACGGCAGAGTGAAACTGTGATGTAAAGGGCTATAGTGATTGCTCCTCAGGAATGTACTGTCTAGATAAGTGATGGCAAGAGAGAGTGAGAGCAAAGACTATCTCACCCAGCACCAGCCGGAAAAGTAAGAGAGCCTCCGGCTCCTCGAGCCAGGGGTCCCTCAGTCAGGCTCCTGCAGGGGCTGGGTCACCTACGTGGATCACCATCCACAGGGGGACCATTAATAATTCTGCTGACAACCAACATAAAGTGGCATTGCCGAACCCGAGGTATGTGAGCTCCTTACCTATTTATCACTTGAACTGGTGAAGGGAACACTGGCTGCCTCAGAGTAGAGAGGTGCACTGGCCCTTGGAGGAGCCTAAGAAGAGAGTTGTAATAAACGCGATAATAATGTGACAATAATGATAATAACCACCCGAATTAACAATTGTTGAGGCACTTATTATGGACTATTTGCTAATGATTTGACATAAATTATCTCTTGTAAGTCCTACCACAACTCTCTAATATAGATATTATTATTCCCATCTTACAAGTGAGGAAACTGAGTCTTCAAGAGATTGAGTAACTTAACTTGCCCCAAACTAGTCAGGATCACTACATGATCCTGCAGTAACAAAAAACAGTGGCTTAAAGCAATAGAAGTTTATTTGTTATTTACATTGAAAGCAGGTGACCAGGAGTCTCTGCTTATCCTGGTCACTTAGATTCCCAGGCTAAATCCAAATTGACACATGCTTCCTCAGTTGCTACAGAAGGGGAAGGGAATGTGATGAATTTTGCACTAGCTTTTAAAACTCCCACTTCTACATTCATTCCCTCATATTGCTTGTCCAAAGCAACTCACATGGCCACACCTAACTCCAGAGGGGGCGGATAAGTTCAATTCTACCATGAACCCGGTTAGAGAATGGGAATATTTGTCAACAGCCTTGTTACTGGCCATCCAGCTTCACAGATCTAATAGGTGGGAAAACCAAGTTTCAAAACCACGTTGGTTGACTTCAGAGCCTGTGCACTATTCTCACACTTCTGGAAGAGATCAACCAGCTGATAATCTCTTGCCCCCTTCATGACTCACCCCACACTGTCCTTGCAGCCTCTTCCCTTCCCTTCTCAGGCTGTGGGTTAAGAGATAGGCACTGGGTGATTGATAGCTCCTGGCAATAGCTAGAGAGAGATTATCTAGCAGCATGTGCTGAAGGAGCCATGGCTGGGAGTCTGCTCATAATAGCAATTGAAGCACTGGTTTCCACAGGGTTTGAAGTGCCAGGGTCTCAAGGGTTTATTAATCCCACAGCAGTCCTAGGAGGGGTTCGTTTCTGCTGTTATTTATACTTTTTGCTGTGCTCATCCAGCAATGAGAGTCAGTTGGGATTATGTTCCAGGGACACAGAGCCCTGGATGCCATCCAAACTAGGGCTGTTGAGGGTTCTTCCTCCTCAGTTAGCTTCCAGGCTGCATTCATACAGAGGAGTGAATGGAAGCTATTTAGTTACAAAGATGCAGACACACACATCAGAGAGGAGGTTGCCAGGAGGATGTGGCATCTTGAGACCTTGCTAATTCCCTTAGAGCTAAGCCTAAAAGCTATCTCTTCTGTGATCTCCCCTCCCCAGTTCAGAGATCTGACTGCCTTCCTTGGAACAGCTGTCCTCTCAGTCTGTCCCTGCACTCCTTGTTAATACCTGGTTTTATTGTTTGTTTGTTTTTCCTGTGTGACATGCCTTGTCTGCTGTAACTAGCATGAGATCCTCAGCGCTCGTATTATGACTGATGCTTTGTGGGGATGCTCAGAGTACTGCACACCTACAAGGTGTTCAATTAGTGTTTGCAGCCCCTGGCACCTGACTAACTCTCTGAGCTTACCTCCTGCTATTACCTCCTTTGCTTTCACTTTGCACTCTGCTGGTTGGAATGAACCACTCATCTTGCCATTGCAGTCCTCCTCACCTTAGCCTACGCTGTCCTTTGGCCTGGAATGCCTTTCCCCTCCTCACTGCCGGCCACCCACCTCAACTGAGTGGATCCCTCCCTTCTTTATGCCAACACTGTCTTTGCACATAGTTCTATTATAGAAATATTTGTATTTCAGTTCATTGTTTACCTCTCTGTCTTCTACACCAGACTGAGAACTCCTTGAGAATAGACATGTTGTATTTATTTTTTGTATCCTCTGCCTTTACCAATGCCTCAACAGGACTAGGTCTAAAGTTAGGTGAGTGAGGCACTTGGTGGGGACACAAAATGTAAAGGGACACCAAAAAAACTCAGCAGTTAAAATAAATAATATTTAATGCAATATTTTAAAAATCAAAATTAATGCAAAAATCCATGATAAATGAAATATCAAATTTTTATTTTATTTTATCATTTTTAGAAATTTAAGATGTACAACATAGTGTTTTGATATAGACATACAATAATGATTACCATAGGTAAGCAAATATATTTATCATCTCCCATACTTACCTCTTTCTTTTTTGTTAAGAGGATCTCAAATCTACTCACTTAGCAATCTTTCAGTGTATAATACGGTACTATTAACTATAGCCCTCAATATTTGAAATAAAGATAGATCAGTTACAGTACCATATCAAATCATACTAGAGTCTGGGGCAAAAGGAAAAATCAGAAATACTGATTTTGTCTTCTTTTTTTTTTAATTTTTTTATTATACTTTAGTTTCTGGGATACATGTGCAAAACGTGCAGGTTTGTTACATAGGTATACACGTGCCAGGGTGGTTTGTTGCACCCATTAATCCGTCATCTACATTAGGTATTTCTCCTAACGCTATTGCTCCCCTAGCCCTCCACCCCCTGACAGGCCCCAGTGTGTGATGTTACCCTTCCTGTGTCCATGTGTTCTCATTGTTCAATTCCCACTTATGAGTGAGAACATGTGGTGTTTGGTTTTCTGTTCTTGTGTTAGTCTGCTGAGAATGATGGTCTCTGGCTTCATCCATGTCCCTGCAAAGGACATGAACTCATCCTTTTTTTATGGCTGCATAGTATTCCATGGTGTATATATGCCACATTTTCTTTATCTAGTCTCTGATTCTGTCTTAACTTAAAATTTAAAAATTTTGTTCATCCTACCTGTTTTTGCATTAATTATATGCGTACTTTTTGCATTAATTTTTGTTTTAAAAAGTATTGCCCAGAATGTGATAGGTGCTCTATGAATATCAAATGAGAGTCAGGGAGATGGTGACTGAATGAGTACATGAGTGAATGGTTGCGAAAACTTTCCAGAATAAACCTCTAATTATCTAAAGTGTCCATATTTACTTCCAGAATTATACGTGTGTGCTTACCAACTGCTTTTTTATTCTATTATCTGCCTTTTGGTTCAATTCATCTAAACCCTTTCCCAAGTTTATAGAAAAGGAAGAAAAGAAAAATAATGCTGTAAATTGAGTTAGCTAAATGTGCTTTGCTCAATTAGTTGGAGCACCATATAATGGGGCCAAGATTTGACATGTGTGTGGGCCAGTTGCTTGGTTTGGATCTCAAGAAAGAGTACCCCCCTTCCCCTCCTCCATCCTAGTTGGTCAAGGTACAAAAAGAGGATGTTGATTACTGTGGACACTGCCTAAGAGACTAACTATTAGAGCAAATCCATCGCCACCAACAGAAACAAAGAATGGGTATCTCCCAGACAGAAGGTTGGCATTTTTGGTTGAAATGGGTGCTTGGGCTTCTTATGCATCATTGTTACCATAGATTCATGTGACAAGAACTGGTCATACTGGAGCTACTCTTGTTCTCGTTATGGCATTACTGTGGGCTCGTGGGAGAGGCACTACCCCAGAATTGAGGAGATTAGGTTTGGGCTTATCTCTACTCTCATGAGCTAAGTTACCCTGACCAAGTTCCTTAGCTATTCTGAGGCCAGTTTATTCATCTGTAAAAAGAGAGGGTTATCTATAACAGTATGATTTTCAAAACCTGTACTGTGGCATTCTAGGGTTGTAAGCAGGTCTCTCAGGGGCCGCTGATGGGATTGTGAGGCAGGTGAACAGAGCCACATGCTTCAGCCAGAGCAGCCCCAGTTTGATTAATTATTAGACATCTGTGTAGGATTTGTTTTATTTGGAATAAAAAAAGAGAGAGTAGGTTCCACTGCTTAAAAAAAAGACATGAAACATTTGTCTAGATGATTGTGATAATCCCAGCAGCAACTACGATGCTTGAGTCTATGGTCTTTTGGCTGCAGCTTTCAGGAGTGGCAAGTTTGCTTCAGCTGTGTCTGAAAGATGTGTTCACTTAACTCCATGGACTAGGAAGGCCCAAGTTACAGAGGCACACACAGACTGATAGCTTGAATTTTTTTACCCTTTCATGTCATCCAACATCTTTGTCGCAAGAAATTTCTTAAAATTAGTCGCATGGCTACCACCACAAAGTTTTGAGGCAGGCCCGTAAGAATTAGTTCAACTGCTTATTCAATGCTTGAATTCCTCCTCTCTGTTGCCATTAAGCAGTCATGCAGTATCTTATTGAATTCCTCCAGTGACTGTGAACTCACTGTCTCTAAAAGCAGTCCATCCCACCTTTGGTCATATCCGACTTGAATCCTTAATTCATAGAGCTTCACCTCTTCATACCATGTAAGACAAATCCAATCCCTTTTTACTTAGTAACCCTTGACGTAATTGGAAAGTGATCATTCACTCCTAGCCATCTTCAGTCAGTCAAGTCAATGGCCCCCATCCTTGAGCTCTTCACTTTATGACTTAGGCTTAACCCCCTCCACCACGTCAGAGCTCCTCATTATTTGCTTCCCCTCTCTTAATGGTTACATAGGAATGGAATGCAACAGCCTGCACAGGCTGATCAGACCAGAGTAGAGCAAAAGGGTTTTCTTTTTCTTGTCCAGTGCTTTTCAACCCTTCTGTGCATTAAAAATCACCTGGGCAGTTTTTGAAAAAAGTATTGCTTTCCTGGCTCCATCCCTGAGCTATTAAATTAAAAATTATTGGGGTGGGGTCTAGGCCCTGACTTTTTTTTTTAAGTCCATGTAATTCTTTTGTGTGGCCCGAATTAAGAATCAATTCTTCTGATACCAGGTCCTTGATTCTTGCTTTGATTAGCCAATGATTTATTGGAGCATGCTACACAACTTGGTTGGTGGGTCAATTTGAAAAAAGGAGAGAACTATTTTTTCTATGTGTCTACCATACACAAGTACTGAGCTAGATTCTTAACTACATAGTTTCATTTAATCCTCAAATGTGAGTCAGGTGGTTTTGCCTCAGTTTTATTAAAGAGAAAACTGAAGCTCAAAAGGATTAAACAATTCACTCTGGGTTACTCAGCTATACAAGTGGCTGGATTCAGATTCAAACCTGGATCAGAGTCCAAAGCCCGCCTTTCTTTTATGCCACTCTGCATTCCTTAATTCAATTAACGTAACAATTTATTAATCAGGACCTACCCTATGCTAGACATGTCCTAAGCCAGCAACTGTTGTGAACTGAAGTTTTCGTGGTAATCTGCCAAGCTGCACGGGGACGTGGAGCATTTTCCTTTTTCTCAATGATTTGTTTATGGGTATGTTTTCTTGAAGGAAAAATCATGTTGACGTAATGCAGGCTTTGTAGAGAAATAAGTCTTTGGTATTTGGTTGTAAAATAAATGTCAGAATAAAATGTTTGAGAAAATAAAGAGCTATATATAAAATTATTTCCCACAGAACTGTAGAATACTGATGGGCTGTTACTGATGTTTCATTATGTAGAGCAAATTTGGTAATTAAGGAAAGGGCTGCCATGCCCTGGCCACTCTTCATCCCTACGACTGTGGTCTCTTTGCCGGAAGTCACCAGAGTGACTTCACGTTGTTTCAGCCACAAGGTTTATCCCATCCTTTAAAGACCATCCCAGTCAGGTGAGTCTCAGTACCATGACCAATATCCAGTGGCTCTATGACTCTTCTCACCAAAACTTCTGGAACATACTCTAATGAAGATGGCCACTTTTTTCTCCATAGGTTGGAGGGCTATTTATGGGGGTCACCTATACACTGACAGTAGCAGCTAGGAAACAATGATAAGAATAAGGAAAGCGGGGCTAGTAACGGTGGCTCACCCTTGTAATCTCGGCACTTTGGGAAGCTGAGGTGGACAGATAACCTGAGGTCAGTAGTTCGAGACCAGACCACCCTGGCCAACATGGTGAAACCTGTCTCTACTAAAAATACAAAAATTAGCTGGCCATTGTGGCGGACGCCTGTAATCCCAGCTACTCAGGAAGCTGAGGCAGGAGAATCACTTGAACTTGGGAGGCAGAGGTTGCAGGAAAAAAAAAAAAAAGAATAAGAAAAGTGGTCCTGAAAAAAGAAGGGGGTAGAAGAAACAAAAGTGAAATATAGAAAAGAGAAATAAAAAGACAAAGCTATGTTTGGAGCACAGCATCTCCAGATAGGATTCCTCCTGACTACAAATCCCCCTACTCAGCATCCATCTCTTTCCCAGGCTGAAATCAGCCTCTTTTAGATGACATCCTGGACAATCCCTCTTCCTTGAGGGCTTTCCTGTTCACCAAAGATTGAGTCATTATTCTGCTCCTATTCTCCCAGTCCTGTATTTATCTCATCACAGGACACACTATGCTGTATTAACATTGTCTCATTACTTAGTAGTCACTTCTTTTAGATCAAAGCTTCTTAACTATGTTCTCCAGGTGAGTTACAAGTGTGCCCAAGTTTTGGCACACCTCAGTGCTTAGGGCATCCTAGCTGCTGGAGCCCTGAGCAGCCTAACTCTGGAAACTATTCTTTATGTGTGCCAAGACATCACAAAAGTTAGGAAACTTTTCTAGGACCTTCATTAATGACAGGAGAGAATGAAATGAGAGAGGGAGGGAAAGGCAAGAAGGGAGAGAGGGGGAAAGAGAGAAGGAAGGAAGGGAAGGAAGTGGGAGGCTGACCATGTGAGAACCGATTTTCAGCAACTGAAGATACTCAAAAACCACCATTTACTAGGGTGTTCTTCAAGCAGTTCCTGTCTGGATAGGATATTATGCTATTATACTATTAAGGTCCTCCTGTCTTTTGAGCCAGAATGATCTCGTATAAAGAACATGGGTTTTGGAATCTGAAAAACACAAGTCTGAATCCCAGCTTTGAGACTTAAGATCTATGGTATTCTTTCAAGTTATCTAATCTCTGTGCCTCAGATTTCTCATCCATAAAATGGAAATAATAACAGTTTCATTTTTAGGCTATTACGAGAATTAACAAGATAATGTTTTTGCAATACTCTTGGCACATAATACATGCTCAAGATTTTCTCTAACATTTTGTGATTTTGTTTCAGAACTACTTCAGGAATGATTTTTGCAGCAAATGATAGTTCATATAGTTTTGTGCTTCAGTTTGAGTAGTTGCATTCAAATCCTGGTTTTATATTTGTTAGTTATATGACCCTAGGCATATTATTTAACCCCCCTCCATCTTCCATGCCTCTATTTTTTTGTTTTATTCCATCAAATGTAGATAACTACACCTACTTTATCAGTTTTTGTGTCCAGGTCACATTAACAGTTTTTGTTAAGAAGGTTAAATGGGTTGACATGAGTTAAGCCCTCAGAATGTGCCTGCACATCATCAACACTCATGTTTATGTTTCCTATTAGCAACGGTATTTAGTAGGAGGCAGCTAAAGGATTCCAGTAAACCGATGATGTGCAGACACACCCCCTGTCCAGACGGCTTCTGTGCAGTTGTGGAGGAGACACCACAGCATCTGAAATTGGAGCCCTTCATTGACAGTTGGGTGGGAGATGTAGAAAAGTTCATTTACACTTAATATATATTCAGCTATACTAATTAGTACAAGCTCCTAAGCCTAAAATAAATTAAACCAAACTTTAAAAAAGAACGAGGCTATAGGCTGGTGAGAATATTGAGAACTTCTTGTTATTATTATCACATTCCAATTATTATAAGTGAAAATGTTGACACAAACCAAGGTTATCTATGAACCAGAAGATCCTAGGCCCTTGAGTCCAGAATCATAAAGAGGTTTAAGCATCAAATAGCAAGTACTTACTGTTATAACTTTCAGTGTTTTAAAATCTGTTATGTGGTTAATGTTTTTCATACATCACACATTCAAACTTTGCAGGCCACCTATATTAGTTTCCTTGGTTTGCCATAACAAAGTACAGAAAACTGGATGGCTAAAAGCAACAGTAATTTATTGTCTCACAGTTCTGCAATCCAGAAGTCCAAGTCCAGAATCAGGGTGTCAGCAGGCCCATGCTTTTTCTGATGTCTCTAAGGGAGAATCCTCCCTTACTTCTTCTGGTTTCTAGCGTTTCCCTGCAATTTTTGTCATTCCTTGGCTGGTAGAGGTATCACTCCAGTCACGTGGCTGCCTTCTCCCTGCAAGTCATCATATCATCTTCTCTCTGTTGTGTCTGCATCTGTGTCCAAATTCCCCCTTTTGATAAGGACACCAGTCACATTGGATTAAGGCCTACCCCAATTACCTCCTTTCAATTGGGTTACCTCTGTTAAAATCCTATTTCCAAATAAGGTCACATTCTGAGACACTGGGGATTAGGACTTCAACATATCTTTTGAAAGGGACACAATTTAGCCAGTAATAGCACCCATTAAGGTTGGTATTACAGATGAGATATTTGAGCCTAAGAGGGTCAAGAAAGGTGTCCAGGTCACATAGCTCCATGTCTTCTGGACTAGATCCCCACACTCCTTGGCTTCCCTGTGCTGGCTCTTCTGGTATGTCATTCTGGGCAGGGTGAGCTGGCCTCTCTTATGACATGGTTGATCCTGCAGCACATATTTGTCTGAATTTGATCAATCAGTTCTGTAGTCTTTCCGTGAACTGTCTCAACTGGAGATGTCCTTTCCCTTTTCTGTGTCTCAAGTAGTGGCTGACCCTCACCATGCCTGCCCATGCACAGTCAGAGGACACCCTGAATGCTGCAGGAATGAGAGGAAGAGGGTACTTGGTATCTGAGCCATCCTTTGGCCTTGCTTGTTTCCAGTAAGTTTTGATGATTTCTCCTGATCAGTGAGCATCAGCCTTGATTTCTGCTGCACTTTCCTAGTTGACCACTGTTCTATGGCCTCCAGTGACCAGTCCATGCAGTCTCCCTGTGCCCTCTTCTCCTGTCCTATGAGTTTTCTTAGACCTGCTAGCCCCCCGTTAGTCACTGTCTCAGTCCTATCTGGGGTATCTTAGCTTCTGGGTATGGGCAGGAGTGGAAATTGTGCATGATCTTGGCAGCAGGGTCTCTTCTCTGCTGCTGCCTGCTGCTGGGTGTCTTGCAATTCTTGTAGCAAGCTTGTCATTGTCCTGGGTCAGCTCAACAGGCTCCCCTAGCCAGCTGGGCTCCTATTTCAGCTCTCACAGGCACTGTGGCTTTCTGAGGCTTTAATGCCAGCTCAGCTCCCACCTGGGCTCTTCTTCCCCTGGCTACCCTGACAGATCTCTTGGATTTCAAATTACAGCCACCTGTGTTCTACTCAGGACCATGAGATCTCCTCCATACCCTTAGGGATGCAGTCTAGGGGGTTGAGGCAGGAGGAATTATTTCCTCTGACCCTCTCTTTGCCCATATGTATCATGTTGTCTTAGTCTATTTTATGCTGCTATAACAGAATAGCTGAGACTGAGTAATTTGTAATAAACAAAAAGGTATTTCTCGTAGTTCTGAAGACTGGGAAGTCCAACATCAAGGTGCTGGCATCTTGGGGGTGGGGGGTTTTTGTGCTGTGTCATCACATTGTAGAAGGCATAGAAATGGCAGAAGGGCAAAGGGAGGTTAAGAGGAGAAAAGGGGGCTGAACTAACCCTTTTATAATAAAACCAATCGCGTGATAGTGGCATTAATCCATTCATAAGGGTGGAGCCCTCATGGCTTAATCACCTTATAAAGGTTCCACCTCTTAATACTGTTACAATGGCAATTAAATTTCAACATGAATTTTGGAGGATGTGAGCATTCAAACCATTGCACCTTTCATCTACACAACTCCCCCATAGTGGTGTGGTCCTCTGGGTCCAGGCAAGAACACTGGTACTACCAGTTCAGGCAAGAAGCATGGTAAAGGCCTCTTGGCTCACTATGTGGAGTTCTCTACCACCCCCTCTTTCAGGGTTTCAACCTCAAAGTAGAACATGGAGCATGGCCCATACTCACCACTGAAACTTGTTTGTAGTCATCTTCCTGCCTTCTTCAGGATTTTCTCTCAAGTCTAGAAATCGTCCTACCTCCTCTCTGTATGATGGTGCAACTGTCTTTACAGCCTTAGGCATTTCCTCTTCTCTAATTTTTAGTGTAAATTCCATGCTTGAGTCCTTCAGCCTTTTTTCACCACAAAGCTAAGTTTTGATATTAAAACAAAAACAGTGCAGCAATAACTACAATCAGTCCTAGCTCTTGGAACAGCAAATCTTGGCTTTCAAGAACTCCAAAACAACACTGTAAGTCTTGGTTCTCAAGAGGTTCTATGGTGCCCTGGGGCAATTAGCTTCAGCCTGTTGGTCTAGTTTCAAAGGTGAAACAGTTGTAAGTAAAAAGGCATTACCTATAAAGGAAAAGTCATGAGATAATATTTTAGAATATTGCTTTACTTTTGTTTAATCTTTAAGATTTTGCAGCCAAAAAGAGAATCTTTCCCTGGTACCACCCAGAATTTGTGAGTTCAGTTGGCTGAAGCATCCTTTTGATGAATCCTAGATTCTGGCCTGCAGGAGTTGATTGGTTTTGCTCTAGTCTAGGGCCAGAGATAATATCTCTACTTCTGGCTTCTCACATCCCAAACATGTGCTGTCAGTCCCTGGCATGTAGATAGGGATGAATAAGCACAAGCTTGCTGGCTTCTAGTGATGGGAAACACTGACTTGTTACTGAGTTTCTAGCCTTATCTTTCTTTATTAGCAGGGGCCATGTCACTTTATGCCTGCCATCAACACTGTAAACTTGATCATCCTGTCTAATCTGTCATTTTGCAAATATAAAAATGGAACTCTCAAAAGGTAAGAAAAAATGCCCGAAAGATTCCAAAGCTTCATTGTAGTGAAGTCAGAGACAAGGAGCACTGGGTACATGCAAGTTTAAGGAGATCAGAACTCCCACATTTTATCTCCACCACGCCATGCTGCCATGAGGGTTCCTCGCTCTTCCCAACCAACAGATTGTTTTTCTACTATAAATATCCAGTTTGGAGGTGGAGGTGGACAAGTGCAAATGCTCGACCCCAAGAAACTCTAATCCATCTGCTCATGGCTGCCGAAGATAGAATTTCTGATGAGCTGGGACCTCAGTTTCTTTGCCAAGAGACTTTAGCCCACATGCCAAGAAAGGATTTAGTCCCCTGCTCAGATGAACCCCCGTCTGAGAGTGTGGGGATTACAGCGAAGGCTGCTCTTGGCGCATCCATGGCATTCTATCCAGCAACCCCTGCTCTGGAGGAAAAGACACTGGGTAGACACAGAGAGTAGGCAGGGATGAGGGGTTCCTGTTTTCAGTTCTAGTTGACGCCACTGCGGGCAGCAGCAGCAGTCTCTGTAAAGCCTGGGACAGCCACAACACCATGCTGAAAGTTCTGTGGATTTTTAAAAGCCAGCTGTCAGCTCAAGCTTGTTCCGCTGAGCTTTCAGTCCTGATGACTAGACTGGCAGTGTCCCCACTTGGAAACCTGGAAGGAACACTGACTTGCTGTCAATCACAACTGTACCTTTTCACACAGTTTTTGCTTTCAAAGCAGAGATCCCCTCCCCGGACAACTTGAAACCCTCTGTTCTTTCTAGAAGAATATACAGGAACTCCCCACTCGCACAATGGAAAGACAATATTGAGAATTTTTAAAGCAATTGAAGGAAATAGATCTACATGCCATAAAATGGTAGGAGGCCAGGGCAGGGCAAGCTGCCCTTAATTAACCGTATACCACACAAACACACAAACAACATTCCCTTCGCTCATGTAAATAAGATTACATGAAAATATCGTGGACAATCTTGGAAGTAAAAAAACAAGTTAAATGAACCACAAAAGGGCTTCTTTGAAAAGAGGCAAAAATCATCCCACAAGCTTTATTTTGCTGAAAGTTACAGAAGAAGGGAGGGTTTATTCCATGTGCATGGGGTGATTGTAATGTAATAAGACTGCTATTCTTATGTGGCTCGTTAACTAGCCTTAAAGATAATTCTAAGAGGAGTTCAAAGGATATTTTGAGCAGTGGGAGCATCAGCAAAGGCATTACTTTGAATGACAGCCCTCCCTTGGATCTCTGTAAAAAGTTAATCACATTTCATATGCAAATAGAGACCCCCCAGGTACAGTGTCGGGCTTCATTCATTTATTTAAATGGTATTTCTGAGCTCTTACCCAGTGTGCAGCACTGTGCCAGGTGCAACAGGGCATACGAAAAAGGTAGGCTTCGTTTTCCTGCCCCTGCTATCTTTGGAGAGAAGTTCGGTTGTACAACACAAAACATTTAACTGACACACAAGACAGAATTGTCAAAATAATTGGCCACACGTCATGCAAGAGCGTCAAGCTGTCTTGCGTCAACTGCCAGAGCCACCTCCCCACTTTTCTCCCCAGCAGCTGCCTCCCCGAATCAAATGTCTAGATGTCAAGTAGTGGGCTTCTTGGGATTGACTCTGCAGGTGAATGCCTTGATGGTGGGGGCCTGTCTCTAGCTTTCCTTTCCTCATGCCATTTGGACCTCAGCATCTTTTCAGGGATCTCTGATGTGTCTAAGTTGCCATGGGGAACAATAGTCTCCTAAAAAACTGAAGCCACCCCGCTGAAAGGAAAAGGGAAGGGAGAAGGAAAGGAATGGAAGGATAAAAGGCAGGGCCTGCTTGGGGATCAGAATAGAAGTCGGGTATCCCAAGGAGGAAGGATGATGGGAAAGAAGGGCAGGTGGTGCTGCTGACCCCCTCCTCTCTATTTCCAAGGACGGGACTCCTGCCTTGTCCTCTTTGTCTTCTACCCCATGTCTTCTCTATCATTTGACCCATCACCATCCCAACTGACTTTGTCTGTACTCCCTCAAAAACTCGATGGGTTATAACTGATACTAGATAACATCCAAATTCCTGACCTTGACCATCCCATTCATCCAAATGACTTTTCCATACCTTGTGCCCACTGCTCTTCTGCCGAATCCTCAGCTCCCACCACATTGGCCTAATTGCCATTGCCCAAATGTGCCCTTCATTTTCTTTCTCAGACCCTCCCCTCTGCCTGGTCTGCCAGTCCCACCCATCTTCCCCATTGAACCTGCTCATACTTTAAGCCCCTCTCCACACTCACCAGCCCACAGCAAGCTTGTCTTCCCGCCTTTGACTCCTCGTCATTCCTACAGTCTGTAGCACTCCCATAGCCCATGTAAAATATCTTGTGTTATATAATGATGGCTAAATGCTTAACGGATCTTAAATGCAGGCAGGCAGGTAGGCAGGCAAGAAGGAAGGAAGGAAAGAAGAAAAGAAGGAAGGAAGGAAGGAAGGAAGGACAGGAGGAAGGGAGGGAGGAAAAGAGAGAGGGAGGACTTACCTCAGCCACTAGCTTTGAATACATGGGACTTATGATGGAAAATGGTGAAGGATTCTGAGTCAGTTATTTTTGCTTAGTTAAGAGAGTTATACAGATGACATTTGGTGGTAGCACTGTGGCCAGGGCAAAGAGTTCTCGGCCTTGGTGAGCTGAGGCAGGGCCTGCCATGACAGCCAGGGTTCCTGGCAGTAGAGGAGGGGGCTTCTGTCCAGACAGACTTCACCTTGCCAGGGGTAGCCACCGCCCTGCCACCTGGCTCCAGCATCAGAACCCACAGAATTCCTCCTTCCTCACAACTACAGGATGACACACTAATTACCAGGCTGGCTCTCATTTAAATTCTTCTCAATGGCGAGTGCGGAAGAGGTGACAAAATCCCTACAGGATTTCCATTTGTTTTAATTCTAGTTCAGCTCCAGGGATCTCCTCATTAAACCACATCACTGAAGCCATTAGGGGCCAGGGACCAGCCAGAGGCAGCGAACCTGAGGTGGAGCTGCGGCCTCAGGGGTCTCCCTCCTCCTTCCTCTCATTCATCTCTCTCCCCACTGTTCCTGCGTCTATCTAGGTAATGCTCCCCATCTGTATGCCCATGTCATTTTCATATTCTATCCACTGGGCTGTTTGCACTGTTTGTATTTTCTGCCTGTTCTGCTTTACAGCCCCTTTTCGTCTACAGCATCTGTCCTGTTGATACTCTGTTCTATTTATATTCCCCTGCAATGCCTTGCCTCTCGAGCCTCCTTTTTAATCTGTTTTATCAATCTTGTTTACCCTCTCCACGGCCCCTCATCTTGCTATTATCTGGTTATCTATCTAGTTAAATTGCCCTCACCCCTCCCTCTCTGTCCCCAGATCTTCCCTGAATGCACCCAGGTTCCCCCAGCAGGCCCACCTGCTCCACCTCACAGCCACATCCACATTTGACAAGTGAAACCTACCAAACTCCGCTGTAAGGCGAGCCCTGCTCAGCCAGGCACCCACAACTGCAGACCCGAGAGGTCTGGATCTATTCACTACTAATAACAAGTGCTAATATATATTGAGCATCCAGCACATGGCAGGCCCTGGGCTGGGTCTTCATTTTCTGCTTTCAACAGCTTTTCAAAGCAATTTCCTCCTTATATGACAGAGGAGGAAGCTGAGGCTCAGGGAGGTGAAATAACTCACTCAAGGTCACACAGTTAACATGTAGGATATTGACAACCCACTCTTAGTTATCTGCATGAGCAATGGCATGGATAACCTTTCCCTGCAGAAAAATGTGAAACTCATTTCTAATAGACTCTGGAATATAGCATTTGGGGCAGTAGATTTCCCTCCTGGTGCTGCTCTACTGCAGCTGACCATCAAATACAGTGCAAGAAAGGCCAATGGGTAGACCACAGATTCTGAACACTCCTAGGGTTAGCGTGGTCCTCCACAGAAATGATACTATAGACGGCATTATTCACGGGATTTGGAAGGGTCAGTGTGATAGCTGCCAGCCCATTTCCCTACCTCGCTCCCAAACCCACACTCCCAGCCCTCCAAGCCATTTCTATTCCCTGAGCACCCACACTGACCAAGGCTTGTGTGGGGCAGTGTCAGACGTCTGTGAAGTATAGTGAAGATGGAAGATTCCAGTGTGGCCTCAGATAAATCATGGCGAGAATGATTGACTGTCCATTGTGTGTTAGGCAGCAGGAAGGTCCCAGAAATGGAACTATCATGGCTGAAGAGGGTGACCAGGGAATCCTCAGGTCACTTGGTCAAGAAAAAGGAATGACTTCACTCCCAGGCCTAGAAAACTCCTAAAACGCAGATCCTAAGGACAAAGAAAAGTGACAAGATAGAACCTGCCCAATAAACTATAGGGGAAGTTACTGAACTACTTGAAGGTAGTTACCCCAAATTCTTCCCTGGGTCCTCATTATCTCTAGAGTTGGATCCAGACTCCCAAACCCGAGATTCAAGACTCTCTGTAGCCTACCTCTTGTACCCTATAAATGCTTAACCTGCTGCATGAGCTCCCTTTCCCTGCCAGATGAGAATAACACAAGGTCTGTTATCACCCTGCATATGGTGTGGGGGAATGAATTGAAACCTCCAGGAGGCATGCTTGAAAAAGAATGGATGGTCCTTCTTTGAATATTACCAAGATCTTTATATTAGTCCTTGAGGATTTGACAGAGTCCAGTGATGGGAAAACACATGCATCTCAATTATCATACACAGAGTAGAGAAGTAATGAGCACTAAAATAAGTTGTAATTAGTATGCATTGGGAGCACAGAGGAAGGGAAGCCTTATCTTGGTTTGGAGGTTGAAGAAGGCTTCATGGAAGAGGTGGCATCTCAAAAAATAGTGTCTCAAAAATGAAGTAGGATTATGCAGAGTCTCAAAAAATAAATAGGATGTATACAGATATTCTAAGAGAAAGGGTGAACATTTAGCAAAGGATAGTAAAGTTTATGAAGTATTTACAAGCTTGGGATGATGAGGTGGGATGATGATGGAGGTGGAGAAAGATCATGCTTTTATGTGAGTAGCTGGTGTCACTAAGAATAAATTCCTAGGGGCAGTGGCCTTGTCTTTGTAGCTGCTATGCCTAGCACAGTCAGGGCTGGTCCTGAAAGAATATTTCTGATTGTTGGTGATAGATGGCAATGATGATGGCATGTGCAAGGGTGGTGCCAATGCTGCTTTATGAGACTCAAGTCACTGGTACAGTGAGGCTGAGGATCACCCACCAGCACCTGGAAATACTGAATAGATTTCTGACTCCTCTTCCTCCTGTCCTTCTACCTTGCTCAAACTCTCTCCACCTGACTTTGCTTCTTTTTCAGGAAAAACAGGTGGGAAATTGCCAAGCTGACTGAGACACCCCTGCCCACGGTGATAGACCCTGTCACAAAAAAGTAATTTCTTTTTAAACTTCTATCCAGTGAAATCCCGCAGCTGCACACAGCAGGCCCGGCTGTGCCAGCACTGCCATACTGCCACCGCAGTGCCGGGGAATAAAGGAAAATGCTTAGCATTAAATTTCATGTAAATCAGACTTTATTTGCTCTGGTGACAGGTTATTACCTTCTGCAGAGAACAAGGGGAAAAAACGGCTGCTGGCTGGAGGCACAGCTCCTTACATGAGGATGTCTTGAATCGCAGCCCTTGGCAGAGCAGGCCTGGGCCATCCGCTTTGCCCCACCTTTTCCTTTGTCCCCACAGCTCCCAGGAGGATGACTTTTCCACCAGTATCTGCAGGCTCCAACTTGGTTCAACTTAGCAGTTGCGGTACCCACCACTTAGCCTTCTCACTGCTTGTGTGTGGACAGCAACTTTTACCAACTGCCTCCTAAGCCCATCATACAGTCCCCCGGTGCACTGTGGTGCGGGGTCTCTCCTATTGGGAACACTCTATGCACTGCTGTCTACCTCGATACACTCAATCCATCCTTCAAGGCCCAGCTCAAGTCCAAATTCCATGAAGTCTTTTCTCACTACGCAATCTGTGACACTCTCTCTCTCCTTTGAGTTATATTCATCTTTACCTCTGTCTGACTAATAAACTCCTCTTAGCAACCAATACATTTATTGGGTGTCTATGTGCTAAAAATGATGGTTGGCATGTTTCTCATGTGTTCCTCAACCAGGTTGTGACAGGCTGAGGGTAGAGATTAGTACCCATGAATGCTTCTATCCAACCACGGTGCCCAGCACAAGGCCTTGCACATAGTGGATTCTCAATAAAGGTGTTGGCCCCTGATAGGAGTATATCAGTCAGGACAGGCTAGGTTATGCTGTAGTAACAAATGCTCCCAAATGCTCAGTGGCTTAAGACAATGTAAGTTGATTTCTTGTTCATACCACCTATCAATTGCAAGTTAGCTGGCAGATTCTGCTTATTTTAGTTTCTCAGGGACCCAGGCTGTTAGAACAGCCACAACTTGAATATTGCATGGGAAGGTCTCACATTGGCAATGTCCTGGAAGTGACACGGTGCACCTCCACTCACAAGCTACATGGCCCCAGCAAACCTAAAGGGGCCAGAAAGTGCAATCCTGCCAGGCCTTCATAAGGCAGAGAGCAAGAAATACTTTGTCAACAGCACCAATGGCTTCTCCAGACTGCTTAGTTACTAAATTCCATGAGGAATGTACTACATCTATTTTGTCCACCAGTGAATCCCTAATGGCTGACACAGCACATAATAGGTACTCAGTAAATACTTAGGCTGATGGTCAGCCTTGTTCTGACCCTTTATCTTCATGCAGAGCTGAGCTCATGTGCTTTCTTGGCCTTTGATCTGCCTTCCATGCCTCTGTGACCATCAGCACTTGGAAGGAAGCAGCATGCCTTCGCTGCTTTGCAGTCCTTACACACAAGGATCAGGGTTGCTCAGGTGTATTGCCTTCTGCCCCATAGGAGAGGAAAGAAAGGAGGGAACAATTATCTGTTGAGGCTGATCTTTGTTATTTGGTAAGTAGACACTTTTTGAAAAGAATGTGTATAACAAGTTTGTGTGTGTGTGTGTGTGTGTGTATGTACAAGTGTGTACTGGATGGGAAGAAGGTAGAAGATAGCTCCATATCTTATTGCTGCATATCTCCCACTAGCGGTTAATCAGTGTGATGTTTGATGCAACACTTGGTAGTGGGGATTGGAGGGAAACACCTAAGGAAATGGTGAGATTCTTTGACTCCTACTCCCATATTTTCTTTCATTTGATCCTCTTTTTTCTCTCTCCTCTTCTTTTTCCTGTACTTTGATTATCTTATACCTTTTCTTAAAACCACAGGGGCTGACAGAAAAAGACAATCGGGAGAGGATATCTTTTCATTTCACCTAGGGTGGGGAGAAAGAAGAAGGTTTTGGGAATGCAAGAACTGGACTTGGGTCTGGCTGGAGATTGGTCAGCATTTAAGGCCATGGTAATGGCCTCCTGAAGGTCCTTGTCACAGTCTCAGTTTAGCTCCACAGTACTTAACCAGGTTTAGGATCCCTGAAAGAGGAAGTTGGGAGCACACATCATCCCAGGTCTTCTCTCCACGCCTACTCCCACCACCTCTCATCTTCCTCTTCAAGACTCATCCAAGGAAGGGCCCCCCCTTGGCCATCTATCCCATACCCAGGAAATGGGAAGAAGACTGAGGGTTTTTTTGTTTTGTTTTTTTTAATTGCTCATGCCAAGCCTTGTTGTGGGCTTTTCTAGCATCTCTGACCAAGGGCTGCCGTTCAGAGAAGGCAGAGCTCGTCCAGCAGTATTGCTGCCTCCACAGCCTCCAATGCTGGACATCCGCCAAGCTCACCATCTGTACCCTATAGCCAGGAGTATGCATTGCCAGCTTCTGCATCAACCCCCACACCCACCCAGCCACCCCTAGCCCACGCTGGAAATCTGCCAGTGCCCCAGATTGCAGCATACACTCGGATAAGCTTTGCCAGGTTTATGGCTGGTAATTTATGGCCTTCTTTAGCAACATCTATCATGCTGTACAGTCGTTAATCCCAGAGTCTTTGCTCACTTTGCAGAAAATAGCTTGCAATTCCTTACAGTGTAGCATTTGCTAACTCACCTGTCCAGCTGTCAGGCTGGGTGGGTGTGACAAGCCACTCTCCAGTTACTTCTTTCCATCTTGCTTTGCTTAGCAAGCCAGGCCTTCTCCCTCCAAAAAACAGCAGCCAGGATCTTTATTACTCAGCCACTGTCCTGCTCTCCCACACAGCTGCTTTAGTGCTAGCTCCATACCTCAGCTCCCCGCTTCCTGGAAAAGCAGCAGGGCTCTGAGGGAGGGTGGGCTCACAACCCTAGCAAGGGTAGAACCTTTTACTGGTACAAAACAGAAGGCAGGTCGCAGGTGACACAAACTTATTTCTCCCTTAATCAAAGTCAGAGAGTAGCTGGTGGAGTGTGGCCAGAGGGTGTACACACACACCTGTAAATAATTACAGGGAATATGAAATACCTCTATGGTCAACCTCTGCTTAGGCATGCTAATCAGAGGATCATTTTGGACCACTAAAAACTGCCAACAAATGCAAACAAACTGGTATATAATGAGTTTGGCTTCAGGATAAATCGCAATATATTTTACAGTCACTCTTCTTAACTTAAGCTATTAAAATTAAGCGTCCTTCTCTTGAGGCATGTCTCCCTGGACGAAAAAAAAGTCACTTGGGAAATTTGAAATCATGGTTAGGGAGGCTAGGTAGGGTGAAAGGATATGAGCTCTTATCAAATGGCATCTAGAAAGCATATTGATGAATTTATTTTATTTTATTTTAGAGAAAGATGTGAATGAGACAAACATACTGGAACGGAATACACTAAAATGATAAAATAGTTAAATTC
The DNA here is from genome assembly GCF_000951035.1 of Colobus angolensis palliatus. Lineage (NCBI taxonomy): Eukaryota > Metazoa > Chordata > Mammalia > Primates > Cercopithecidae > Colobus > Colobus angolensis. The sequence goes on along the minus strand of NW_012119487.1, from coordinate 6,110,690 downwards.
AGATGTTGGAATATATACATATTCTCTCTATATGTAATTTATATGTTATTCTGTTACATGTAATTGTACTATGTATACATTGTATATGTATCTTTCTTTTTTTATGTTTTCTAAGTTTCTTACAGTAAGCCTGCACTTCTGTACTTGAAGTAAACACAAGCAGCACAGATGGATGATAATGACCATTATGAATGACTGATTGACTGATGTGACCCTCATCAAAGGTGCTTGTCCCTCTCCTGTACACTCTTCAGAAAATATCAAGAGGAATATCAAGAGGGACATTATCTGTCCATTTTTTATCTTTGGGCCCATTCTCTACTAAAATACCTCAGCCTCTTCTGGTCTCATAAGCGATTTTCTGACAGTAAATATAGGAATGAAGTTTTGATTACTAAAGAATTTAAATATTTCCAGATGTAAATGTCATATTCTTTATGGTATCCTCGCTGCTTAACTCAAGATGTTCAAGAAATTGTTGAATGAATGAATGAGTGAATGAATGAAATGGCAGTGGCTGCTCTTTAAGCCAACTGAGGCAGTAGGTTCAGGCTGAAGTCATTCTGCTGACCTCGGTGTGAGCTCATTAACATCAGCGCATGTCAATGCCATCAGCAGCAGCAGACCTTGGTCTTTGCTCCTGTCCAGTCCAGGTGTAGAAGGTGCTCACACAGCACAGACTGCTGAGGGTGAGGGTGCTTCTCATGAGACTGCAGGCATCAGGAAGTTTCAACCAAATTTACATTTCACCTTAGGGTATTGTTTCCTTACTTGTTTTATTGATGGCTTCTTCCTTGAGGGAAAATAGGCCTGGTTCCATGAAAGGCATGCACATCCCTATGTAAAATTTCACTTGGACTTGGGTGGTTGTGCCAGGATTGCCTTTGATGTTCCCTACTCTGCCTGATGCTCTTTTTGGAGCTTGGCCTCTGACGACACAAGTAAAGTGGCATTGACATTAGATTTCAACCAAAGTATGAATCTGGGGGCTCTTCAGCCCAGGGCTGGAGTAAAACATGCCGGTAGTTGGATGGATTCAAGCCTGGAGGTTAGTGGGGTGACAGCAGCAGAAGGACAAGGAGTGAAAAATGCAAAGGTGTGGCTCAGTGGAGGGAGAAGTCATGCATCCAGATTTTCAGGGCAGATAGGAGAGGAAGTGGAGTCATGCATGAGTTAACGGACACGGCAAAATGGAAGGGTTTTAGCATACAGACTAGCAGTATAAGCTCTGGGGCACTTGCCAGCTTTTTAACACATTTGTTAATTGTGTGACTTTGAGGAAATTGCTCTAAGCTGAGGCTTCCTCACCTGTAACATGGAGATAGTAATAACACCTACATCTATGGAGTTGTTGTGAGGATAAATTAGATAATAGACACACAGGGTTTGGCACATAGAAAGCTTCCGGTAAACATTAACTACAGCATCATATTCTTACTGAAATTCAGCAGAAGATGGGGTTTGAAAAAGGCATAAAAGAGAGAGAAGGAGAAGGAGAGGTGGTCAGGGAGGGATATGACAAGGTGAATGTTCTAAAGGTGGAGCAGTCCCATGTTATGACAGCTTCTCAACTGAGCCAAGGTCGTGGGTCTCCAGGATGGGTTGCAGACAGAGGTTTTTAGTTCAGAAGGTAAAGAAACTTTAAGGTTGAGGTGCCAGATGAGTTAGAGCCAACTCTAATGATGAGTGGGGCTGGCTGAAGAGCAGAGAGTGCCACAATTCTAAATGGAGGTGGGTCTGGAAGACAGTAAATGACATCAATCTACATGGACCTCAAGGAATGTCAACACCATCTCTGGGTCCTGCTGGGTGAGAGAAGGAGAAGGAGTAGCCTCCAACGAAAAAACCTGGAGATTCTTGTATCATGTGAAGAAAGAGATGTTTCTATTTAGGAAAGGTGTGGGAGAAAAAACATTATTGAAGTATTTGGAGATATTGGTAGTGAGTATTGTTTTTTGCAAAGGAGTCTGGAATGCAGTTTAATTGCAGTGACTTCTTTTACAAAGGGGTCATTTGTGCTGTAAGGAATAGATTTGTGAAAGGGGGAACATTATAAAGAAAAAAAGAGAGAAGGAAGAAGGGACAAAAGAAGAAAGGGGGAAAATGAAAGGAAAAAAAGAAAGAGGGAAGAGGGAAAAAGATAAATTCAACGGTGGTAATTGAAAAGGCACTCACTCTGATTCGTGGGGAATCTTTACCTATCAGTCTTGGTACCCTAGTCCTTGGGGGTATAGTCAGCTATGGCATAGACTAAAGCAACCAAATCCATTCATGTCATATCACTCATGTCCACCCTACACATGAACACCCCCCCCCCACACCCTCTCCAGGTGGTAATGAAAGCAGCTGCCTGTTTTAGCCTCATACAAAGCTCAGCTCCTTTCCTTTTTCTCCTCCCCACCCCAACTGCCCTCAATTACCATTTTAATCAGAGTTTCAGGGGTAAGAAAGATGGAGAGAGTTGTGCAAATGACCCTGCCCCTCAGCTTGAAATTGAGGTGGGTTTGTAAAGTTCATCCTGGGCCTCTGGAGACATTCACAAAGATCACAAATCAGCAGTTTGGTCTTCTCCACACAAAAGGAGCGGGGATGAAAGAAGCAGAGTATAAGGGCCAGGAAAGTGTGTGTGTGTGCAGATCTACACAAAACCTATAGATGATATTGCTAGGACTCCTCTTTATAGAGCTTGAAGGAAAGCCTTTTTATCCATAATTGTATGTGAAGGAGGGGTGGATAGGATGCATAAGGTCATGGCCGCCAGCTAACCATATTGACTCAAGTGTACAGCCATTGTTTCTGGCTGAGCCTCAGGGGCAGACTGGAAAAGGGTACACCATTGACCAGAGAGAACTACAGTCTTGGATCTCAGGCTCGTTAACTTGGGAATCTGGAAAACTACCTACCTTTCTGAGTCTCATTGTCCATCTCCTGTAAATATGCCTGCCTAATAAGAATCAAATAAGCCACCATGAAAGTGTTTAGCAAACTGTAAAGCTCTTTGCAAATGCAAAAATATCATTAGAGTAAGTGCTTAATAAGTACTTGTTGAATGAGTGAATAAATGGAGCTCAGCCATGGTGTGCTATTAATTTTGATGACATATTGATATCACCGGCAAGCATTTTATCGATCGCTGACAGTTCTATGAGTACTGGTCAAAACAAAACTGCAAAAACCACAAATTTCATCACAGAGTGATATATGGTTTTATACCAGTTTTCTTTGTTTCATTTGTCTCTGTCTTGTTCCAACAATTATATCGTCAGCTGCTTGAAAGCAGAGATCCTGTTGTATACAGCTTGCCCGGCATCAGCTGGGAACAATAGTTGACCTTAGTAAATATCTGGGGATTAAATCTTTGGATCTTTTGTGGACACAATTTGGGATGCTGGGAGGATGCTCATGCATGGGACAGCCCTCTGCTGGTCGGACTAAAGGGGTGGGGAAGAAGGAGGGCTAGTGGAGAGCACTCTTGAAGCGCTCTTGAAAACCTGTCTGCAGATGCCTTTATCTCTTGTGTTCAACATATGTGCCTCTAATTAAATAAGAGAAAAATGGGATGTCCACAGCAGGTGCAACTGAGCTGCAAATTTCTTCCTAGACCTTTGGGTAGTGTTTTGCCATCTCCTAGAGGGTTAACTTATTGGCTTGCTGTGCCTTCTCTCATCCTCACTTTCAGTGCTGTGTTTCCTCTCCTTCCTGGCCAACCAACGGCCCTTCCTTGGCAGTCCCTGCATAGAAAGTAGAATAAAAATACTGAGACTAGAAAAAAAAAAAAGCCTCTTACTTAAATAGAAAAGTGAGCAGGGCAAGAGAGAGAAACCCTTCAGAGGAACTTTTCCTTACTATTGGCATCAAAATGAAGGCAGGCTCTTCCGTTTCAATACAGTCTGCACTTGCAATTTCATAGCAGAGTGAAATTGCCTTGCCTTCATTGCATTCCATTTCATCTATCTGGAAGCCATTACGGCTTCCTTCAAGAGTCTCAAGTCCCTAAGAAGAGGGTTCCTGTGAACTCTAGCCTCAGCGCATTGCTCTTCTCTACATTGTGCCTTGCAACAGAAACTGTGAACACAGATGGAGTGACTTGCAGGGCTCCAGCAATTGATCCAGGATTGGATGGGAGGCAGAGGACTGGATACACCAGATAACAGGCTCCAGATCCTCAGAGAGTGAAATAAGCAGAAGGACCCATGCAAAAGGAGAGCACATAGTGCAAAGAGGCAGACAAGAGGTGCAAAGGACTGATGGATGGAGGGAGACGGATCATTTCAAACCTGAGCACCTCTTGTAAAGTGAAGGATCTTCTCTATGGGAAGGGATGGAGCTATTAAGAGGACAAATTGATTGCTGAGCGATGCCCACAAAGCTTGTTTTGTGGACCCTAAGCTCTTTAAACAATTACATGAAACAGGTAGAAACTAGCTATCAACACGGAAAAAGAAAAAAAAAAGAGCGGTTAGGTTATAGGTTTAAAGAGAGAATAGTAGTGATTCATCATCACACTTCAGACAGCTAAATAAGTATTTACTAAATGAGGGTGATAGTATATGAAAAGAAACCTAAAAAGCAGTCCTTGAATGGGCACCTGCCTGTCCACAGTTGGACCTGAGTGGGACTTTGCTCTGGGACCACAGAGGCTTGGGCTTGAGAGGATCTGTCAGTTGTAGGAGCTTGTGTTGCCTTCTGCAAGGTCAAACAAGAAACTTAAAAATGTTTTGGCAGACTTATGTAATGTTTTGGCAGACTTATGTTATTGTAAAGAAATATATCTGCTAACTTGTTATCCTTGGTTTAGGGACATGAGGATGACAGGAAAGTTGAAATAAAGAAATGCCCAGATGGCATTTTAATCGTTAATTTCTCCAGTCTTTTTTTCCTTGATTTTTTAAGGTTAAATCATAAGAAATATGAGACTGGCAGAAGCTCATTAAGAATATTCATCCTACTTCGTTCACATGAAAGTATCAGAGATTCCTAGAATGATCAAGGGGTGGGAGGGGGCAGGTGCTTAGAAAGCCCCTACTTCTCTTGCAATTTCATAGCAGAGGCAAATGAGTTCCAGGGCAGGGAGGGGCTTGTGCAGGGCACACGGGGGTGAAGGTCCCAGGTTCCTGCTTCTCACTCCCCACTCTCTTCCACCAGACTGCACTTTCCACCTTAGATAGAAAGAGTTCTTGGTATGACATGAACATCACAACAGAGATGCTCTTCCCATGGCCATGTTAGACCCGCAGATGCTTCAACTATCATTTCCTCATTGCTGTGGCTCTGAGGTGTTTTCTAAATAACACATCATCTGACTGCTTGGGGGATGGCACAAGGTTCTGCTGCAAGTCAATCATCAAGTCAGCCCCGAAAGGCTGTTTCTGTCTAGATTGAACTTTCATTGTGCACATCTTGGCTCATCAGCCCTGTGAGCTCTCAGGGACTTGCTTGGTGGATGGTCCAGTGGAAATACCTCGACCTGGGCCACCTTTCCTTTTCCAATGCACATATCCCAGGGCCTTCTTTTCTCGTAGGAAATTTACACTGAAATTTTGTTCCAAACAAAATTAAAAATAATTATACACACATGATTTTTAGGAGATCTGAGGTCTTAAATTTTTCATGCCAAGACTTGAATAGGAAGACTGATAAAAGGGTAACCACTGTAGGTGTCTTAAAGATCTTGAGATACCATTTTTAAAAATGCAACTCAGGCTGAGGGAAACAGGACAGAAAAGAAAAACGTGAGTAATGGTTTTGTGGAAAAGAATATAACGCCATGGAGGCTGACGGCACACAAGATGTACCACATTTCAGTAGGGACAGTAGCTGCAGACATGATTTGATGCATTCTATTTCTGTTCCCTAAAGAGTACTTTGAAAAGTCACAGTCTAGGGGCTAAAGTTATAAGAATTATTTTCTCCTTGTGGACAAAAAAATGTAGATTTATGATATTCAAGTGAGTAGGAGAGTAGGAGATTGCAGAGGGATGGAATAGACGGCGGGAGTGAGGTTGATTAATCTGGGGAATCAGAACGTGAGCATGCCTCATTCAGCAGCTGCCTGGCCATCCATGACATGGAGACCTCATGTCACTCAAAGACTCCATGGTGACTGTAGGAGTCATGTTTCTGAAAAGAAAGAATTCAAGGGTGGATGGTCAGAAGAGGAAGATCCCCTTCCGGCTGAACCCCCTTTGTCACTGGCAATCCCAGAAAATCTGCAGCAGGCAGCATGTGGCTTGGGGTCCCTCTAGCTCCAAGGACTATACATGGACTCCTTCACTCACCTTCTACTCAGGGCCCATGTGCAACGCACACGCTGTTCTCCTGCAAGGCAGGGCCTCTGCCAGAGCCTCGCAAACACCATGTTGTCGGCACTCCTCCCTGCCTTCACCACCCGCTTGCGTCCATCGTACTTAACAAGTAGCAAATCGATTCATTTGGATTTTATCTCCTTTTTATTTCCCCTACTCACCCCATTTTGGGGTTGCTAGTAAACTACATCATAGGGTAAAAGGCTGGCAGCCGGGGGGAAAGAATAAAAATGCAAGTGCAGAGCTAATGAATTAATTGGATTTTGATGTACTAAGAGTCCATAATGAACTCTCGTTTATTCAGGGATATGTTCCAAAGCTAATGTAGTGTTCTTTATTTTCTTCCTTCTCTGCTTGAGGCTGAGTAATTTAAACCTTGTATAGAACAACAAGGAGTTTTGTGGAAACAATACAAAATAATCAACCAGCATCTGATTGTCTTGTCTTTTCTTTTGAAAGCCTTTTCAAGATTCTACCTGTTGTCCATCCCCTATTAGAGTGCCTGCTTTTTGGGGGCTAGGTCTGAGTCTTATTTCAGTTCACATCCTTCCTGCCTTTCATTCCCACCCAAAATACCTTATGAACATGTCAATAAATGTAATTCATTTTTTAGTAGTTTCATGGTATTTCATTGTATGATACACTGTAATTTATTTAACTAGAATCATTACTGGACACATAGATCATTTTTCATTTTTCAGTATTTCTAACAGTACTTTGATGAGCATCCTTTTAAGTAAGTCTTGTACACTTTCTTAATTGTTTTCTGAGGGTAAAGTCCTAGAAAGTAATGCTGAAGAAAAAAGTCAATGTGTGTCTATGAAGGTTTGGATACGTGTCACTGATTTACACTCCAAAGTATTATGCCAACAATGTATAAGCATTCCGATTTCCCTGCTCCCTCACTCAGGGGATCCTGGGAGGACATTTTCTAGTGTGGAATCTCAGTGAGAAATAACTTCCTTACATGGAATTGCTCCCAGTGGGTGGCATTAGTATTCAGGGCCTTTACCCTTGGCTCCTGATCTCTGGGCTCAAGCCCTTTCAAATCCAATACTGTATATTTGTAAAGGTCAACCTATTGTTTTCATCCTCTACTGGTTTGTCTGACCTTGTTTGTAGATTCACCCATTTCTGCTCTGTGATGTCACCTCTGGTGGGGATGGGAGTGGAATGGAGAGGTAAAAAGTTACAAAGACAGGAGCCCCAGAAAGAAGCAACACGTCCTCGCCCACTCTTAGAAAGGCAGCATGCTCGGAAACAAAATGCCTGGCTTGGCAGAGTCATCCTGTTTGTTCTTATTTGTAAAAAGAAAACAAAGCCAAACTTTTGTGATTTTCTTAAGATCCAGGATTCTTTATGGGCTGAACCATTTAAAACATTTGCTCTCAAACTAGAATACTGATCTCAGCTTTTAGCCTTGGATGCTATGTCATAATTCTGGTTTATGGCAGTCCCTTGGGCATTCCTGCCTTTAGCCATTTATTACTAGACTGAGATAAAGAGGAGATAGATTTTGAAACAAAGTTAGTGGTGAAGGAAAGGGCGAGGGTGCAGGTAGAAAGCTGAAGAGGGAAGCTAGACACAGGGGAGGCAAAGAGCCAAGGGCAGAACAAGAAGCTGGCAGAGGGGAGAGAAAATTGGAGGTGAGCGCTTTATCAAAGCCATCTGGGTTCTCAAGGCCTGCCTGCTTCAATACAGCAAGAATGCAGAAGAGCTCAGAAATCAGTGTGTAGGTGTGTTCAGGAGTGGCCCCAGTCTCCAGCTGAACTTCCCTCCCAAAAAAACACCCCAAATAAACATTTAATTTAAATGAGTTCCCTTCATCTGAAGCTCCCCCCTTCAAACCAAATTGCACCCTGAAGCCCCTCCTATATGGAAATTCTGGAGCTGTCCCCAGGAATGTCTAGAATCAGCATCAAAATGTGCAACCAGTACAACATTCTTTTTAAATATTCTGAGCCTCTAGGTACCATTTGATATATTAATTATGTAATTTACTGATTAAGTGGATTAATCAAGAACCACCACTCCCAAGATTTTCTAAGGCTCTTGAGGAGAGGTTTCTTTCCCGTCCTGTAAACCACAAAAGGTCCCAGGAAAGCATAACAACTGAATGCTAATAAGGGAACCTCTGGTGCAATGGGTCCAAATCCAGGTGCCCACTTCACAGCCGCCCATCCTGCTTGGGATGGTCAGAGAGACAGGACAGGCAGCAGGAGGGAGGCCTCAGGGCCTCTGCCAGGGAGGACACAGGTACATTTCATTTTCCATAAGCTGCCAAGTGCCTTGAAGAAGTCAGGGGCTTGGAGAGCAGAGTAGGATTTCTGCAATCTGGCTTGTTGATGTTTACAGATCACCTTGAGAGCACTTTTAAAGCTAATAATTGTGCTTTTGCTAATCGTTGTCTAAATCAACAACTGCTTCTCTAGAAAGTCTGACTGTGACTCTGGTCTAAAGAATGAAGATTTGGCGCACACCAGTTTCTGAAGTGATGGAGGAAAGCAAACAAGCCTGGCTTTTTCAGGGGGTTTTGTGAACGTTAGAGAAGGGTGGCATGAGCCTTAGAGAAAGCACTTTGCTAATACACAGGGATGTAAGACAGAACCTTTATCACCCAGCCAACCTGTCAGAAAGGACTCAATTGTTCATAGTTGATTTGAAAATAGAAGGCAGGAGAGTGTGTGTGAGGACAATACTAGCACTCACAGCTCCTCTTTCTCATGCATTCCAATAGCAAGGCGTTTTCCCAGCAGAAGTCTCCACGCTGCTTCCTGCCAAAAGCGAGGAATGAATTTGGAACTTGGGCCAAAAGAGCTTAGTATATATGTCAACACTCTACAGAGCTTTGTTAGGCTGCCCTAATTTAATTGATGGATGCCCTCTTCATTACGGACTGGGGGATCTCAAAGTGGACATTGAGGAGGCTAAGCAAAGGGAGAAATTGGGCTTGTGTCACCTCTGTTGTTCCCAAGGCTAGTAACTGGTGTGCCTTTTAATACCCTTTGATAGGCTATTGAGGAGCATGAAATAGGCAAACCATTAGCTAAGGAATGAAGTGCTTTCATGGGGGGTTGCTAGTTTGCTACGTGTTGATGGATCTTGTCCAGAAAATAGTGCAAGTAATTTTTGTGTCCCAAGAAATGTGTTGACTGCTCTGAAAACTTGTTGAATCATAGCCTATGTTCATCCACTTGCCTTTTTACTGGCTTTCCCCATTCCCCTTTTCTTTTCCTGGTGTGGCCAATCTAAGAGAGGGCAAATTCCTGCCCTTACGTTAATTGTATGACAACATACTTTAAAAGAAGGAAAAGGGAGAACCATGTCAGATGTATTTCAGGCCCATGCCAATGTCATGGACTCATTGCAAGACAAATTTGTGGGAACGCAAGAGACCCTTTCATGGGCAAATACATCTCCTTGTTTGGCTGAATCTGCACGGGGTGATGGGATCAATCACACTCCCTGATTCGGCCTCTCCATTTGGTCAAACCACTGATTCTATTGATCTCTTCATGGAACTTGGCCAGTCATTTGATTGAATTAATCAACCTGAGTGGCTGTTTTTGTTTTCGTTTTCCTAGCAGACACAGCCAATGCCTCAGGTTATCATTAGATGTTTTACTTCTGGTGTTTGGAGCCTGGCAGAGAAAAAGCAAAATTGACTACTCATGACAGCAGCTAAAAACTGGCAGCTTTACATAGCCAGCCAAATCCCTCTGTCCCTTGTCAGACAGTCTACGTCAGGAGGGAGACTTCCAAGCAGTGGCCTTTACTGAGCCCCAGTGGCTCTCCTTTGGCCATGCTGTTCTACCACATCCTGTCTCTTGTTCTCTGCAGGGTCCACCCGAGACTTGTATTTCTGCAAGAATTCCTTGGATGTGGTGTGTGTTCTCCCCTGCTTAGTCATTCAGCCATAACCTTTCCATTTAGAATTCTACCCTGTCTATGGTTCAGCTCCCTAGTTCAATATTTTACATTTACCTCTATTGAATTCCAGTTACCTTCTGTTACAAGAGGCACTTAAATTATCTCAGCCTCGCTCCTTAGGCTCAGACTCCAAGTCCAGAACAAATCTGTTTAGCACTTAGGAATCATTGGCCATGTGAGGCACTTGGGCATATAAATGTGTCTGAGTTGAGCATTTATTGAATGATGGTGAGTGTGGAAGACTTGGTTAGAGAACTTGGGAGCCACTGAATTTATAAAATTGCCATCAGGCTTCTTCAGTGCTGGAGAAAAAATGGACTGGAAAGATTACTTACAGAGTGAGAAAATAAATGTAACAATGTAGCCTATAGAAAAGGAGGAGCTAACATTGTGAACACCTACTAGATTTGAGCACCATCACGTACATCAAAATATAATGTAACCTCTTTTGCCAAGGAGATTTACAATATATTGTGTCATTAGCCCTCTTATTCTTCTTCCACAGGTGTTGGCAGGAAGTCATGTGAGTTTTCTCATATTTCAGGGCTGGAAGTTTGCTTCAGAAAGGGGAAAGAGGTTGTGATATGTGAGGAGTGGTCTCCAGCTGAAGTGGTCTATTTTAATATTCTTGCCAATGGATCATGGCCACTGAAAACAGACTCAGGGGCCCAGGTTTCATGAGTCTCACAGGTGTCCAGAATAAGGGACTGTGTACTGCAACATTATACGTACCAAGCCATTATAGAAAAGTCCCGTCTCTAATGTGGGAAGAAATGAATATGAATCATTCCAACCAGTTTCTTTCCTTAGATGCACTCCTACCATTTTGCAATCTAGATTTGTTTGACTCTTTAAGTTCTGAATACAGCAGAGTTTGTTAGCTTCTGTTTTCCTCCTCTGAAAATCAGGTCTTAATTCAGGCTTAAGCAGATGACAATGGATCCAGTGAGCATCTCTAGTACCATAAAACCCTACCAATTATGGGGCCAAAGAGCTCAAGGAGGCTAAAAAGCCTCTTGTATCCATTAATTCATGGTTTTCTTCTGGTTCTCTGCTATTCTTTGCCTCCATGTTGGTGAAGGGAAGAGAAGAAAGGAGGAAGAAACCAATCATAGGAGGTGCAGCTGGCCTGGAAAGCGATGTATGTATGATGATTATGCTGCTTTCCAATTGTTTGAATGCTGGGTCCCCTTATCTCCTTCAGAAGTAGACAAGCAATAGCATTGTTTCTGAAGAGAGAGGAGAGAAATGAGGTGACAACCTGAAATAATAGTGAGGCAACCCAGAATGCTGTTCAGTGAATTCAATATATTAATACCATGTAGAAAAGATGGAAAGAGAAACACATAACCAAAGATAAATACAATAGAGTATTATAAGCCTGTAAGAATAGTGCCAGGCAGGCTAACACTCAGAATGAGCAGAGACTTCAGAAAAATGCCAGAGACAACAAAAACGGCTTTCAGTAGCTATGTTCTGAATTAGAAGAACAAGGAAGGGACAAGCTCACTGCCTGGGGAACTTGGTGCAAGGTTAAAGATGAGAAAAGAAAGGAGAATCACTCAAGTATTTTATTTCTTTACCAAAAGGCAAGATCTTTCAACAGAGAGGCACAAAATCGATTTTGTTAAAATAATCTTGAAACTCAAACTGGATAAACAAATTTAAGTGGTCACCCAGAGGCTTTAAAAGTTTTCAAATCTGACAAGTTTTATGCCCGAATTTTAAAAAACGTGTATAAATGCTCATAAAACCACAACTTAGAAATGATTAAGGGAAAGATACCAAAAGAATAGAGATGAGAAAAACTGGATTTTTTTTTTTTTTTTTTGTAGAAAGAAAGCAGATTTCAGATTGTACAGCCTGCTGGATTTGATACTGAGCATCACAGAAATCCTGAGATGAATTACTATTCAAATGGTTTATGGCCTCTTGGATGAGAAGCAGTAATCACTTCAAACTAGCATGGGTTCACTGAGAACAAGGCATATTAAGTGGAATCCCATTTCCATATTCCACCAGATTGCTAGTTATGTAAATCAGCTAAATACCGCCAATATGGCAAGGCCCCTGACAAAGTTTGCCTTGATATTCTTGTGGACTGAATAGAAATTGAGAGCTACATCATGGTTAATTGATCAGTCATGCCCAGGCAACTGATTACATCAACATCTGAGAACATCTTTTCATAAATCACAGGGCTTTATCTTTGGCTGTATCCTTTATTTTATCAAATCAGATGAAGATGCAGAAAGCATGATTATTGAGTTCATGGATGGGACAGCAGAGTTAGGACTCAAAATATCTCTACAGACTATAGGACTGGCTAAAACTAACAAGGTGAAATTCAACGGGGATAGAACTAAAGTCCTGCATTCAGGTTTAAAACAAAACCTGTGCAGGTACAGACTGGGGATACCTGGTTTAAGAAAAATTCATGTGAAAAATACTTAAGATTTACTGTCTGACAAAAATATCAATAGCAGATTACAAGGTGTAAGACTGCTAAAACATTTTCTGCAATCTCAGACCACTGCTAGACATATTCTATCTAAGACAAAAGAGACAATCATCTCATTTTCCTGTACCAGTGTTCCTGACAAGCCAGAACTTCTCCAGGGAGGACAAATACAATGGTGAGTCATCTCAGAAGCTTGCCTTAAGAGTAACTAGACAATGGCTGGTAGAGCTAAAGGTATTTCTAGCTATATAACCTAAAAAAGTTATTGCACTTGTGTATAAGAAGACACATATAAGTATGCTCCTAGCAGCATTCATTGTTATGGCTACAAACAGAAATAACCTGAATGTCCATCAACAGGAGAATGGATAAAGAAAATGTGGTATATTCATGAATTTCACAGACATAATTAGAATGGAAAAAGGAAGTTGAATAAGAATACCTAAAATATGATAGCATTTATTTACATCTAAAAACATGTACAATAATGATATTTATTGTTCAGTGATACAAATGTATGAAGTAAAGTAATAAAGAAATTCGTGGGAGTGAGAACTACCAAATCCAGAGTAGTGGTTATGTCTCAGTGGAAAGGGAGGGCAAGGTAGTATGTGGTGGAAAAACACAATTCTTATTCTATTTACAATGTTTTCTTTCTTAAGCTGGTGGTTGGATATATAGGTCCATATTAATTCATTCTGTTTATCATTTTCTATGTTTGAAATATCCATAATGCATTTTGGGGGAGGAATTTTAAAAATATATTATAATGAAATTCACACGGCATAAAATTGACAATTTTAAAGTGAACAATTCAGTAGCATTTAGTACATTCACAGTGTGTGCAACCACCAACTCTATCTAATTTCAAAGCATTTCCATCACTGCAAATGAAACCATATATCCATTAACTAGTTTCTCTTCATTCCCCATAGAAGGATTTTTGTTCATTTGTCTGTTTGTATAGTGAAATTTTTTTAAAAATAGATTTTTAGTTTTCAGAGCGGTTTTAGGTTCACAGCAGAAGTGAATGAAGGGTATGGACACTTCCCATGTGTCCCTACCCCAACACATGCACAACTTCCCCAGCTATCAACATCTCCCACCAGAGTAGCACATTTCTTATAATTGATTAACCTAAATTGACACATCATTATTCTACAGTTCACATTAGGATTTGCTCTTGGTGTATATATTTTGGGTTTGGACAAATGTATAATGACATGTATCCACCATCACAGTATCACACAAAGTAGTTTCACTGCCCTAAGATTTCTTGCTGCTCTGCCTATTCATCCTTCTCCATACTGAGTTTTTAAGGAGGGTGCTTTAAAAAAATTGTAATAAAGAAGGAAAGACGAAACATAATAACTATTTTTAAACATCTTAAAATTTTTCCTGTGGAAGAGAAATACAATTTTTATCCTGTAAAGCTCCCATGGGATCAATAAGGGGGTACCAGAAAAAGGAAGATTTTGGTTTAACATAAGGAGGAACATTCTAACAGGATTGGAGCAGTATGTCATAGTTGTTCAGAATATGGCTTTGGGTTAGACAGCATTGGGTTAAAATCTGTCTAGCACACTCATTTTGGAAAAGTTGCCTAACTTCTCTGAGCTTTAGTTTCCTCATATTTATAAGGTAAATATTAATAGTACTGAACTAATAGAATTACTGTGAGAAATAATTTCAATGATGCATATACATTATAGAGTAGTGAATAGCATAGAATAAGTGTGGCATAGATATAAGATAATTATTAAAAAAAAAAAAAAGACAGAAAGAGTTGTCCATAGGTAGAATGGCTATGTTGTACGACAGTGAGCTTCTCAAAGCTGTCAAAGTTCAAGTTGAGATTGGATGTGGACTGTCCAAGGTGCTGGGGAGAGGGAATTCTGCAAAAAGGATGTTAGGGTAGATGTTTCCTGTTATCCTCCTCACACATTGTTGAATCTAAACAGTCTTTGAAACTGAATAGTCATATTGTTGGGTGCTTCAAGTATGATGTATATTGGTTATTTACTGCTATGAATAATATTACCACAAACTTAGTGGCTTAAAACAACACACATTATCATACCACTTCTGTGGGTCAGGAGTCTGTGCATGGCTTTGTTGGGTCCTCTGGCTGAGGGTCTCATCTGAAAGCTACAACCTAGATGTTGACCAGTACTGTGGTCTCTTCTCGGTTGGAGAAAAGTCTGCTTCCAATGTCATGTGGTTGTTAGCAGAATTCAGTTCCTTCTGGCTCGTGGGGCTGAAGGCCTCAGATTCCTGCTGACTGTCTATGAGAGGCTTCCCTCAATTTCTGGCAATTATTGGGCAGTGGGGGAGACATCCTCAGCTCCCTGTCTTGTACTGGAAACATAGGCCTTTCCAACGTGCCTTCTTGCTTCATCAAAACCTTCAAGGGAGGGAGTCTGCCAACAAGATGTCACAATTGTACACAACATAATCATGGAAATGACATCTCAACCGTTTTGCTATATGCTGTTGGTTAGAAGTGCATCAGTGGTCCCACACACACTCATGGCGAGGAGACTACATAAGGGCATGAGTACCAGGAGGCAAGGATCATGGGGGCCATTTCTGAGTTTGTCTGCCCAAGGAAGGGGACTGTGCTGAGGACACAGGAGTACTAGTGCCTCCCTGGGTCCATGAAAGGGGGCAACAGAGGAACCAGACACATGTACGCAAATACAGAAGAGCACAACTGAGACTGAGAAGGAGCAACAGGAAGACACTCAGGGAGGCTGAGAGGCCAAACCACCAAAAAAGCAGAGTTAGAGAAGGTGAGTGTAACAGGGACACCCAGGCTTACTGAGCAGCCATTATGGATGATGGGGGGTCCTGCTTGGAGAGAGGACAGGCTGCACCAGGAATCCTGCCAGAAAAGGTCTTGTTTTCACAGAGCTTAGAGAGACAGTTTTTGTCATAATGTATTTTGGTACAAGTTGGATTTAGAAAAAGATGAAGGATGTATGCTAGAATCAGGTTGGGTTCTGTACCAGGCAGTATACCAGTCCTTTATGCACTTGAATATGCTTCATCCTTCATGAACATTACTCGTGTTGTGCTCTATGTGGCTAAAACTGCCTGCTAACTGATCTGGATGTGTTGAGCTTGGTGTTTAGATTGTTACCCTTCTGCTGAAGAGGTGGAAAAGAATCAAAGGGCAAAGAGCTGAGGCCAAAACCAAAGGATGGCCTTCCCCAGTGGCCAAGGAGCACATCTTCAGAATGGCTCTGTATTTCATTACATGCCAACAAGGCTGTCAGTCTTCTTATTTGGAGATGTATTTGCAGAGGGGCCCAGGAACTCAAGTTGCAGCCCTGGCTGCCCCCAATTTGATACTTTCTACATGGTTATTCTATATAAGTATCCAGGGGTGGAGCAGGCTGTCTGAGCCTGTGTACTTTGCTTTGAATAAGGTCTAGAGAAGCTTCGAATCATTGAACAACACATTCATGTAAAGCTGGCAGTAAGATGGTTGGTGATAATCTTATAGTCATGCAACTCATGGTTGGAAGGAGCCTTCTAGCCAAATCCTCCTATTCAAGGCTAAACTCAGGGATAACTTGGGGCAGCTACTTTTGACTCTTCATGGTTTTATGCTTCTAGTTTTTGGTTAACAGTAAAGTAAGGAGACTTTTAAATCTCTGGAAAATGAAGGTTTATTATGAGTTCAGAAAATGGATATAAGAGCTTGGGTTTGAGACCAAATAGCCTTGACAATATTTTCCCCAGATGACTAGCTCATGGTGTGTTTCAGTTATCATTCCGTCAGTAGAGCTGAATTTTGCATCTTGTGTCTTCATCTCAAGTCAAAACCTGAGGAGATGTATTTTTTGCTCTCAGTTGTCGGTGAGTCAGCACTAATGTGCTTATGAATCAGGCAGTGTGGGTGAGCCATGCATTCATCAATACTCTGGAATACAGGGGCAGCCCGGGAGCTGATGTCTTTATAGAATACCAGGGAAGTTCTTCCAGGTGTGGGCCTAGCCTGAGAGGTTTTATTAGGAACTAGAAAATGTGCTTCTAAAGGAGTAACTGGAGTTGTCTATCAGCTCCCCTTCTGATACTTGCAAGAATTTGATTACCTCAAATATCTGAGATTTTTCTCCTCTGTATGTATCTATAGAGGATGGGGAAGAGTAAAGGGGAGAAAAGCAGGGACCCATGGAATACCTTCTCTGGATCAGGCAATGTGTAAGGTTCTCTTCTAATGTAGTCTCATTTGACATTTACCATTCCCTCTTTTTTGGCTTTCTTGAGCTTGCAGCAGCTAGCACTATGCTTAATCCATACCAGAAATTCTACACAAGTTGCTTAACTGAAAAGAATTAAATCATCAAATGGAGGATGAAGGAGCACTGACTAGAGAGTAAAGAGACCTGTATTCTAGCCTAGCCCTTGCTGACTGCTGGATGACCTTGGCATAACCATCCACTGTGCACCACAGATTCTCCGTTCATAAAATGAGAGGCTGAATAAGATGATCTCTAAGGCTCAATGAGCTCTAACTCCCAATGATTGTATGATTGAATAGACAGAGGAGTGAGAGAATCCTGGAGTTCACAATGGAAGACATAACTAAAACAAAGAGAAGCATTCTACTCAGCAACTCAGCCTCCTCAGCTATGGACAAGCTCAGGGGTGGGGCTGGAGAAATCATGGAGCTGGGAGCCTGTCCTTAGCAGGGCCAGCATCCCCATGGGCCATGACTAGAGCCTTAGCCACCAAATAGTGCACTGCCCCAGCTGGCTCTTGGCAAACACAGTTTTGCTTGAGAAGGCACCAAGTAACTAGCTGGAGAAATAATTACCAAATTGCTAGAAATAATTGCCATTTCCAAACAAATAAAACCCTATGCTATCTGTCAATTCCCTGAGAAACATATACACTTACAAAATTACAAGCAAGAGCTCATTACCTGAACTCTGATGAGCACCAGCCTTGATTTGAAAAAGTCAGAAATGCAGAAAGGATATCTTTTTTTTTTTTTTGACATGTAGGACATCTTTTTGTTAATCCCTTAGGAAGATGTATAAGCATGTATTTGTGCACTCATGCACAAATCCAAGTTTAGAGACAGGAGTGCCATCTGTAAAGTAGAAATGATAGCACCTTTGGCTCTTGGCTCATCCTACAGCATTAGATTTTGTCTGGCAATGCAGAGCTTTGACTCCACTCCACACTTAACAAGAACAAAAGCTAACACAGAGTGAACATACGCAGCGGGCCTTTGAAAAGTATTGAAAATGCTAAGTCACTGGATATTTGACAAGGAAGGAAATGTGCCCATTTCCAGCCATCCCATGAGAGAAGAAAGACGGCCTGTTTCTGGCCATCTTTCATCAGCATTCAGCTCACTGCAATTGTTCATTTTGTGGGATGCCTAGAGTTTAAGATAATGCATTTATTGTGCCCACAGAATGACAGTATTTCCATTAGTGCATTTTGAATCCTGTTTTTCCAGAATTGGGTAATTATCGTTTGTGTGTGTATGTGTATGTGTGTGTGTGTGTGCACGTGCGTTCCTGTATATGTATATGTATGATATATATGTATATCTACACAAATGTCTGTGTGTTTTAAGATGGGTTGAAGTTATTTATCATACACTCAAGTCCCCTAACAAATTCATTCTTAGAGCCCCTTCATATTATTATTGTATTTTTCTTTCTTTCTGAATTGAAAATGCTGCAGAACTGAGGAGTTACTCTCGTCTTAATTACCACAGAAATATTGCTAATTAGAAACAAGGGAAGAAGTGTTAGGGATTTCTCTCAGAATCAAAGGCAGCATTATTTTCCAATGGATATTAAAAGACTTGCAAAAGAGGCTAAGATGATGTGGTGGATAGAGTTGTGAAGTGGTTTTAGGGCCCCAGTGGTAAAGGGCTGGAAGAGGAAATTAAATATCTGGGAGGAAAATGTTCTCAGATGTTGGAATTATGCCTGCAGCCATAACACTGGATGCTGTGATCCTGTCTACCTCAATCACAAAATGGATCAAGAGATCTCCAAGGAATCTGACAGTGGAAAAAGTGTTGGTGATTCACACATGAGCCTTTCTAATCCACTTAGCCCTTAGCAGCCATTGAGGGTGGACACAAACCCTAATGTTTTGAATATAGTGTCTTTCATCCTCCTCACTTTTCCCATCTCATCTTTTCCCACAATTTCTTTAGCCTCAAACTTAGTGTGTGTTTGAGGAATAAATCAAAAGATTAAAATATAATGTGAAATCTATCTTTGGTGATGTATTTCACGTGGCAAAGCCCCTGTGTCTGTGGAAGACTGAACTGGATGAACAGAGGTCCAAGCAGACCATATGTGATGGCCTGGGTGGCTCATGGTTCCGATCAAGAGGGCTCTCAGGTCTAGTTCAAATTCCCAGGCTGCAGACTGGCCAGGGTGGCCACCTCTAACCATGAAGTCAACACTATACTCACAATTTATCTGTTTAGGCTCCGTGTTCAAATGTTTCAATTCCTGAAGCAAAGAATTAAATCTGGAGGTGTGATAAAAGAAGCAAAATAAGATCCAAAAAGTCAGAATGGGAGTAATTCAGGAACAGGAAGGAAAAAGTTAGGAATTGATGTGGTAGACAGGGAAGATAAAGAATAGAAAGACTCAATATCACAAAATTAGAAGACCTCAAATAGACAATATACCAGAGATAACGACTTCTTCTAAAATTGTCCCGTATTTCCCCTTGTCTTACATAGCTGGCTTCAGTCAGCCCATGAAGTAGCAGAGAGTTTGGAGTCCAGGCTGTGTGACAATGAATAAGCCAATCAGCCTCTAAGAGTTCCAGTTTCTTCTCTGTACAAATTCCTCACCCTGAGTACTGCACGTGGTTGTTAGGAAGATGAAACGAGATAACATATGTGCAAGGACTTTGTAAACTGGACAGCACTGTATGTGTAGAAGACATGATTACAGTTGTGTCTCAGCTCTCTACAGGTGGATCCTGCCATTCAGAACATTGTAGGGGTTAGCAGAAGGAACTGGATGTATATGCTTACCTGCAAGGACATCACTGTCAAGTCAGTTTAAAGTTATCAGAAACAATGCTTTTCCACCTCCCACCCCTACCATGAGATGAGAAGAGAGTGTTCTTATTATCAAAGTACTATGTAAATTAGATAGTTTTCTATGACCTCCTAGCTACCAACATGGAATTAGAAAAGTCAAACAATACTATAAGATTTTTCACACACACAAAAATGATTTCCTGGCTCATTCCTCATCAACCCTGAGAGCTGTTCCTCAGGGGAACAACTTTTAGTCATTTATTTTAGTATTTACCTAAATAAGTTCAGATAATATATTTCTATGGCTATTTCTTGAGTATGTTTTTGCTTTTCAAATGTAGAAATCATATGTTGATTTACAACTGTGGAAGATAAGGACTTAGACCCTTACAACCCTGTCTCCACTCCATTCACCACACACACTCACACAGGTGCACACACGTTGCCCCTCCCCATTCTTCCAATATATGTAGTTAATTACAATCATTGTTTAAGTTGATATTTTGTATTTTCATTATTTTACCTTTGTTAGTATTATTCACAACAAAGCAGTGTCAAAAACAATGATCACATTTCTCCTCTGCTATAACTTATTGGTTGTCCTGGAGTTTAATTTTTAATCTTCTCATTTTTCTTTGTTCTTAATTACAATTATTAGCAAGCCTTTTGACAAACCATATTGAAAACAGATAGGTATCCTAAGCCATATGTCATTTCTACATTTTCCTGGGAGATGTTCCCAACCTGGTTGCTTTCTAAGTCTGCAACACTCAACCCTTCTGAAACTCCCTTCACTGGCACCTCAGTAACTCCTTTTCCCTTTCTCCTCTTTAAGATCCTCTGATTTCCAGACCCAATGTTTTCCCGCTTCTTGGATTATTCCTTTGTTTTGTGGCCTGCACCCTCCACTAGCTTCCTTAGAAATGGTGCATCAGAGGTAACTATTTTGAGACTGAGGACTTAATATCTGAAAATGCAATTATCCATCCCTCACAATTTGATTGGGTATGTATCATTATGCTGACAATTGTTTTCACTCAAAGTTTTGAAGAAACTACCCCATTGTCTTTTAGAACCCAGTGTTGCTCTTGGAAGTCAGATGCCATTCAGATTTCTAATATTTTATCACCCACCTTTTGTTCTCTGGAAGTTTCTAATGAGATCCTCCATAGAGAACTTTCTTATATATTTCTTTAATAATTTTCACCCAGCTATTTTCTTTGCTTTTCTCTTTCTCTGACTCCTGTTGGTTGGAAGTTGGACCTCCAGGGATGGATCACCTAATTTTCTTATCTTTTCTTTCCTATTTTCTATCTTTGTGTGCTATTTTCTGGGAGATTGCCTCACTTTTATCTCCTACACATGGTGTCGATTTAAACATTTTTTCCTGTTATCTTAATCTTTAATATCCAAGAGCTTTTTCTTGTTTTCTGAATGTGTCCCTTTGTAAATAGGATCCTATTTTGTTGTTTTATGGATGAAATATTGTTTTTGCTTAGTTTTTTTTTTTCCTGTTCCCTGCATTTTCTGACTCTCATTTTCTTCTTTGTTTTGATTTTTTTCTATACTAGAGACTTCAAATGTCTGCTAATTTTTTTCTAGTCATATCTTAGGTTTAAACAAGGCACAAACAGGTTAGATGCTGTGTGCATATCTGTGTATATACATGTGCACACATGGAGTTGAAATAGGGTAGGGAGAGGTATTATTAGCTTCTTTTCTACAGAGACATTGTTCCAGTCTCCTTCTCAAGGTGGTGAGGGAAAGGAGAAAATGACTGAATGGGGAAAAGAATGGGGGGTGAGCGGGAGAGAGTCCCATGGCTCAATATAGAAGCCTCACTTAATACCCCTGTTTTTAGTATTTCCCCTCACATCTACTATTCTTCGTGACAGGTATCCTCAAGTCCAGAGTCTATCTGATTCAGCATTTCAGAGGATAACCTCTTGCCTCCTGTGGAGGTGAGGGTTGGAAAGTTGTTCGTGTGGGTAGGGGCAGAGAGGGACTCTAGCGGGTCTAGCAGTTCCTCATGCAGCCTTCTGCCTGGTCTTCTGGTTTGCAGTGCCATGTGCACCCCATTCTTCAGTGGCCCTTATCTCCCTACTTCCTGAGTCCCAAATCAGATTGTTACTTTTTGGCTTCCCCTTCTGAAGGCGCTTTTTCTGTTCTTCTAAATTGGTGACCTATGTCCACCTGTTTTCCATCTTGCAAAATTTGTTGGTCACTTCTCCTCTGTTGTAATAGCCTCCCTTTATGGGTTTAAATCTTTATTACTTTTAGAGAGTGTGTTAGCATTCTATTGCTGCACAACAAATTATCACAAACATAGCAGGTTAAAACAGCACAAATTAACTATCTCACAGTTTCGTGGGTCAGGAGTTCAGGGAGGTTTAGCTGGGTACTTAGCTCAGGTTCTCAGACTGATATCATGGTGTTGACCAGCTGCACCCTCATGTAAAAGCTTGACTTAGGGAAAGACTCTTCCAAGCTACTTCAGGGTGATGGTAGAATTCATTTCCTTGTAGTTGTAGGGCTGAAGTCCCCCTCATCTTGCTGGCTGTTGATGAGTCTCAGATCCTTGCTATGGGCCACCTCCACTCAGCAACAGAGAACCTCTCTTGCATTGAATTTCTTTTATGCTTCCCTCTGCAACAAGCTGAAGAAAAGTAAGGCTTTCAAAGTTCTCGTGTGATTAGGACAGGCCCACCTATATAATCTTTCTGTCTTAACACCAAACTGTGTCATGTAACATAATATCATCACAGGAGTAAAATCTGATATTCATAGCTCCAAGGATTACACAGAGCATGTGTAACAGGAGGGGAGAAATCTTGCAGGCTATCTTAAGATTCTGCCACCACAGTGGTGAGATTTTTAGGAGGGAGCAGAAATAACTATGTATGTTTAATCTGCTGTGTTTGATTAGAAGGCTTTCATGCCCTCATTGATGCATTGCCATTGTTATTGCCTTGCCGTTTTTAGTATCAGTGTTTGAGACATTGCAACAAACTTGACTCTGAACGTTTCATGTGTGAGTGGTGCTCCCTTCAGTTATGGCCCAGGAAGAACAAGATTTCCTCCTCTTTCACCCAAATGAGTAAATCTCATGTACCTAAGGACCCAAAGCAGACCCTCAGTGGGCTCCCCTGTTCCCTTCCTATCAGGGGTCTGGTGGCCAGACTGCAGCAATGTAACTCCGTTTTTTTCTTTTTTTTTTTTTTTTTTTTTTTTTTTTTTTTTTTGAGGCGGAGTCTCGCTCTGTCGACCGGACTGGAGTGCAGTGGCCTGATCTCAGCTCACTGCAAGCTCCGCCTCCCGGGTTTACGCCATTCTCCTGCCTCAGCCTCCAGAGTAGCTGGGACTACAGGCGCCCGCCACCTCGCCCGGCTAGTTTTTGTATTTTTAGTAGAGACGGGGTTTCACAGTGTTAGCCAGGATGGTCTCGATCTCCTGACCTCGTGATCCGCCCGTCTCGGCCTCCCAAAGTGCTGGGATTACAGGCTTGAGCCACCGCGCCCGGCCCGTTTTGTTCTTAATGATCCTGGTACACACAATCAGGTGGGTCTGCCGCTCCTGGCACGTGCGTGGATTTTGTGTACTGGTCCTAGCAGCTGCATGAAGATATTACCAATGAGAGACAGCACCTTGGCACAGGGACATGGTGATTTTTCCTGTCTTGGCAGATCCCAATGGTAGTTGTTGTATTCAGTGATGAATCACTAATTTCTAGAAACCTTGACTGGAACCTGAAGGCGGGAGATAAATGTGATTAGGGGTGTTGCTCTGAGCATTCCAGCAGATAAATGGCCAGTCATGACTAACGGATGGTTTTACATTTCCTAAGTGTAATCAAGTGAGATGTAACCAATATTCTGTAGTTCATTAGCTTCATGTCTTCTAACCTTCACTGTCGGGTGCTCCCCATGAAGAGGCTTCCTGCCCACCCCCCCTTTTTTTTTTTAATTTTGCTTACAGTAAAACCAGCAGGAGAGCCAGTAGCAGGTAACCAGCAGAAAGAGGGACCCTGAGGGGAGAGAAAGGTCATGCACAATTTGGTCTTAGATTAAAGGGAGAGAAAAGAGAAAGAGCAGATGTAGGAGGAGGGAGGAGACTGACACAGAGGAGAGTGGTCTGTTTTGGAATCTTTCTGATGCTGGCACATTTCTCATTATAGCCAACTTGGCATCAGTACACCAATAAAATGTGTGTAATATTTGGAATTAATTCGTTGAGGAGCCTCCTCGTGCAACTACTAGATAGAGTGGCAGCAGGGCATGTCTTACTCTATATAACATTCTGCCTTCATTCTTAGCAAGGGGCTCTGGGCTTCCTCTTCAGAAAATCTACTTTATTCACTGTCCTGGGAAAAGGAGAGTGGAGAGACAGGGTTCTAAAACTGTATCCTAGGGAGGATCTGAGATTCCTCTCTGCAGAAGTGCTCAGAGCCCCTGGGTAAGAGCCACCTCAGTTGTGCCAGGTGTATGGTCTGCCTGGTCCACCATGGAGTCAACAAGGACCCGGCTGCTGTCTCACCTGGATGTGATTTGAACAGCTCCCTACCAGGTCTCTGCCTCAGGTCTTTGCCCGCATGAATCCACCTTCCATGCAACCACCTTTAGCTTTCTACAACCCAAATTTAATCATGTTAGATTCCTACTTAAAAAATTTTTATGGACTCTAATTGTTGACAGAGCCAAGTACGAGGCCAAATTTCTGAGCATAGCATTCAATGCTCTCTACAGAGTGGCTTTAACAGTGTCAATTCTAGCTGCTGTGCCCCACACACCTGTGCTTTAGCCCCACTGACTTGCACTTCTCGCAGAATCGCTCGGCACTGTCACACTTTGATGCCTTTGCACATGCTGCTCCTTCTGTCTGGAGTGACTTTTCTTTCCTCTCCTTTCTCTTTCTCTTTCTCTTTCTCTTTCTCTTTCTCTTCCTTGCTTCCTTCCTTCCTTCTTCCTCCCTCCCTCCCTCCTTTCTTTGTCTAAATGAGAGAAAGCATGCCACCCATCCTTCAAGTACCAGCTCAGTCTCATTTCCTCTGCAGATCTTTCCTTACCACTCATTCCTACTTCATCTTTTCCTCCTCAAGGCACACAGCGGTCTGCAGAGTGGGCTAGCAATTAACTAAGAAGAAGTAAAGATTATAGAGGCTCAAAGTTGTCGGGAAGGGGTTGATGGCATTGTAGGCTCTTTCAAGGAGGGTGGCAACAGTCCCACATAAAAGGGATTTCAGGAATATGTGGCTTCAGCGTGACCCAGGTGAGAATCATCAGTCAGATGTGGAGGACGCTGGGGCAGAGATGCTGATGTCTGAGCTGCTGGAATAAGCTGTCTGTGGTGCTCCTGGGTCAGGATCTGCTACGCTTGCAAGAGGCAAAGGGGCCTACTGGAAGACAGAGGACCTCTGCCAAGCATAAGACAGTTAATGTGTGTGCCATGCCTGTCCTGATAGTGATAGCTCCTAAATGGAGGGAAAACAAAGTACTGTACAAAGTGCAAAGGAAAGAAGGAAAGGGGAAAGAGACAGGCACTTTACAGAGCAGTGCCCTTTGCTCACTGGCCTCCAGTTCCTTACCTGGGAACAAAATCGAGTCTGGCCAACTTGAGGTAAGCCTGTGCCCACTTGCGCTCCATGACCTCCATGACCCTTACTTTACTCACCTCACTGCCAATCTTGGGAAATTCACTTGCTTTCGTTGCCCACATATCTTTACTTACAATGGAGAGAAGTCTTCAGACTTCTGAAGAGGCCAGAGGAATCCTCTCCAGTTCAGAGCATCCTCTGAACACTGAGCTGACATGGGGTGATCTGACAACTCACACCACGTCCCACAGGCTTGATAGTGATGAAAGGCCACTCACACTTTGAAATGCCTTCTGAAAGGCACGCCACACTTGGGTACTTGGTTGTGTGATATCATTTTAGATTTCTTCAGCTTTGAACTCTGAAAAGCAACTCTGCTCTCGTGGCCTCCCTACCTTTAGGAGGCTGGAGGGAAGTTCCATATCCCATTAGCCGTGTCCTGATCCTCACAAAGAGACAGTGGACCCAGGATATCTTTAAGATGGGAGATGGCCAGCAATTCTGCTTCTTGCTTGATGGACGCTACACCAGCAGGTTCTGTCGCTCTGTAGCCTGTTTGTCCTTAGCCGTTTTATATACACTCCACTTAACCTCACCCTCATGTCAAAGCAGCCTCTTTATGTCCATGTTGCCCATTATCCTGGGTAACTTATTTGAGAAAGAGCCAGGTCTTCTTCTGTGCGCCCTTGGCTCTGGCACAGTGCTGGGCACGTCATGAGCACAAGTGCACCACAAAAGTGAGCTTGACTTCCTCCTCTGAATCAATCCTTTGATTCTTCTGCTGCCCCTTATAATCTAATTTTTTCCTTCTTCATTTATTTTTTCTCACATTCCAGTTCCAGTCTGGCTGACAGGGGCTCAGAGGAGGCTGTGAGCAAACCAACCTGGTACCCCAAATGGAAGGCTCAGTGATCTTCACATCCCAATTCCACTATCCAGGAAGCCAGAACTTTCTCCTTTGGAGGCATGCTCTTTATACTTCCCTGCCACATCCCTCATCTATAATGCATACAGCCCATCTCTGGCGTATCCTCTTCCCAGGCCATGCTTGTAGCTCAAAATCTTTCTGTACCTCTGTGAGAGGCAACCTGGCATGGTAGTGAAGGACCTGCTCTCTGAAGCTGGATGGCCTCCATTTGCTACTTATTAGCTATGTGAATCTGAATAAGTTAATCAAAATCCCTATGCCTTCTTTTATTCATCTGTATGATGGGGGAATCATAACTACAGTACCTACTTCATGGAGTTGCTTTGAAGATCAAATAAATTATTACATGCAAGGCAATCAAAGCAGCGCCAGACACTTAGGGAGCACTATGTGTTTGCTATCATTATTTTTAATATTAAGAGGGAATCAGAGGTCCAAATGTTTTCAAGCATATAGCCTCAGTGCAATTTCAGTCTCTCCATTTGCACCAAATCTCCCTCCTCAGTCTGCGATTTCAAATCGTTTCTATCCTGGATACTTTTATTCATGCTCTATTTCCATCTTAAGCTGTTTCTCTCTATATATTTCTTTCTTTTCACAGTCAACATCATTAAATGAGTAATCTACACTGATAATCTCCACCCACTCACCTCCCATTCATGCCTCAATCCATAGCAATCTGGCTTCAGCTTTTGCCACACCACTAAAACTGCCCACTAAGATCACAATTTACCTACCTATTGAGACACCTAATTACCTCTCTGTCACTTTTGACCCTATTGACCACTCACTTGTTCTCAAAATGTTTTCTTTTCTGAGACATTATTCTTTTTTGGTTGTAGCAGTCAGCTTTTGTTAAGTTACATTCAAGTAATAAATCCCCAAATCTCAGTGACTTACAATAAAGGTTTTCCTTTATGCTCAAATTTTATATCAGCTGATGGTTAGATATAGCCCTGCTCCACATACCATCTGCATTTAGGGATCCAGGATGAAGGAATAGGTGATCTTATGGCAGAAAAAAAAGGCTCACACCGCCCCATACAGAGAGATTCCTAAAACTTCTGCTTGGGTATGGTGTATATCACCTTTGCTCACATTCTGTTGGTCAAAGCCAGCCACATGGCTCCAGCCTGACATCAAGAGACTTGCAACAAGCAGGGACATAAAGTCATCTCCCAAGAAAGACAGCAAATGATAGGAAAAAATAATAACCACACTGGTTCTCCTTCTACCTTTCCAATAGCTCCTTGATAACTTCTTTCACCAGGTTGTCATGTTTAACCCACTTCCTAAATATCAGTGTTCTCAAGAGCTTCTTGCTTTGCATCCATTCTTTGAGTAGTCATATCCAATGCCCTTAACGCCAATAAGCACCGATATACCTATGTTCTTATGACTTCCAAATCTCTAGCACAGACCCTCGCTGAACATAAGTGCCCTTGAACTTAACATGTCCAAAATTCAACTCATTTTCTTATCTTCCTATTCCCTTATTCTCCTTCACGGTTAATGATAATGTTTTTAACCCAAATGTTTAAATCAGAAACCTGAGAAGGCTTAACTATTCCTCCTTGCCCCCATCCCATCCAATGAGTCAACTATAATTCATCCTACCTTTAAAAGAAGTCTCTCCTCTCTTCTCTAGTCTTTACTTACTCTGCTATTGCTGAGTTCAGGCTCTCACTATCCTTTGCTTGAATTTTAGCCATCAGTTATTCTCTAACTGGCCTGCATGCTTCAGTCACTCTTTGCTAGAGACCATTTCTGCATTGCAGCAAACAATATCTCCCCATTTCCCCCAAAATCTGATCTTGCCTGTTCTTTGCTTAAGACCTTCAAAGGCTCTCCCACATACCTGAAGTAAAATTCAGGCTCATGGTGTGGCATTCAAGGTTTTTCATAACCAAACCTTGCTTTTCTTTGCACACCCATTCCCACTACTCTCTGTCTTGCACCCTCTGCCCTGGCTGTTTTGGACTTTTCATTGCCATGATGTTTCTCATTTCTGTGTATTTACTCACGCTATTCCCTCTGCCCACGTGCTTTTTTCCTTTTTTCTTTTTCTTTTATTTCTTTTTTTTTTTTTTTTTTTTTTTTACTCAGTGACTTCCTGTTGATCCTTCAAGACCTAGTCTGGGCACCTTTCAGTCAAAAGTGAAAGATTACTATGATCTGAAGAGAAACCAGAGTATAGTCTGGGTACCTTTCATAAAACTTACCCCAACCTTGCCATTCCCCTTGCCCCTACTTCACAGTAGGTAACATCAACCTTTGTAATAACATTAACTACATGACATTATTGCTCACATGTCTTTCTCTTCTTATATAAATTATGAGTTTCCCAGAACAGGAACTGAACATTATCATCTTTGAAATTTCCCAGTAGCTAACACAGTACATACACATTAGATACTCAATGTATGTATATTGAAGGAAGGGATAAATAAGTGAATGATGTACTCCAGTTTGTGTTCCATTAGCTCAATGGTCAGGTTTTTCTACTTGCCAGTTTTACTCTCTGGCTACTCTCTGACTCTAGGTCCCCTTCCTGTGTTGGAGGACTAACTTCTTGTTTTCATATTAAAAGTACTCTCTCTGAAGCCCTGACAGCCTGAATCTGACAGTGCTAGCTTCATAGGGTTCCTTAGCAAATCTTCCTTTCCTGCAACCTGTCTCTCCCATTAAAATGGCTCCTCGCAGCTGCATTCTCTGCTCTCTAGCTTTCCTGAATGATCCCCCACAGCCCAGCTCAGTCACTCCTTTCCGCTCCCTACGGGGAGTTCTCTAAACTGGACTACGCTATTACTCTTTCGGCCCCATTTTGGTTTTTCTCACTGTTTCCTTTCCTCTAGTAGCTGTCAGAACCAGCTACTAACTTTGCAGGGCCTGGTGCAAAATGACAATTTGGGGCCCTTTGTTCAAACATGATTTACAATTTCAAAACGGCAACAGTAAAGCAGTAAACCAAGCACAAGGCCCTCCTGAGCACTATGACTGCATGGTTGAGTCTCATGCCCATGAATCTGGCCCTGAGCTCTGCCTGACGGTTCCAAGCAGTAGCTACACGCAGAAGGTCACACTAGAAATATATCAATGCTTCAGGAAAATGAGTTAGCAAGGGTGAAGAGAGGGTGCCCTGCATGGGGGCAACAGCACTGGAAAGAATTTAGTGGAATAAGTTTAGTTGAAAAAAGAGAGTTTTAAAAGTTATATGTGTATGTGTATATATGATTAATATATATGATTATTTAATAAGTAAAGAATTTGGACCAATGCCATGTAGAAGTTGTTTTAGTGAGAATAAGTTGTCTCATCAGAAGCATTTTTAATTATGAAAAAATTACCTGTCAATGTTTGTGTCTAATCAGAAGATGTAGAGTGATTATGTTAATTCCATTGCTTGGACGTGTGGGTGGGAAGTGCCTTTATCCTCTATTAGGGCTCTTTCAGATGGCAAAAGAAAAAGCAACAGGATAAGCAGGGTTTGAGAATTCATTCATTTGTTCATTCATTTATTCAACTAAACACTTATACATGACTCATTTTATGCCAGTTACTCAGATTAGAAGGTTTCCTCATAGCAGGGCCAGGTGCGTGATGAGACATGGGGGCTGGCCCCAGGAGACCGAGGTGGGCTAAGTGCATCCAAGCATGCAGCACACCCCTTCCAAACTTCCTGTGGATTTACACTAAAAAAGCTTACACTTACAAATGAAATGCCAGAGAGGAGGGGCATAATATTTTTGGGGAGAGACAGGGCTGAGAGAGTGGGAACCTGCGTTGGGGTTGGAAGAGTTCTTTTATTTCTTTTGGTCTTTCTCTTTTCCCCTCCTTTAGCCTAACAATTAATGCAAATGAGGAAGGTTCTTAGTTCCCAGATTTACCCCAAACCCAGTGGCATGCCAAGCTGAGCACTACACTGCTGTCAGTTGTCACAGTCTTACCCTAGTGCCAGGAGGTTCTTCTGATGGCTTGCATTTGTAGAGCATCTTCTGGTTCACATTATCTCATTTTGATCCCCGTAACAGCTTTGTTTGGTAAGTTTAAGCTTAAACCATATGAACTTGCCATCTCTGTAGGCCAAATGTGGTCAAACATTG
Organism: Colobus angolensis palliatus; assembly: GCF_000951035.1. NCBI lineage: Eukaryota > Metazoa > Chordata > Mammalia > Primates > Cercopithecidae > Colobus > Colobus angolensis. The sequence continues at coordinate 6,080,331 of NW_012119487.1, read as the reverse complement.
GCAATTTCATATGGTTCAAACTAACATTGGTGGTGATATTAATCCCATTTTTTCACTAGCAGAAAATGGAAGCTTAGAGAGATTTTACCAGTTTCACAGAGTCAGGGGTGGGGTTGAACCCCAAGCAGAACTCCAACTCAAATGCATGCTTTTCTCCACACCTGGCATCCCCTTGGTGTAAATGGTAAATCAACCTCATGCAGCAACGTATACACAGGTTGGGAGTTTCATGTTAATATGCTTTAACTGTCTTTTTTTTTCAGCCCCAGATTCAGTAATGGTTCTCTGTACAAACTCATTCATTTTTAATCAGTTGACTATAATGATTTGTTACAAATGATCTTTAATTCTCAGCTGTGGTTAATCAGTACTGAAAGGCACTTTTCCTGTTATTTTATTTGGATAGGACTCTTAGTGAAATACTTGCCTGCCATTACTTAATCACTTGTTTGTTTTCCCTCTGCACACAGTTTCTAGCAGCATACAACAGTATTTAATGTGAACATTTTCCCTTTGCAGAGTGAATTGAGTTTTCCAAGCCATAGGGGCAGGGAGCTGCCATGGGGAACGCTGAGCCTTCCTGCTTTAGTTTGATACTTATTGACCCTCTCCTGCAGGCCAAGCTAAAGCCGGGTGCTGAGGATATGCTGATTTATATATAGTAACTGCAACACAACTTGGAAAAGTTTATTGCGAGAGTTTATGGTACAAGGAGAGGAGGTGGAGGGGATGGCATCTAATTCATCCCTGGAATGTCAGGAAGTCTTCCCAGAGGAGGTGAATTCTGGAGAATAAATGGTAACCAGGCTGGCGTTTCTACGCAGATGAAACAACAGATACAAATGTCCAGGGTGAGCAAGCCTGGGCACTGGGAATATGTATGCAGCCGAGCGTGGTTAGAGTACAGAGAGGAGGCAGGGGAGGGTGGGCATTGAGGAAGGAGGTTGGGGAAACAAGCGGGGTCAGGTCGTAATGGGCCTTGGGCACACCTTAAACCTTGACAGGTTTAAGAAAAAATAACTTGCGTGGATTTGCTTTAGAAAAAATCCTCTGGGAGTAGCATGGAGAATGGATTGGAAGTGGGCTGAGAATGGAGGCAGGAAACCGAGTGAGGGGAAAGGAGGTAGAGATAGTGAACCAGGCTGAAGATAATAAGGGCCGAGAGAAGTGGCTAGCTCTGGGGAAGGGGAGAGTGGATGGATTTGAAGTGAATGCTGGGTGGGGCAGAAAGGATGGTAAAGGAAAAAAGGTGCAAAAGACAAGTGTCTGGCTGTACTCTTTCAAAGATGAGCTGGGGTGCTTGTCTGCTCCCAAAGAAACCAAACTGTCTAGCTCTAGGCCAGGGCTATCTGTAGGTGAGACTGGGCTGTCACAGCAACAGGGCTGAGAGCTAGGCCCTTTCCTGAGCCATCAGCTCTCTTGAGTCAACAGGGATCTCCTTTGTGTAATTCTTCCAGTGATCCTGACCAATGAAAGGAAATTGAAAACCTTTCCCTTCCTGTCACCATCCCCAGGTTCTGATAAATCTGGCCCTCCTGGGAGTCTGGTATCACCATTCAAAGATTTGAGTCAAACCCTGGAGCTGAAGGATTCTCTGGGAGTGTGATTAACAGTGCTCAGCTGCAGGGAAAGGTGAATCTCTGCCTGAGATTTCTTCCACAGCTTCTGAATGCAGGGAGGTCACCTGGAGCCTCTGTTATCAGGATGGCACTTGTTAGCAGGATCAGAGGAAGGACTAGTTGATGAGGGAATTGCTATGGCAATAATGTGGTCTGACTACAAAAGCAAAAACTGAAAACCAAAACAGTGCCAGTTCCCTCCCCATTCTACATCTGAGACTGATGTGTTAGTCAGTGCCTCTTTTGCCATCCTTTCTGGAAAAGCACAGCAAGTGTGAGAGAGATTCAACTTGACTTCTTTATCTCTATTCTTGGTGGTCTTACCATTTTTCCTCTCTCCTTTTGATGTCCTCCATGGCAGTCCTTAAGTCCCTCTTCTCTCTGGGTGTCCCAGACCAATAACTGATGAGACTAGTTTATGCTAATAAGTAGCTAGTGTGAGCTACTTATTATTTGGTTTAGAATGCAAATATCTCTGGGAAGGGCAAATCATAACATAAAGGTATAAAGGTAGATGTGTGAGTTTTAGAAACAGAGATTTGGAGGGTTTTGTGAAGACCTTCCGATCACACTGCATGAACAACAGCCTGGCCTCAGGATATGCTTTCTTGGTTCTGGCACATCCCTGGAAGGAACTACGAGGTTTCTTTAGAAAGTCAATGAGGCAAATCAGAGAGGGTCTGTGTTTCCCTTCAACTTCATCCTGAGTATATGGATCCCAGGTCAAGAGAACTTCTAGAGCCAGCAGGTCTCAGCACAGCTGTTTTTCTCTGCCTGAGATGCTCTTTCCCATTTCCGAACCTTACACTTCTATCTTCATCTGATTCCTCTCCCCTGGAATCAAGGGTCCTTCCCAGACTTCACACATGGGTTTCCAGGAAGTTTGTTTACACCTCCACTAAACCTTTGATGCAAAACTACGTGGATATTTCTCCAGGTATACATAACTGTGTCTTCTCCATGGGCTATGAGCTTCTTTCTCAAGAGCAGTAGCGATTTCTTATTATTCTCTTTACCTCCAGCAATTTTTAGCTCTTGCTGATAATAAGTAATCAGTAATTTATTGTTTGTTTCTCTTTTCTTTTCCTGGGGAACTGTGCAAACAGTTGATTGCACTGTGAAAAGCTGAGTGTGATTTTATTTGGGAGCATGCCTCTGTTGTTTTTCAAGGCTATATTTTCTTTTTTTTCTTTTTTTTTTTTAGACGGAAATTCGCTGTATCGCCCGGGCTGGAGTGCAGTGGCCGGATCTCAGCTCACTGCAAGCTCCACCTCCCGGGTTTATGCCATTCTCCTGCCTCAGCCTCCCGAGTAGCTGGGACTACAGGCACCTGCCTCCTCGCCCGGCTAGTTTTTTGTATTTTTTAGTAGAGACGGGGTTTCACCGTATTAGCCAGGATGGTCTCAATCTCCTGACCTCGTGATCCGCCCGTCTCGGCCTCCCAAAGTGCTGGGATTACAGGCTTGAGCCACCGCGCCCAGCCTTCAAGGCTATATTTTCTTATTCATCAGGCCCTCACTGACTGGGGAGACTAGAATGAAAAAGTCACTATGTATGTCTTCAAGGATCTCACAATATGAGTTCAAACATAAATGTAAGAGGGTGAAACTGTTGAAAGCATGTTTTTCTCTTCCCCCATGAGGATGGCCTTGTCCTGAAATTCCACCACTTGGGAACTGGCCAGCTCTGACTAGGTTGAGATCTCAGGGTCTGAGGAGGCTCTCAAGCCTCTGCCTCAAGTTCTTGAGCATAATCCCAACATCTGGGGCATCAGCAACCTTCCTGTATGCCAAGAAAGTAGCTGTTCAGCCAGAGTCTGTCTTGCCCGCCTCCTCCCTCCCACCCTGGGAATATCTGGAAATGTGTGTGTGTGGATGGATATTGTTGGTAGTCAAAATGCTTGTCGGAAGGCATACCAACACAACATGGATGGAGGCCAGGGATGGAAGTCCACCTCCAGCACCCTGGAAAGTCTCATCCAAAGAGGAATCAACTCACCCCCTATGGTAATGGTGTACTCTAAAACATAAGGCTACACAACAACCTTGGATCATACCATAATCCCAAGAAGTCAAGGTTTTAGATAGAATTTTAATTTTTGAAGACCCGGTTGCTGCCTAAAGAAAATATATTTTCATTTTCCAGGGCCTACTTTGTATTAACCCACAATCAACACTCCACATTGGATTAATCTCTTATACCTCCATATTTGGAAATGAAGTGTAAGGAAAATTTCTTCAAACATTTTTTTCTCAGGGAAATTTCTGGCCTGAACACAGGTTCTGCTAAGTTGAGACTCTACTCAAACCATTGTAGCCCAAAGGACAGTGGCCTTGTAGTCACACTGTAGCTGGTCACTCTCTGCTTTGACCCTGTACCACCCCTTCCCATTTTCCACAGGTTGTCATCTGCACAGAGCAACTGTGAACACCCCAGCCACGGTCATGGCCCATGGACCCCTTGTGCCTTGTTCTGACTTTGTGTCCAATATCCTGGCCTGCTGATATATGCACTAAGCTCTTAAGTTCCAGCTTTATCTCCCGTATTTTGCCCATTCTCAGGTTTCTGAAATACTCTACTTCTCCACATTGTGACCTTGGAGGGTTTCACCCAAAAGAGAATTATCCCACTCAAAATGGCAATCATGTCTCCACTTGATCTGCACTTGACTCTTAGTTGGATCCACTTCCTGTTTAATTGGAACCGCCCACCACCACCAGTTCTGCACCATTCCACCAGTTCATAGTCCCAGAAACAGACCCTGGTCCACACAGATGCCTGGCTAGGCCCCTGACGAGTGAGAGGGACTTAGGTGCTATTTGTGCCATCTGCTCTGAGAGTCCTGTGTTCTCCGCTCTCATGTTGACTGATGGGGATACAGAAGGGTTTTGGCTCACAGCCCAACCTAACCCAAAGTCCTTCATCAAATGTCTGGCAAGTCAAGCTTTTATCATTCTAGCAACTCATCCCCTCTTAATTGCAGATCCAAGGGAGATGACAATATCAAGCAAATTAAAATTGAACTTATTCCGAGATGACAGAGATTCCTGGGTGAGTCACCTCAGTCCCTCAAGTCAGATCCTTTGAGAGGAAACTGACTACCTTGGAGGATGGCCTGAGAGCCACCAGCAGGAAAAAATGTACTCAGGCTCTGCTCCTGAAGGTCACAGTTTTGCCAGCCAAGCACTGAGTAAGCAATTACCTGCCCTATGAGAGCCATTTAGAGGAGAGAAGAAATATTCCCCTAGGTCCACACCTGGGCAAGGAAGGGCTTTATATCAGGTGAAGAGAGGACCAGAACTCTCCTTCATTCTGAAGCTTTCTCTTTCCCTTTTTGGACTCATTTTTGGCTCTCTCACTGAGGAGAGCACATGTCTTAAGACAGGAAATTACCCTGGTGATTGATGGCTAGCAAATACAATTAGGGCCCGTTAAGTGCTCTCCAAGGGGTGCACTTCCAGTGTGGCATTCCAGGTTTGGTGATCACTTAACGATCATGCACTGAGGCCTCCTGATAATGAAGCATTTGTCTCTGTCAAGCTTCGGCCACCCGAACTTCCTGCTTCCTTTAGATGCAGAGAGGCTGTGGGCAAAAAAGTGGGAATGGAAGGTGGAGCGGGGAAGAGGCAGAGTGGAGGCTAGGGAACACTCCTGGCTTGGAGGAAGGCTCATCCCAAGAAGAATGGGCCCACTTGGCCAAGAAGTACCCTCCCAATATGAGGCCCAAACATGAATTGAGAGTCAGGGAATACCTTCAATGACTGAATTTCTATAATATTTGCTAATTATCCTAGTGCTCAGAGAAATGGAATTCCTTAATTCCACTTCCTTTGGTGCCTGGAAGAGATGAACAAAAAAACTTAGCCCAGACTCTGCTGTCCTTCAGTTTTTTGTATTTTAGCTGGGAATGTCAAACATATCCCCGTCAAACTTCCAGACATCACTGGATGACCCCGCCTCACACAAACACATGAAGGAGTACATTAAATATTGACTCATCTGTAGTGCTAACAGAAGGAAGGACAAAGGAGGCCATCTGGATCCTGCCTGCCTGAGCTCTCATTTCAGCTCTGCCACTTGGAAATTCAGTGACCCTGAGCAAGTTACATAATCGCTTTGTGTCTCAGTTTCCTGACTGTAAAATGGGGATAATGATGGAACTTTCCTCCTTAACTCTTTGTGAGGATTCTGCAGGGCAGTGCTCAGGACACCCAGGCCCTAGCCAAGGCAGTGTCCACAGATGCCAGCCATTTCTTCCTCCCCAAGGCTAGGGTTCTGACTCCTTTTAATGGCATGGAAAAAATTCAACCAGCCTGGTGAAGCATAAGAATCCTCCTCAAAATAATGGTATAAATGTATAAAATAAAATATATAAGATTACAAAGGAAACTGCATTTTTAATTGAAATATCACTATCAAAATATTAAAAAAACAAATTTGTGGCATAGTAATATATGTATTTCTTTAGTAACACAGTAAATAACAAGATCTGCTGGCAGGTCTAATAACTACTATAATCCTGAAGTTGGTAATAAGCTTAAATAATATTTCAACATATCTGCAACAACTGTAATGAGATATAAAAATATCTGTGATTTCTATTGGTGATAAAATTATAGCTTCTGTTGATACTACTGTGACTTATTGCCTACATTTAAAATTAGAGGAGCTGCTAAATTTTAGCTAGAGGTTGGTGAAATTAAAGATGCAGTTTTTTTCCATCTAAGTTCATGGACCCTCTGTGAACCCCAGGCTAAGAATCATTGCTATAAAACTTCATAAAATAATGCTTTCTAAATTCCATGCTTTCTAAAGTTTTAAAATATTTATTTTCTCATTATTAGGCCAAATATAAACATTATAGCAAAGTTAGGAAATACAGATTAAGCAAAAAAAGACAAAGATTTAAAAACACCTCCAGAGAGAGCCACTGTTAACAGTTGGTATAGTAGTTTAACTGTTGAGACATGGAGCTCATTGCTAATCTATTTTTCATGCACTGAATCTGCTGCAGGTAGGATTATTCAATTGTAATTTCTTCACTTAGAGGGACATTGAGGAACAGGGAATGCTGATCAGGGACTTCAGCAAACAGCGAACTCTAAGCACCGCAAATACAGGCCAGAAGCTACATGCAGCCCCTTTCTGGAAAAGGGCTTCTGCTCTTCTCAGCATGGCCTCTTTATGAGTCCATGCTCACATTGCTATGAAGAAATACCCAAGACTGGGTAATTTAAAAGAAAAGAGGTTTAATTGACTCAGAGTTCCACAGGCCTGGGGAGGCCTCAGGAAACTTACAATCATGGTGGCAGGGGAAGTAAACATGTCCTTCTTCACATGGTGGCAAGAGAGAAAAGTACCAAGCAGAGGGGGAAAATCCTCTTATAAAACCATCAGATCTCCTGAGAACTCAGTCGCTCTCATGAGAACAGCAGCATGGAGGAAACCACCCTTATGATTCTATTATCTCCACCTGGCCACGTCCTTGACATGTGGGGATTATTACAATTCAAGGTGAGATTTGGGCGGGGACACAGAGCCAAACCATATCTATCAGCTACTGTAGGCAGGGAAAGCCAGTCTTGACCTTAGCAGCCCAGAAGCCAAGCCAGAATCCTGCAGCCCCTCTAGTACCAGCTGTCCCACAGATCTCAAATCTCTTGTTAGACCTGATGAATGATCTTGTCTGAATCCTGAATTATGAATAATGGAAATGGCTAACTAGATAAAGGATACCAACTGACACCACTTAGAACCTGCCAGACACCCAGGTCAGAGCCCTGATGCACTTGGGCAGTGTGTGACGACTCATCCAAATAATCCCTTTAGAAATCATAAGAATGAGGTAGCACTAAATCTAGGAGGTGTGATGCCATCTGCACAAACACACACCTGTGTGCGGATAGTGACACTGTGCAGCTCTCTCCAAGGTGAGAATGTAGTCGGACATACGTTCAGCTGTCCCAAGGAAACTATAGAAGACTGAAGGCTTAGAATGGCTTGTCTAGTCACTGTGAAACAACTTCTGTGGAGAGTCCACCCCATGCGAATTCAGGATACAAGAGAGGCAGGCCCCAGCTTGCTTTCTTCAACATCCCTCAGGACACCCAACCCTGTGAGTCCTCCAGGCATGGCCAGCCTCAGCCAGGATGGTCTATTGCTCTTGTGTGAGCATGAGGTTGTTGAGTTACCAACATCGAATTAGGCATTTGTTGCACCTCCTGGATGAAAATTCTAAAAGACTGAGGCCAATATCATTATGGCAACATTTAAAAAGCACCTCTCTTCTCTTCTCTAGTTCAGACCTTAAAGCAATGTCTTCTGACCTCCAAACCAAGACCTTCCCTGGGAGGAGGAGCGGGGTGTTAATAAAATGCTGCTGGTGCAGTCATCAAAGTGTGACTGTGTGCTTTCCTGGAGGGACCCTGCAACCCCGAGGTGGCACACCAAGCTTCCTCTAGGCCTAGTTAAACATCACCAGCAAAGCTCCTGCATGCAAGGCACCACTCAATTTCAAAATAATTTTAATAAAACAATGCGGAAAGGGCAGCCTGTTCATTTTGATCCTCCACTGGGTCATTCAATTAAACCTGAGATTCTGGGAAAACTTGAACTCCCTGATCATATTTTCCTTAGTAATAATAATAAAAGATAATTAAGGAATCCGTCTGTCAGATATTCCAGACACCAGCACCTCCACTTAATTAACTGCTAATTAAGATATGAAAGAACTTCAGTGTCTCTCACACATCCTGATTTTATTAAGCCTCAGCAAATCTTCCTCAGGAAACGAGAAACCTAAATAGCCAAGGCCGAGCCCTTCCCAGGATTTATGAAACAGGGTGGTGTCGGGTGAGTGGGGAGGAAGGCTGACTTTGAGGACCAGGCATTTGACTACAGCATTCAGTTGTTACATCATGACCCCAAGAGGAAAGAATGTGAGAGAAGGGAAAGGAACTAACAAGTTTCGAGTTCCTTCCTTCTGCTGCACACTGAGCTAAGACTTTTACATATAATTCCTAAGTAAATTCTCACAGCAACCCTGTAAAGAAATATTATTATTCCCACCTTACAGATAAGAAAATAAGTGCTTAGAGGGTTTCAGTAAATTCCTTTCCAAGTCTGTGGCTGCCAGGAGCTAGGATTTGAGCTAAATGTTACACTTTTCATTTGTTGTTCCAGGTAGATACCAGAAAGAGAAATGTCTTCTTCCTTGTCTTTACCATTATTGACAAAGCAAAAGTGAAAGCATTTGTAGCAGCTAGCCTTCAAGATGACCCCCAGTTGATCCTTGCTTTATGGCATTCATACCCTTCTGCAGCTTTTTCCCTCCCTAAGGGGGCTGACCTGTGCACCAGTAGAATATTGCAGAAATGATGGTGAGCTTAGTCTTATAAGACACTGTGGCTTCCATCTTGCGCTTTCTCAGATTGTTCACTCTGGGGGAAGTTAGCCACCACGTCGTAAGGACACTCAAGAACCCTTGTAGAAGCCCACTTGGGGAGAAGCTGAGGCCTCCTGCAATGACCAATATCACACAAATAAGTCATCTTGGAAGCAGATCCTCTATTCCTACCAGGTTGAAGACTGCAGCCTTCAACATCTTGACTGAAACCTCATGAGAGACCCTTAGCCAGAACCACTCAGATCAACTGCTTCTGAATTCCTGACCCACAGAAATTATGAGATAATAAATGTTTATTATTTTCAACTACTGAGTTTTAGGGTAATTTGTTATGCGTCAGTAGGTAAATGGAGAATTCATGAACTTCTTACACTCTGCTGAATTGCAAAGCCTTGCCAATACCAGCGGGTCAGAGAAATCCTTCTAAGAAACATTCAGATTTGTATGCCTGAAAGTAGGAGTCTGAAATAGCAGCCATTCAAGATCCCTCCTGGTAGGAAACTTTGTGAGTCTGAGGGAGAATATGGGTCAGATCACCAACAGTTGCCTAAATTTCCCATTTTCACATTAAGATGACTAAGTACAATTTGAAGGCTGTTCACAATCTGATCCATTGTTCAGCAACCAACTGCTGTGAGAATTGAGAACAAAATGAATTGACCATACTTTGGGGGTATTGGGCAATTTTGTCTATAGCTGATCAGCATCCTTGGGATCAAATAGCCATTACGGGAACATCTCCAACAATTTGCAGTACGTCAACCAAAACCTTTCAAGCAACAAGGCTTACACTGCATGTCAAAATGAACTGTTACTGTGAAGTCTGAAACTTCTGCAGTTCTTGATTGTTGGATCTCACCTGACCCAGCAGGTGTTTTTCTTCTAAAGTCCATGACTCACCTAAGCCAAAGAGGACAAAAACACAAAGCTCTGGAGAAAACTCTGTGATTGAGGTCAACAGAGTCTCTTGGGCTGCACTTTTTGGAGTGTCCTGATCCTCAGCTCTTGCCAAGGCAGTCAGGGGCAGGGAGCCCATGCTACGAAGTCCAAGCCAAGTCCCTCAGATGGCTGAGCTCACCTGTGTTACAGAGGGGTCAGCACTTGATGAGGAAGGAAAATACAATGTACATTTCCCAGATATATTTCACAGGAAATTTTTTCCAAAGATGAGCTGTTGCAAGTTGACCCCAGATAATGCTGGACACTGAAAAGGGGACATGCAGGTAAATGAGTAGGTTGCAGCATGGACAGAAAGAACACATCCATTTGCTGAAGCTGCTGGAGAGTCAGGTCAGCATGCTCTTTACTCTCGTGTATGTCTCTTGGGGTGCCACTTCCCCTCTCCCTCCGATCCCTCTAAAAATTGTAAGTTAAAAGGATTTGGGAGCATGAGCCCTGTACCCCATATTTGTCTCAGCTAATAGTTTTGCCTCTAGAACTTGCTGCTGCAGGAATATGTGACTACATTGTGACACATCAGCTTCAAGAATGGCTGTCATAATAATCCTTTGCCTTGTCACCAGTTATATGAATCTATCTTAAGATAAGGCCTTTGTGTGATATCATTAGGGCTGTAGGACTTATTCATCAAATTAAGTGGATCTATTAGTGAGGTAAGATATCACAAGGGCCAGTATATGGGGTTCACAATGAGCTGCATTCTATCAGAGCTAGTGTGGTAATGACTTCAGAAAGATTGGCACACACACTCCAGTTCAGTTTGGCAGTTGCTCAGTCAACAGTGGGAAACCTGTTTAAATAAATAAAACTGGTTAAGTGGAAAAGAGGACAGGACTAGAATACAGAAGCCCCGCGTTCTAGTTCTAGTCCTCTAAATCACTTTGGAGGTGCATGCCCTGACAAGTTCCCATGTCCCTCTCCCTCAAAGACAGGAGCTCCTTGCAGGTGGTGGCTGTATCCTCTTCCTCATATTCCTGGTGCCTGGCATGGGCCTGGGTACTCACAAGGCTCTCAGTAAATGGTTGCTGCCAATGACTGAAAAAGTAAATAAGTGCACATATCTACATTCACATATGTGTGTATGTGGTTAAATGAGTGTGAAAGGAATTCTAAAAGGATGTACTCCATGCTGCCAACACAGGGGCTGAGGTAACGTGGATGGTGCAGGGAAGGAGAGGAGGTAGAGAGGCAAGCAATGGAGAAAAAAAAAAAGAGTGCACTAAAAATTCTACAAGTATAATATAATCTTGTAAAAGTATGTGTATGTATGCATAAATAAATTAGAGGAAAAATGATGATGTTTGTATGTTAAGTCAAAGCAAGTTGCAGAGTATTTCAGTTTAAAATGATAAACAAAAACATCCTGTATATCTGTTATATATGCGTAATTAGGTTTAAATGAGCAAAAGGGAGGGTGTATATTTGGGTGCTTTGAGACACCACCCAACTGAGGCACTCAATTCTGCAGCTGCTGGGAGCGTTGGCTGCTGACAGCTCACAGCTGAGTCCCTTTTCAGGAATCACCATCAGCCAAAAAGAGCTTCTTTGCCCATCCTCTCCCTGGGGCAGCCCAGAGCCAAAGATGGGTGCATGTGGGGCCCAAAGACGTGGGTTCTTTTTCAATGCAGGACAACTCCAACGTTCCCTCTGGCCAGTTCCACTTCCTGTACTTCCCCCAGGTGCCGTAGCCTTCAGGAGTTAACTCTCAGTAAGCCTTCTGTGTGCATATCCAGTCTCAAGCTGTTTCCTGGGAATTATGACAGTGTGGAAGGATACTTACCAGTGTATTAAAATGTTACTTAAGGAACTGAGATTGGGGGAAATGATTAGCGTCTTCTGCATACATTTTTATATTGACTTTTTTATTATAATAAGCATGTGTCACTTTTATAATTTTAGGAATATCAAATGAATAACTTTAAAATGTAATAACTTTAAAATGTAAAATGAACTCATTAGTTCAATGAGTGAACAACTGTGCCTACATCTAGTTGGAGAAACAGATAACAATAAAATAGCATGTCAAAGGTACTCAGTGTTTTTAATAAACTCAAATGAAGGGAATTTTCCTAATATTTTTCATGACTTTTGATGTAGTTGGTTCAAAAGATATTGGACCAGCTTTCTGAGAGTGAAGTCAGCACCTCACAGGTGAGGATGAGGAAAAGAAAGGTCAGTGGATGGAAGCAAACAGGAGGGGGAGTTGTAATTCCATGGAAGAAGAGATTTTCTAGTCTCAGAGCTATCTGCCCCCCAAATAGGCTGCAATTTGTGGAAACAACCATCTAAATTACACTGTCCAAAGAACCTGCAATTCTTCCATTTGGTGAGCAGCCAGATTAGAATTGGAAGAGAAAAATACCTGGCATTTATATCACCCGCAACACCTCCCAGTCCTGGACGCTGGCAAACCCATTGATGACCAGTTCTTTCCCTATGATGCCACCTCAGAATTCTTCTTGTCCCCACTCTCCAGGCAGCCACGGTGGATGCACTGGAGTATTCACTCAAGATGGAAAATGTTTGCCCTTCAGAGCTAAATAATCTTTACACTTCCTCCAGTTCTGAGGTTTCATGAGGTCTTCCAGGGAAGGTTAATTTATTCACAAATGTCTTAAATGATCAAGCCTGTACCTCAGCCAAATGCCTGCTTCTTCCTCTCTCAGACATCACCTGATTTTTGCAAATCCATCCTCTTGAGGCATCTATAAATGATATCCCTGAGGCTCAGTGTCCCATTTGGAGAAGACTTAGCAGAGTTTGTGAGAAGCAAGCCCTTGAAGGCATAATCATTGAGCCACCAACTGTGTTGACACATCCTTGGAAATTTTGTAGTGGAGGCCTGGTCCAAGATCTGTGTAGGACCCCTGATTACAGAGGCTGACAAATTTGCTTACTCAGAAGCCTCTCACTTAACAATCGATGCCACTGCTTCTATTGGAGGTTGTTCTAACCTGGAAGAATGACTCTTTGTTTTGCATGCATTTATTCCTTCTTTGTTGAACTTTTATGCACTGGCATTGTGCTTGGGACAGGAACTAAAGCAGTGAGCAAGTCAAAGACTCTGACCCTGAAAAGTTGGGAGTCCAGAGTGAGCATGGCACAAATAAAGAGGTTTATAGTACATGGAGACTTTCACAACATAGGAATGCTTAGAGAGCCAAGGACATTAAGGACATAAGAGGGGGTCAGGTTGGGGAGCAGAGGTTTGTATGGAAGGCTTTTTGGAGGGAGTACCAAGCATTTGTCATAATCAGATCAGCTAAGCATGTTATTACAGCCACTTTCAAAGACCTGAAGCACATTTCTGGATTTATAATCATTCTATAGATTTGTTTACCTCAAATATTTACCTTTTTATTGAAAACTATGAGATGAATGAAAGAAAATCAATGAAATAAATGAAAGTCTCTGGAGAGAAGAAGCAACTAAGCAACAGTTTTCTTTTGCTTTGGAAATTCACATGGTGCATATACAAATTTATTTTAAAGGAGATGTGGCACTTAGAATAAAAAGGAAACCAGGCTTTCTTATTTTGAAACCATTAATATATTTCTTCCCTCCCTTATTTCTGTTTCAGGTGGCTATATCATTTTAACTGCATAGAGGACAGGTTTCTTTTGGAATTAGGATTAAAGAACGTGCAGTAAAGAGAAAACATCGAGGACACCATCACGAAAGGTACCATTTTCTGTGAACATTTGATCATTAATCATTCCCATGGCCAGTTTGAGGCTTTCGTTAGTAACTGCGTATTCCCAGGGATCCGAGACCCTTTGTTATTGAAACACCACCCTGGGGGCTAGTCTCCTTGAAATGAGGTGGTCAAGAGCATTAGCTCCTCTGGGCTTCATGTAGTCTCTGAAAAAGCTGGAGAAACTGGGTACCGAGGCTTTGGCTTCTCATAAAATATTTCTGAATGCATTTCATGATGCAGTTGGTAACAAAAGTGTGTTACTGTGCTCAGTCCCTCCAAGAAGCCAGACTTGACTCCCAGCCTGCCCGTGCCTACACTGGGCCTGCATGAATCAGTGCTAAATTATTCACCAGTCTCACTCTAAAATTTCTGGAGTTCTAAAACCCCTAATAAAGTATTATGAAAAAATATCCATCTCTTTATCTCTATCCATAACTATATGGCTGGAGGAAAAACCTGTCGTTTTATTTCCTTTAATTTAAAAGCTTTCCTAATTCCTTTTTCATACCACATATATATGTCTAAAGAATTTTCAGGTTGAAATAATAACCTCTAAAAAATGGTCCACAGGAGAAGGCTGTTAGGATTCACAGAGTTGGCAGGCACAGTGAATATTTTGCTCCTTTAATAACTTTCCATGGCACTCAAGCTTGATATACTGAACTGGGAACTTTTCAAACAGGTGTGGCCCTGCTTCATTGTACAAAACAATAATACGGCCACCAGTCTTCTTTCTCTGTTATACAATTGCTAAAGTTTGTTCAGAAAAGTTTGTTCAGGAGCTCATTTTCTTCCTCAGACTCACTGCAGTCTCCGTTTCCATCATGCTACTCTGCAGACTTAAGGCAAGTCTTTTCTGAAGCCCCGTGTTTGAATCAGTCCAGAATACTCTCAGTGGCAGCCTGCCTCCCTTGGGGGCACTTGACTGCAAAGTACTCCATGCCATTTAAAACACCTTTGAACATTCAAGTTCACAAGAGGCATTATCATATCATGCTGGCTATTAACCATTCACACCTAAGGGAGACTTGGTGAATTTGTTGCTTCTAGGATACCAGCTGGTTCAGATCAAGTTCTCTGCAACCAAGCAGAGCTGGAGGGTGGACCATGGTGTACCAGCAGCTAATGGTGCCTGTCACCAAAGCATCACTGGCAGTGTATTACAATGAAGACATTTTTACTGACCTGCACTCTGCTCAGTGAAAGCACTTGGGATGAAAGAATATTTGACAAACCCTGCTGATTAAATCTCAAAGTCACCTCCTGGCACAGAGGGTAGTCCATCTTTCCGAGCCAAACTTGTCACATGTGTCTGAACACCTCACAGGAGAACATAGCTTGTCCAGATTAGTCTCCTCCCCCACACATTTACAAATCACTTTTCACTAGCATGGCTTGGTGTTGGAATTGCAGGAGTTACCAAATAGGTAGGCAGCCAGGTCCCCTCATGGCTCCTTGGCAATTCAAACCCAGGTGCTCACAGGCTGGCCTGAACTGCCTTGCTCGCCTGCTTCTATCTCACCTTCATTTCCCATGCATTCGAAGCAGCTTATTTTAAAAGCTGATTAGATGAGCCCTTAATAACATTAGAATTTAAATGGTCCCAGATAGGTTTTCAGCTTCTTACCAAATTGAGATAAATGTGATAT
Organism: Colobus angolensis palliatus; assembly: GCF_000951035.1. Taxonomy (NCBI): domain Eukaryota; kingdom Metazoa; phylum Chordata; class Mammalia; order Primates; family Cercopithecidae; genus Colobus; species Colobus angolensis. The sequence goes on along the minus strand of NW_012119487.1, from coordinate 6,065,001 downwards.
TTGGGGAGTTGAGCTCCCAGCTTTAAGCCTGCTCTGTACTGCGGACAGGTTTTGAAATACCATACCACCTTCTCCCATTTCGCAGCCTAAAACTGGGTTTGTAGGTTTGTATGTGTCCATAAGGTGCCCTTCATCTCTAATGGTCTATGATTCTGTGTGTAGATATGTCTCCATGATCATGCACTTTCAAAAAATGGTAATTTGGGGGAAGAGGCCCAGGACAGAGTTCTATCTTTCAGTTGTGATAATTTATGGAAAAGTTTCATTCTATACCCCCACACCTTATGATAACTTTCAGTTCCAGACAATAACCTTTATTGAGTAACTATTATTTAGCAATTTACTTTGATATTAATGCTGTTAGTACCTGACTTTGGCAGAGAATAATGTAAAATAGTGAGAAATATGAATGTTTCACTTCATGAATATGTTCAGCACACTCTGTAACTCTTAAGGGTGGGTTCACTCCCAAAAAGGAAAAACACACTTATCAAGCCAAATAGACACAGCCTTTCAACTTAGTACCCTTCTGTCAGATTTTGTAAAAATAAAAGCAAAATGGGAAAGAGGAATTTTAAAAAACAAGCAAAAGTGGACATAAACAGATGGTTCAATGTTTAGGTAAAGGTATTCTTACAAACATAAACTGAGTTATCTGCTTGCTATATTGTCCCAACCAAACTAGGCACCTGGCTATCCCCAGAATTAAATCTTGAAACTCCTAAAAACACGGTTTGCCCTTCTAGGTATGGGTGGTCATGAAAGAAGTGTCCCTGAATTTAAGCTTCTTTGTGAAATGTTCAACAAATGTAGCTGCTCTTACGGACTTTCAAGAGAAGCTAAACCCTGAGCTTAACCCTTGAGCATTAGCACTCAGGTGGGGAATGACTGCCCACCATGTTTCCCTGGAGGGATGTTAAGGACTCCAAGGAGCCAGGTAGGTGAAGGAGGGGACCTGGGGCTTGGGCATAGCTGCGGGCAAACCCACCTTTCCTGCATTGGCCCTGCCAGTCCAAAACTCACCCGACTTCAGGGACTCTTGAGCGATTTCAGGAGGAAATTACTTATAATCCACTTAAACTATGGCTTTGATCAGAAACTACAGTTAGAGTGTAAATGTCTGCTTTGCTGCGTGATAAAACCAGATTGAGGAGGCTCAGCAAAGTACAACTCCAGAATTGCAGTGTTTGACTCTGTGCCAAACCTCTGGTCAGTCAGAGCTCAAGTGGCTCTTCCCTATGTGTATTAGTCTGTTCTCACACTTCTATGAAGAACTGCCTGGGACTGGGTTATTTATAAAAGAAAGAGGTTTAATTGACTCACAGTTCAGCATGGTTGGGAGGCCTCAGGAAACTTACAATCATGGCAGAAGGGGAAGCAAACATGTCTTTCTTCACATGATGGCAGGAAGGAGAAGTGCCAAGCAAAAAGGGAAAAGCCCCTTATAAAACCGTCAGATCTCAGGAAAACTCACTCACCATCATGAAAACAGCAGCATAGAGGTAACCGTCCACATGATTCAAGTACCTCCCACCAGGTCTCTCCCATGACATGTGGGAATTACGGGAACTGCAATTCAAGATGAGATTTGGGTGGGGACACAGCCAAACCATATCACCATGGAAGGGGAAAGAGGAGTATCAGAGAAGGTCTTGGCAGAACCTCCATGCCGTGGCCCACCCACGTCTCAGGAAATTAAGCATTCCGTGCCATTGTGACAAGGCTTTAATTAAGACCATATTATCTAACAGGTGACTGCTTGTCCAAGTACCTTCCTAGCACTTGTGTTTGCTCTCAACATCTTGTGGTTTACATGTGCAAAATGTAATGGCATTGGATGCATCAACTGGCAGTTTACATGCAAACTCACCTCCTCCTTCACTAAGCCTGGAGCTATGCAGAAAGAGCTTGCTCAGTTTCACTCTCCTTCTCAGAATGCTTCTGTGCAATCATCCTGCCCAACTTGCTTTTGACATGTCTCTGGAGAGAAAGGGTTCCTCCTGGCCACAACTAACTCTTCCACTGAGTCCTTGGTCTCTTCCTTACCCTTCTCCTCTATAGCCTGATCCACCCATTGCTCTCCTTTCCTTGCTTGCATTTTCTCTCATTCTCTATAAGTTCTTTTTCTTCTGCTTGTAAATGAGACTTGGTCTCCATTAAAACAAACAAACAAAAAAACTTTCCCTTGATTTCCTTATTCACTGTCTCTTTCTCTTGTCCTGGATTCCAGGGAAGAACATTCTACATTCACTTCTCACCATTTACTTATCCCTGAATCCTATGGAAAACAATGCATCCTACCTACCCATGCAACAAATTCAACATGATTCAGCAGACATGCATTTAGCATACACTAGGTGCCACACCCTGTCTGGACTCTGAACACATGGAGGACACACTCTTACAAGGAAGGCAAGGCGTGCCTCCATCACGCCTAATTACAGTGTGGTAGTGAGATGGTGAGGCTATGCACTATAGAGAGGCAGGGTGAGAAACATCAGCCCTGTCTTGCAGGAGGGGGCAGCAAGGAAAGTGTCAAAGGAGTTCTCCAGCAAATGGGGGACCCATGAAAGGAAATGAGAAAAAGAGAGAAGAGGGAGGCCAGTCCAGTAGGAGGAGGAGCATGGGCAAGGTCATTGAGATCATGGGGCCCAAGCAGCATGACGTGTAGAAGGCGCTATGTACATGGCAGGGAGACAAGGAGTACTGAGGCTTCACAGAATGACAGACATTTAGACTTTGAGTGGAGATCCTGAGAAACTTTAACCCTTTCTTGCAGACAATGGGAACAATAGAGGGTTTAAAGGCAGGAGTGACATAATCAGGTTGCCTTTAGAAAAATCACTCAGGAAACAGCAATTCGAGGGGGAGATCAGATAGGAAGTTGCTCTAATAGTCCAGATGAGAGGTGATAAGGACCTCAACCAAAATAACCTGTGCTAGGGATGGAGAAGAGGAGATTCTAACGTAATCTCCTCCATTCTCCAAGAATCCACCCAAACAGATGTTATCTCTTCTGCACTAAACCCTCAGAGCATGTATTGTACTTTTTCTTACTGTGCTTATTCAACTTGTATTGCAGTCGTTTGTGTATTTCTCTAATGTTCCTTATCAAATTGTATCTTTGTCTCCCCTTCCTCAAATTACAGTACCTTGCTCATAATAAGAACTGAAGAAAAGGTTATTGAGTTGAATTGAATTTTCAAGGGCTTCAAACCATGAATAATTGAGGAATCAGCCATGTATAAGGGCTCATCATTTGCATAATTATGTAAACAAGCTTATAAATTTATTTTTATTTTTCACATTATTTTTGCTATCCCACAATGCCCCACTATCTTTGCAGTTCTTCAGGTTTCGGGGAAATAGTAAACAAGTATTCTCTAATACACGCAAGTGATAGAGGCGCTGCTGGATTCTCACCTCCGCAGTCAAGGGAAGTGGTTGAAAGGAGAGAACAGATGATTGCATTGATTGAATATGAAAACCATGTACAAATATTGAGAAATATGCTGTCTAAAGAGACAGAGAATTGCAGAGCACACTGCATGATGGGACCCACGCACAGAGTCCCGAAGGTCAATGTGCAGATACAAATTGATTAAGCTAAGTACTTACTGAAATTGCTTCCAACATACAGTTGAGAATTGATCATAAGCAGGACCTATATTTACGGTGAAAAAGCTTTATAAAATTATCTGCTGGTATGTCATAAAGGCAAATTTAAATTGTCCGGATTTTTCCCCAAATGAAAGTATCTATATTGTTAACAAATACGTCATTAACAAGTGAACCAGTACTGATAATTTTGTGATCGAGTTTCTTTATGTGTGGACCTAAATGGCCTCATAACAGCTTTTTTTTGTTTTCCTCTTGGCATCTTTTTACATCCCTGAGGTTAGCCTCTCTGTCTCATGCCAAACCAAATGATTCTTTTTTTTTTTCCAGTACTACATATTGTATTAACTTAATTGTTTTGCCTACAGATTGTAGTTTTGCATAAGTTCTGTTTTAAAAAACATTTTTTAAAAAAAATTTCCATAGGTTATTGGAGAACAGGTGGTGTTTGATTACATGAGTAAGCTCTTTAGTGGTGATTTGTGAGATTTTGGTGCACCCATCACCTGAGCAGTATATGCTGCACCCAATTTGTAGTCTTTCATCCCCTACTCCCTTTCCACCCTTTCCTGCTGAGTGCCCAAAGTCCATTGTGTCATTCTTATGCCTTTGCATCCTCATAGCTTAGCTCGCACTTATGAGTAAGAACATACAATGTCTCAAACCAAAAGATTCTGATTAGCCATGATTTAGCCCTATCTAGTGTGGTGCCCGAGTTGTCACTCTTAGACACAGTCCCTAGCTCCTAGGAAACTAGGAGTCAGAAATCTCCTAAGCCTGCGTGGCATCCAGCACACTTAAGCAGTGGCTTTGAGTGGCACCAGCCTGTGGCATTTAGTCAGGAGAAAAGAAAAGGAGAAGCGGAGTGGGGTGTATAAAAGGAAATGCAAGGCAGCTAAAGGAAAATTAAGAGAAAGTAGTAGAAGGCATAGTTAAGCAAGTCTTTGTTGAGCAATTTTTGTGTCAAGTATAAATGCATGCATTACAGGCTACACAAAAGAAGTATGTATCATGCTTGCTGCACTCAAAGGGCTAAGAATTTATCCAAGAGGGCTATTCTAAACCCAGGAAACAAACAAAATATCAGTTCATGACAATACAATCAAGCCCTAAATACTACTTCCTGGCCTTGACTGTGCTATAGTAGTGAGAGCAGAAATAGAGCAAGTGTCATAGGGTTCATGGGAGTGGCGGAGACCAGAGAAAACCCCATGGGAGAGGCCACAAGCATTGAGCTGGGCCTTGAGAATAGAGGTGACACAAACCCAGGAAGATCAAATGAGCATGACACCTCAGACTATGAAATAAAGTAAGAGGAAAAAGTAAGAACAAAAGGAGAAGATGAAAGAGAAGAGAAAACAGAAAAAGTTTCTGAGGATGGTGATGGTAGAGCAGCTGCCACTCACGTGTCCCTGGGCACTGGTGCCAACCCTTGGATTGCCTTGGCCAAAGACCAACAATTTAGAGGCAGAAAATATTTCTGTGGTCCCAGTCATCTATGTAGAATTGGACCACAGCCAGTCGGTTTTTGTTGCCTCTGTAATCACAAAGTCAGGCATTTTTCCTCATGTTTACTTGACAGGAATGTTGTTTACACTGAAAACCTCACACCTTTCAGAGTGACCATTGACAACTGAGTTCTCATATGACTAACAATTGGGTGTAAAGAACCCACAGAAGCTCCACAGCAAATGAGATGGCTTCATTAGCTGGAGGTTCTAGGAGGCTCTGTGAGAAATGAAGAGATTGGTAAAGTAAGGGCGATATACTAAATACATTTCAAAGGGTTCTATGGAGAGCAGGATATCGCCAACAAAATATATTTTGATTGGCACAGTGGAATCTCCCTGCCCCTCAAATTACTTCCCATCCCATCCTCATCCCATCCAAATTTTAAGAAAAGGACACAAACTAACAAATGAATAACACCGGTTCTGCCAAGTTGTCTGAAATCCTACTATTTGAGGTATATTCTTGTCAAGGTGTTGCCTCTTCCAGATTTCCCTTCAGAAAGGTAGGTGTTCTCTGAGAGACTTGTTTATCCACACTGGAATGCTAATTATGTTAGTAGAATTTCTATCTAAGGGCCATGGAAGGAGGAAAAGGCAGAGAAGAGGAGAGGTAAGGAGGCAAGAAGAGGGAAAAATAATTTTAGAACGTGGCACCCTGCTAGGAAAGACAGGATTTAGGGTGATCGATGCAAGTGGTGGACATGGAGGGCTAATGAGGAGAAGGTGGGGAGAAAATACAGCCAGAAGCGGGGAGAGAGAGAGAGAGAGAGAGAGAAGAGTAGAAAAATCACAATGCAAGAAAGCCAGAATCAAACCATGCATCCTTGGCCATGAGGCCTGGAGCAGCCCTGACCAACTGGATAGTTCCAACATTAAAGTTGGACATGTTCAAGTGCCAGCTGAGAAGGCTCAGCATTGTTTAATATGGAAAAACAGAGCAGGGCTATTTGTGAGGTTGGCCAGGTGGCAGGGTTAATATATGAGTATGCAGCTAAGTCCAGCAGTGGCAAAACCACAGCAAGTTGTTAGTTAGGCTTGAGGAAGAAAATGCCTGGAAATCGGCCCCAGTGCAGAACAACTGTGGCTATGGGTCAAGGGAGTGCCACACTTCTCTGCTGAGTCAGCAGAGAACAATAAAGCTGGGAGATGATTCAAGAATTGTAATGTAAGGATTCTGCCAGAACTCTGTTCATCTGATTCCAGAATCACAGACCCATCAAATGTTCAATCTAGGACTTTAGAGTTCATTCTACCTCAACCCTCATTCTCAAGCTAGGGAAAAATAGAGTCCTGAGAGGAGTTAAGATTTATCAAGTGTTTTCTACATGCTAAGCACTTTTTGATTACTTTATATGTATTAACTGGTTTGTTCCTCCCAACAAACAACAATAGTAGGTATTATTACTATCTCTATTTTATGGATAAGAAAATCCAGATGCAGAAAAGCTAAATAATTTGCATGAATTCAAACAACTTAGTAAGTGGAAGAACAGGAATTTGAACCCAAGTAGTTTGAGTCCAGGGCTCCTTCAAGCAAGCACTATCCTGAATGATTTATCCAAGACCATACAGCCAGACACCAGGAAGGAAATCAGGCTGCCTTTTGTAAGTTGCATCTTGTCACTTCCAAGTTAGAGTGTAAATATCACTTATGCAATGATGAAAGCATGTTGGGGGAGAAGCCACAATAGAGTTGGTGGCAAAGAGACCACGATTCCTTGTGGGAGCTGAGGGCTGTTCTGAAAGGAAAGCAGGGCACCCCGGTGGAGTAGCCTATCTCTCCTTCATCAGAAGAGGTAATGAATTGTAATGGAGCCACTGCAATTGAAGCTGTGATAATTATTGTGATAATGGCCGAGAAATGGAAGAGTAGATGCATCTCTCCATGAAGAGGAAGAGCCTGAGGTAATGAAATGGTAAAGAGTATATTGATGAGGTTTTGATAGTGATCAATGTGACAGCAATAGACTGCAAGTGTAAAGATAAAGGAAGTGTGGTGATGCATTTTTGGTCCTTCAATCAGCCACACCTGCTGAATGTTAACTTTGTCCAGATGCTAAGTGCTCTTGGAAGGAAATGAGGTCTAGTCTACCATGAGCTCAAAATTTAATGGATAAAACGGGACAATTGTAAACAATTTCCTTCCCCCGAACACACACACTGGAAGATCAGAAATGCCAGTATGCACTGCAGTTATATTAATATGGTCTTGAATTGCCTTAAGGAAGACATTGGTAGTTAGAATTCTTAGAGTCAGAGAGGTGACTGTAACAGAGGACTGTGTTGGTATCTTTAAGATGAGGATTATTATTCTCTGGCTGTTACAGAAAGATAAATGAGGATGCAGGAGTGAGTTGTAAATAAGAGTGACAATGGCAATAGTGAAATTGCTGTAGAAAGTGGCGGAACTTTTGTAGTTAACATTATCATGGGTGATTTGATGAAAGAAAAGAAGGGAATTCTAACATTAATGGAGATGTTGGACTACATGTCCAGGGTATAATAGAGATGCCTGTAACTTTATCAAAGGTGGCCAGGTTCTTGCATGGCAGAGGGGTGGATAAAGACATTGAAATTTGTTATGGTAGCAATTATGCTTGTAACTGAGGTAATAATAAAGATAATGGACCTGTAATTGGAAAGCTGGTGGCTGTAAAGGAGAAGGTGAGGGCAACTGAAATGTAGAGGGGGTGATAAGGGAGGTAATGGTGGCTGTGTGAAAGATAATGGAGTTATAATGTAGATGATGCTAAAAGGTAATGGAGTTATAATGAGGTGATGACTATAGAATGGGGGGAAAAATATGATCCTCTTAATGGTAGCAAGAGGGACTGTGTGATACAGGTGAGAATTGTATGCAGGGCATTCATCATGACAACTAGAGCTGCAGGTGACCAGGAAAATAATGAACAGCTACCCCCAAAGTTCTCATTACAGCAGGAGTTCTAATGGACCCTGGAATATGATAATGACATTAACGGAAAAGATGATGACCTCCATGAAAATCAGGAGCCTCGTGATGGTATTTAGCACTGTAGGGGCGAGATACGAGAGGAGGAATGGGGATGGGATTGAGGACAGACCTGTGTGGACGTACTTGTGTGTCCCAAGACTGCGCAGTCTGAGAGATGTTCACTAGACCTGGCCCTGTGGGTGACTTGGCTTAATGTAGCTGCTTTTGCTTGTACAAGGCATTTGTTGTGCATGAAGCCAGTCCAGGATGAACAGACCTAGCTGAAGCAGCAATTCAAGCTTGCAATCTAAATTTTGTTCTCAAATTGAGTCATGACAATACACATGATTACAAATGTGTAAACATATCTGCTTACAGAAATATTATATTTCAGTGTAATATTTGGGAAATCTGTGAGTTTTCAGAAGAAGTGAATGAATGAAGGGGATATTTATTTATTTGTTTACTTAAACCATCAACACTCCTCCTAAGTAGAGAATTAGGAGCTTGTTTCTCTAAGGCTCGGGAGTTCTTTCTTATGCTTGTCTAGCACATTGGGCTCTGGGAAGGAACCTAGGGAATGGGTATGCACTAGGATCTCCAATGCTGCTTGTGTTTTTGTGCTGAGCAGCCTGGAAACATGCACAGTGGGTAGACTAACTAAAAACAGACAAATGATCCAGACCCACATCACATATGCGGAGATGTGAGCAAGGTGTCTTGCTCAGCAAATAAAGGGATCAGCAAATAAAGGGATCAGAGTCAGCTAAAGAAACTTATCATCTGTGCAAGGAAGTGTGTATGAAACACACCTTTTCTGCCTCTGGGGCCTAAATGCTACCTTTTTGACCAAGTATACCAAAACCAAAACCAGCAGGACAGTTTTTACAAAAATACAGATTCCTAGGTCTCACCTCATGGAGAGGCTAATTCTATCAGTTGGGGAGTGGCCTAGGAATCTGTATTTTTAAAAATTCCCATGAAATTATTCCATTTTTTCAACTGCTTAAATGTCAACCTGTGTCCCTTATAAGGAGAAGATTAGGGAAGAGGTAGGGAAGACACATTTCATGGGAGTAGGTCAAACCAAACTTTTGAGTAGATCAGTCCTCACAAAAGGAATTTGGGTAGAAAAAAAATCATCCTCCACCTGCCTATTCCTCCACCTGCACATGGGTGTACTTTTCCCCTGTGAAGTCACACAGTTGACTTACACAGTCTCCCAGAAAAGAACTCCTAGAATACCACTATGGCGATAGGCAGCACTGAGCCACAGGCCCCTATTTTTTCTAGAAGAGAAAGATAAAGCAGTACAGGAGCTGAAGCATATGTGAGAAGAGCAGAGGAGGAAATGTTGAGGGGAGGTAGAGGAAAGTGTCCAGAAAAGATATTTCAGCACCTCTACTTGTGGGGATGGATATGGATTTAGAGGTGAGGGGTTGGCACCACTGTGCTGTATTGGAAGGGCTCTCTCTCTCTCTCTCTCTCTGTCTCTCTCTCTCTCTCTCTCTCTCTCTCTCAGCTTTCAGATGTACTAATTTGTGCTTCAGAACTCTCAGGGATTAAAAAGTGTCAAAATCATGAAAATATTCAATTTATGTCTTGAGAAGTACAAATTATCTCTGTGCTTGTATGACGTATAAGTTGTGCGCATATCCACATGTTTATTCTTCTATCAACAAATGGGTATAATTACTAAACAATGCACTACAAATAAAATGTATTTTTTCAATTGCTGAACAAAATAATAGAATATTTTTTAATAGATAGTGCCCTAATTCTTCCTGTTCCCTCTGACTTAAACTCTTAAATCAGCCGCTAACTGAAAGATCCTAGTATATTGCCATAGTCACTTCAGAAAAGCTCAGGTCCTGCTGGCACCGGTCTGCCTGGATCTGTTTCAGAGAAACAGAAACCCAGAAGGGAGTGGTGAAGTTCAATCCCTGCTTGATCCATATGGAAATGGTTCAAGCAATTAGATTGAAGGTGTGTCAGGGAGTGATATCATGAGCACGGTCACTTCTCCCTCTCTCCTTGATACCCAACCTTATCAGGAAGTGGATCGCACAGTCCCTTAGAAACCATTCCTCATTTTTCCAGGATGCTGACCCACCACTTGAGAAGCTCCACTTTCCTCCTGGGCCATGCTGTCATTTGTTAGCTGCTAATCATTCATTAACCTTCCAGGTACCTTGCAGAAACCACGACCTTGCCTCATTTGCAAAGGTGGTTCACTGGGTCCCCCCTTAATAAAATTACAACTTCAGGAAACAAATCATTTATATCAAATACAACCCCATGGCTTCCTCTTATGTTAATCATTTCAGGCAGGTGCTATTAGGTAATTGAATCACTAGGGTACAGAAAGCCACCACTGAATTAATGAGAAATAAACTCAAATTCTGAATAAGAAATTTTCTGAATAAATGGTTCTGAATAAAAAACCAAGAGCCAAGCCTATAATCACAACAGACGACAACAATATAAAATTGGATATTAAACACAGTCCTCACATCCATCCATTCTCCGTCCACAAACTCTTTTGGAGCCTAAAGAACATATCATAGCAACCAACGAGAACCTTCCACGTTTGCCACTTTCCTACTATTTCCTTCATGCTTTTTCAAGTGAGCTGGATACATTTTGAAGCCCTCATCCCAATTTAGAACACACTTTAGTTTAGTGCTAAGGTGAGTCTTTCCTTAAAAAGAGCATCCATGCCTGTGGTCCCATTCAGACTCTGAAATTCCCTTTGTTCCCATCTGGCCTACCTGCATCCAGACTCCCTCCTGTCAGTACACTTTCCCCACAGCACCCTGGTGGCTGTTCACATCCCTACCTAACACTCACTAACCATTTTCACTGTTCTCACTTTCATAGCAAGGAATGCACAACAATTCAGGACCAGGCTTGTCTTTCCAGCCTCACCTCTTCTTAGATCCCTATAGGAATGCACCCTGAATTCTGGCCACACCCAAGTCCAGAATGTTCTATGCTCTTTCATAGTACCATGTTGTTCCTCCCACTAGAATGCCTGCTCCAAACTAATTCTCTCCTTTTAAAGTTCATCCTGAACATTACCTCCTCCTCAAACCCTCTCTGACTCCCTCTTTACCCCCAAAACCTAGACTGAATTAGGCACCCATGTTTCCTTAGCATCTGAGGGCAGAGCTCAATTAGTGAACAGAGCACTCAATACTATACATGGGAGCACAGATCATTCTCTTCAACTAGATTGACATCTCCTTGAGAGTAAGACTACACAGTATTTCACCTTGTGTTGTCAAGGCTGGGCATAGGGTAGATGCATAGCAAATATTTGATGAATGAATGGGCCAATGACAGAATACATGAAATAATGATTGAATAAATAAATACACCCAATCACATGATTTATGCTAATTCCAGCAGCCACACTTCCATTCTCCAGCTCTGGGTAGAAGTATTTTAAAAGTTTATTTTCATAACCTGACATTCAGCTGGTGAAGACTTGGCCCAGAATGAGTGGGTCTCCCCACAGTAAGTGATACCATCGCAACTTCTTTATCCTCCCACTCTTTATCTGAAAAAAAAAAAAAAAACAGACTGGGCAGCGTGGACGAGATGTTTCCCTGCAGCAGAACACCACTATTAGCACAAACCACGTGGTGACCATGTTGCCTTCCTCAGGCGCAGGCATCCAGCCTCACAGGAAATCTCCCCCGCTCTGCACACTGCATTCGGTTTTCACAGAGCTGTGGTCGCCTGGCATTTATCATGCTGTGCTTCATCAGAGATTTAATCAGGTCTGAGTTTTTAACAACGTGCTCGTCATGCTCACTTAACTTAAAATCAAACTTGTTCAGGCATTAGTTGGTCCTATTCTCTCAGTCTGGTAGTTTTGGCATTTAAAACTTTAGACTTTTTCATCAAGGAACACTACATTTTTACCAAGCATCTCCCTACACATAAACCTCTCAGGCTGGTTCCCTGGTTGAAATAGTCCAGGCTTAGAGATTATGCTGCTGGAAGGGAAGTATCTGTGTATTAGTTTCCTACTGATGCCAAAACAGATGACCACAGACTTCGTGGCTGAAAATAATAAAAATGTATTATCTTACTGCTCCGTAGGTCAGACACAGGTCACACTGAGCTGTTGCCAAGGTGTTGGCAGGGCTGCATTCTTTCCGGAGGCTCTGGGGGAAAACCTGTTTCCTTGCATTTTCCATGCAGGGTACAGGCTACCCAGGCTCTCTGGCTGATGCCCTCTTCCTCCATATCAAATCCAGCAATAGTTGATGGAGTTCTCACATAGCATCACTCTGATTTCCTCTCCTGCCTCCCTCTTCCACTTTTAGGGACCCTTGTGAGTACACTAGGAATACCCAGTTCATCAGGTTACTCTCCCTATTTTAAGGTCAGCTGATGAGCAACCTTAAGTCCCCTTTGCCATATAAGGTAGCATATTCACAGATTCCAGAGACTAAGGCATGGGTGTCTTTGAGGAGTCATTATTCTGCCCATCACAACCTATATGGCTCTGGACATCTGGAAGTGATCTTTTACATAACCTCATGGGTCCAGCGTGGACCTTCCAGTGGTGACATCAGAGTCACCTGGAAGCTGTTTAGAAATGCAGACACTCTAAACCCATCCCAGACCTTCAGAATCAGAATCTACATTTTCACAAATTTCCAGGGGATTGGATGTGCATGTGGAGTGAGTTTGAGAAGCCCTCTCCAGAGGTTCCCTGAGCAGGCAGAGGAAAGAGCTTAGACTCTGGTGTCAAAAAATGGTTTTATCTGGAAACATGTAATAAGGAAGGGGTCCTAAGGAGCCCAATCAATAGCACCCCCTTCCCTGTCAGAGCTCTGAACAAATAGAAATGTAAGACAAAGAAGAGAGCCAGGTATAGACCAAGATTTCACCTTGGTAAACTGATACGTTGATAAATTTGATGATGTTAGTTTTACCTGCACCTATAACATTGAACCTTGAGATGAGGAGGGCTTCTTCCTGCCCAGTCGCAGCTGCACTGCACTGGGGAGGGTCCCTCCCCTGCAGACCCCTGCAGGCAGGGACAGAGCATGTGGAGAGGGAATTCTAGGAAAGAGGAGTGCATTTGAGAGCACCTGGTCTCTGCAGGCAGGTCAGCTCCATAAAGGAAGAAGAGGAAGAGCCTAGACTACATGTGTTCGATTTCTTCTTCCAAACTTAGCAAGGAGATAGATCACTAGAGAATAAGGGGATGGAGATGAGACAGGAGAGTTACAGCTCATAGAGCTGCCTCCATATGGGAGGAAACATCAGGAGATGAATCAACATTTCCCCTAATAAATACCGCCTACATCACAGTGTAGTGGGGAAGACAGAGAGACAGTCCATGCAGAAGCACTTGATACACAGTAGGAATCCCATTACAAGGATGACCATGTTATCCAACAATTCAAAACCTGGCAACCCATCAGAACATCCTAAGAACTTGTTACAAAATGTGGTTTCCTGGACCCTTACCCTAGGTGATTCAGATTCAGTAGGTGTAAGTTGGGGCCAGGGAACCATACTGACCTGAAATTCTATAGCATCCAAGTGAGGAAATGGCTGATGCCTTGGTCCATTCAGTCATTTAGGCTGGACTATACCTAAACCAGAGAACTTCTGGTTGCAAGTTACAGAAACCAACTGGAGCTGGCTTACCTAAAAGAGGAAGTGTGTTGCAGGATCCATGGGTGTCTTGCAGAACAAAAGAGCAAAGGGCACGTGTTGGGAAGGGACTGACCCCGGGAGCTAATGCGTTTCCAGAAACCCACAATGTGCTGTCTCCATCTCTCATTTCTGCTTCTCTTGATGACCAACGCTGTCTTCTCTCTGTGTTTTCATGCTTGTGATGGACTCTGCACAACTCTTAAAGGTGCTTTTCCTCTGGACACTGAAGACAGATTAGCACTCTTTTAGTCCCCACTCTAAATTCCCAGGCAGAGAACTGACCCAAGTCAGGTCAGCTGTTTTCACCAGGTTCAGGGGCCTGGGGTTATAGTACTCATCTCTCCATCTCCATAGGGATATGTTGGAGGGAGGATAGTTACAGAGGAAAGAAGTCATCACTTGTTTGATGGATACCCAAAGAGGCTACTAAGAGTTACTATCCTATATCTGTATTTTTAAAATTACTTTTCCCTAATAGCCAGAAAATAAAAAAAGAAAACCTTGTGACTTTGAGTGTCTGATAAAGATTTTAAAAATATTTCTAATTTACACTTAGAATCAATCTCACTGAAATATTAGCTTTAGTGAAATCCTCAAGATGATGCCTCTGCTGCCTACTTGAAATGGTCACGGATCTTAACTCCTTTGGAAAGGGTGCTCCTCCTTCTAAATGGCTCACTTTCCCCAGATAGTTCTGGCCCTTTTACATGCTTCTTTCTAGGGTGAAGAGAGTTCTGTTCCAAGGAGACATGTTTGAGGAGTGAATGCCACATCCATTTATGTTGGAATTTTTAAAATGAATATTTCTGCCTACAAGACCATAAGTTCTTCCAGAATCAAGAGATTCTATCTCAATCATCCTACAGCTATAGCATCTATTCAAGTGCTGGATCAGAGTGGTTACCCAATATTTGTTGTTGATTTTAGCAATGAATGAGAAGTCTTGTTCTTCAAAAAGTAATGTAATAATATCATGCTTAGTGAGAAGTCATTGTGTACCAGGAAACAATGCCAGGAAAGAGTTCCAAAATTCAGGATTGTTGTGCCTTTCTGGGAGGAGAGTCCATGATCACCTCACTAGGGGTCAGGGGAAGGAAAGGGGAACTCAGAGATTTGTCAGTGTGAGAAGCAGTCCCAGGAGTTAGACGTGGTGGCCCCATGACTCACAAATTAACTTCCCTTTCAGGCAGGCTTTCTTATTTTCCTTAGCATCCCTGTCTTGATCCCAGCCTGCTGAGACCCCTGCCTCTCACTACAAGATGTGCATGAGTCATGAGAGCCAGGAGTGTTACTTCTCAGACGTGCCAAATGGCAGTTGTTACAGGGTTATCATAGAGGGGATGTAGAGACCTTCCATGAATGTTCATTCTAATTGCAGTACAATAAAACCTTAGACTTCACAATCCATCATTCCTCTATAAAATCAATATTACAGGGCTCAAATATCTTTATCACGACAGTATTTTATTCTAAAAGTGTATTTTCCTACATTTCCTAACTTCTAAAATAATAAAAAGTAGCTTTGGCATGACAGTTGCCTGACATAAATGAAAACACAATTTAATGAAATGGCATTTTATGAATTTAAAGTGAAGCAAATATTTGACATGCTTTATTTAAATTAATTTGCTGTGCATGCTCTGCTGTTTCAATCGCAGCAGAGCTTTGTTTTATTATATGTTTACTGCACCGGGCTCTGAGGCTTGCTTGTGAAGAAACAGAAGCTAAGGGATCCAGGGAGTCCCAACTCGGAGAGTCCCACAGGCCCACACTCTGTTTCTGTTGGCACGAAAAATTAGCTGAATTGGGGCAGGAAGTTGTGTAACAAAACTATTACATCCACTTTTGCAAGGCAAGAGTGGGCTATTCACCTCCGTGTTGGTGATATTTTTGCCATATAAGCAGCTAATTCCTTTCAGTAATTCTACTCTAAACTAGTCTTAATGTGCACTCTATATAAATTCGGAACTGAACAATTTCGGGGAACGTTGTAAAAAATATCCTTGCTAAACTTTCTAGAAAAACAATCTGCCAATTCTAGGATACTATCACTTCAGGGGAAGCTGTGGCAAAGCTATCTCATTAATTTACTATCTGATACTTTAAAGATAAATGTTCCCAACTCCTGGATTTACAGAATAAACTTGCTTTGAAATAAGCAAATAATACTATCTTGATTTGAAATTCCAGATACTTATTTACTCTCTTTTTTTTATGATTTCCTGAATCAGGAGTTTGTAGTTCCAGTTAAGAGTTTTCCAACAGCTTGTAGTTATAGGGACATTATTTGACCATAGTTATTATTTGCTTTACCTAACCACTCACCTGGTACAATGACCTCCATCCTGGAAGAGGAGTAGGAAACAATAATGATGGTGCTGACTCACCAGGAAAGGCCATGGTGGACACAGGATAGAGGTTGTAAACTGAGTCAGGGTCAAAAGTAACAGATAACTTTTGCACACATGAATGGTAACTTGTGGTGTCTTTTTTTTTTCCTTCGCTTTGGGCAAAGGTCTTCACAGTTCTTAGGATCAAGCGTACTTTTAAGATGAGGATGTAATTTATAGACAAAACAAAGTCCCTGAACTTAGAATAGAAAAACCCTTAAATACATTTTATTTTATTTTATTTTATTTTTTTATTTCATTTATTTTTGAGACAGAGTCTTGCTCTGTCTTCCAGGCTGGAGTGCAGTGGTGCAAACATGACTCACTGTGGCCTCCACCTCCTGGGCTCAAGTGTTCCTCCCACCTCAGCCTCCTGAGTACCTGGGACTACAGGCATGCACCACCACATACAGCTAATTTTTATATTTTTTATAGAGATAGGGTTTTGCCATGTTCCCGAGACTGTTCTCAAACTCCTGGGCTCAAGCAATCCACTCACCTCGTCCTCCCAAAGTGCTGGGATTACAGACAGACAAGTGTGAGCCACCGTGCCTGGACCTTAAATACATTTCAGAAAAGAATTTAACACATACACATACACACACCCCATAAAGCCTATCTCCACCATTTGGAAAATGTTAGTTCCATCCCCAGGAAAAAGAAGGAAATTTAAAAATACAGTACAAGATGGTCCCTGGTCCAGAGAGCTCTATATTTAACAAAGCATCCATTCTTCATTGGTTAGAAAGAGTTTAGATACAGCCCTTTCAAACTAACATCAGACTATGAATTCTTAACTCTTTAGGTTTACTATTAGGCCAAGCTATTATTGAGTTGACTGGAAAAGATCATTTTCTAGAAGCCTGTCCTCTCTGCCAGCTTTTTCTCAACCTAGTGTCAAGCATCAGGGGTGAGGTGGCTTGGAAGTGCCATGAAACAAACTCTGGAAAATGAGGGTCAGGGAGTTAGGGAGGGAGAAGTTTTTTAGGTGCCCAGGCAACTGTGAAATAATGAAAAGGAGATAAGAGCCAAGAAAATCAGGAGGCAGGAGAAAAACTCGGAGCAGAAGAATACAGTGGATTACATTTTTCTCAAAGATAGCCTGGAAACAGGCTTTATCATCCAAAGACCATTTTCTCTCCCATCTAGCAATTCGAAAAGGAGAAAGAAAAGGATCAGTGCTGCAAAAGAGTTCAGCTTAAGTGACTTTACCAGGTAATTGAAAAAAGCTTGTAGGTGTTTGGTCAAAAACTTTTCTTTTTTTTACTGTTACCAAATAAACACACTACTGGCGGAGGAAGGATCATACTTCCTAGGCTGGTCCAGAGAGAAAGAGAAAACTAGAAACAATTACCCCAGCAAAATAATGGCTCCTACTGGTTTTCTGCTAGGAAACAGGAAAATTCTTCCAAGTTAATTCTATAAATACTTTGTGAACAATGTCTATTTACTTTTAAGGTACAGTCCCTGCCTTCAAAGAATCTATCATCTACTTCTGGGGAGGGGGCTGACTAGGGCTGACTCACATCGTTAGGAAACATGAGATGGTTTCTGCCCATGAGCTCACTCACGTGGTGCTGCAGGAGTTAGAAGGGAGAAGTACAAGAAAGTCATTTGGAGAACATGATTGTATTAATTGTCTGTTGCTGAGTCACAAATGACCCCATGCTAACTGGCTTCACACAACAATCACCCAGTGCTTCATGGTTTCTGAGGGCCGGGAATCTGGAAGCAGCTTAGTTGGTTGGTTCAGGCTCAGGGTCTCTTGTGAGGTTACAATCAAGCTGTTAGCTGGGGATGCAGTCATCTCAAGGCAGAACTGGAGAAAGATTTGCTCCCACGCACACCCATGGGTCCTTGGGGGCCTCTGCTTCTCATCATGTGGGCCTCTCCACAGGGCTACTTTACATGGCAGCTGGCTCCCGCCACAGTCAGCAGTTTGAGAGAGAAAAAGCCCCAGCGCAGAAGCCACAGCCTTTTTATAACCCAGTATTAAAAGTGACCTGGTCTTTTTATAATCCAGTCACTTCTGCCATATTCTAACTGTTAGAAGTGAGTCAATAAATCCAGCCCCCACTCCAGGGGAGGTGGCATGACTGGGGACCATCCCAAAGGCTGCCCACCACAGCAACCAACAGGGCTGTATCTAGGGTTCTTCTTACTTAAAGATACACAATCTATTTATTTATTTATTATTTTAATTTTACTTTAAGTTCTGGGATACATATGCAGAATGTGTAGGTTTGTTACATAGGTATAAATGGGCCATGGTAGTTTGCTGCACCTATCAACCCATCATCTAGGTTTGAAGCCCCACATACATTAGGTATTTGTCCTAATGCCCTCCCTCCTCTTGCTCCCATCCCCCAACAGGTTCTCGTGTGTGATGTTTCCCTCCCTGTCTCTATGTGTTCTCATTGTTCAACTCCCACTTACGAGTGAGAACATGTGGTGTTTGGTTTTCTGTTCCTGGATACACAGTCTTTTTTAAAAAGGGTTAAGACTATAGTTGATTGTTCCTACAGCAAAAACACCAGAATTCAAAAGGAGAAAAAAACAAAGATAAATAGATAAGTAAATTCCACAGAGGTTGCTTTAATGCCCACTTTGCATCACTGATGTGCTAAATGCTGAAGATACAAAATGAACAGACAGACAACCCCTCCTTATCACTCAGGCTGGTGCCAGACAGAGACAAGAAAACATGTTGGAGGTGATACATTGTGATAAATATTTTAATAGAAGTATTTTCTGGGTATTGCATGAAAACAAATAGAAGAAACTGGGTCTTGAAGGATGTGTAGGAGTTCATTATGCTGGGTGGATAGAGAAAACATTTGAGGCTGAGAACTGTTATAGAGAGAAGAGAGAACAAGGATGAGGTTGAGGCTATATAGGCCTGAAGCATGGGGTATGTGTCAGGCAGGGGGAGAGGGAAAGGGGGTTCAGACGTGAGGCTGACAGACAAGAAAGCAAGGGCTAGCAACAGCCTCAGATACTCAGAGAGACTCTGGGACTCCATCAGGTGATGATATCAAAGGACTCATGTAACATTCCTGGCACATAGGAGTGTTCAGTTGTCATTAGCTGTGGTTCTATGTTAGAAAAAAGAACTCTGATGGCAACGTAGGGGGTTTCATATCTGGGAAAGCAGAAAGAGGGAAGATCATTATGGGAAGACCCAAATGAGCCTGCAGGTGAATTAATATTTGGAATCCTTGAAATCAGGATTCTCAGGCAACCCATGAAACCTCATGTGGCACTGAGGGTGCATCATAGCAACTCCATCCTCATTGGCCTGTATCGCCACACACTGCCCCTGCTCCCCACCCCCAGCAGGGCACACCCACCACTGCAGAGGGAGGTGGAGGCTCAGCTACTGAGGCTGTCCTTATCCACAGAGCAATGGCAAGGGCTTTGCAAACAATGACCAGCGAACCCGAATGAAGACTTTACATACACCCCATCTGACTTGGCTTCAGGACTCTTGGTATAACCGGGCCCCTGTTGGCTGCACACTCCATGTTGTGACACGTACCCCTGCTGTACTGTTAGGGTCTGCTTACTTGTCTGTCTCCACCTCGCATAAGCACACTGGTCTTTTATCTCTTCCAGGGCAAGCCTGTGTCCACTCCATCCTTGGCACCTAACTGAGGCCTGGCCAAGAGTGGGTGCCTAGAAAATCTGCACCAAATAAGTGAATCAAAATGGGACCAACGCTATTCCCTGCCTCTTTGTTGTGATGATTGTGTTTGTTTGCTGTGATTGTGTTGTCAGCAAGTGATTGCAGATTGTGAGCCTTCAAAACCAGAAGTCTATTTTCTCACAGTTCTGGAGGCTGAAGTCCAAGATCGAGGTGTTGGCAGGATGCGTTTCCTCTGAGGCCTCTCTCCTAGGCTTGCAAAGGGGGTCTTCTTGCTGCCTCCTCACAGGGCCTTTTCCCCATGTGTGTGTGTCCCTTCGCCATGTGCTCCAGTCTCCTCTTCTTACAGGGATGCCAGTCAGATTAGCCTAGGGCCCACTCTAACGGCTTCAATAATCATCACACTCCTATGTGTCCTATTTCCAAAAACAGCCACATTCTCAAGTACTGGGGGTTAGGACTTCAACATATGAATCTGGGGGGACATGATTTAGTTTCTAACTGAGCTAACATAAGTGTTTAGAATGTTGGCTAGAATATAACCCACAAAAGTGCTCTCAATGACCACTAACAATTTGGAAGGAAAACAGGAAACACATTGTTTCGGAACCAATATAACAGAAAGGCACTCTCAAATCAGCACCTTTTTAAAAGTGTTTTGAGGCTATTCAGAAAGTTGAAGGAGGCTTCTATTACTCAGCGTTCCTTCATAGAATCATCCTTCCAGAGCAGCCTAGTGCCACTAAGAATGGCTTCCGAATTCTTCTCTCTATCCCACCTCAGCTGGTAGGTAATTATTGTGGCCATCATTTACAGAATCCATTTCATCTGTTGTTTCCGAGACAGAATCTCCCTATGTCGCCCAGGCTGGAGTGCAGTGGTGTGATCTCAGCTCACTGTAACCTCCACCTCCTGGAGTCAAGTGATCCTCTTGCCTCAGCCTCCCGAGTGACTGGGATTACAGGCATTTGCCACCACACCTGGCTAATTTTTGTATTTTTAGTAGAGACAGGGTTTTGCCATGTTGGCCAGACTGGTCTTGAACTCCTGGCCTCAGGTGATCCACCCACCTTGACTTCCCAAAGTGCTGGGATGGCTCAGGTGAGCCACCATGTCCGGATTCACCTGTTGTTTCTTATATGCTCTTCATAACAGTCCTATTAATTGAGAATTACAATTTTATAAATGGAGAAAACTATTCAGAGAGGTTGAGTAATTTGCCTAAATTCACACAGCCAATCAATGGCAGAGCTGGGATTCACACCCAGACGTTTTCCCGGCAGCACGCTGCCCACTGAGGCGGTGCTGGTTCGGGCGTGGGCAGCGTCTTCAGGGGATCTCAGTTCCTGCCTCAGCCCAGGCGCTGCTCTGACGTCTCTGGCCTCCTCCATCGGTGTAGTGAGGCGGAGGTGCTGACCTCCTGGAAAAGGCCCCAGCGTCCCCGTGAAGGGAACAGGGCTGAGAACGCATGCTTAGTGCGCCGCCTCCCTGCTCACTCCGCTCTGTTAGCCCTGGGTAGGGATCTCTCAGCTGCCTGTCAGCCAGCCCGTCAGTCCCGCTCCTGCCTCGCCCGGGGAAGCCGGAGATGAGCCCAGTGGGAAAGAGTTCTGCAGGGGAGCCAGGCTTCCTGTTGTACTGTGGCGCAGAGCCGCTCCTGTCAGCAGAGAGGGCTAAATAAATGCCAAGCAGCCAAAACATGCGGGAGAGGGAGGAGCAGAGGTGGGCACAGCCGAGACAGCCTGTGTGGGTGCGGGCGCTGCAGACTGGAGATGACCTTGTATTCGGTTCAGGACCTGCCCGAACACCGTCCCACAGGCAGGGGCTTGCACATTAAGCAGGTATAGCCTCACAGTCCTGGAGGCTAGGAGTCCGAGGTCCATGTGTCAGCAGACCGTGAGAAAGGGATCTGTTCCAGGCCTCTCTCCTTGGCGTCTAGATGGCCACCTCCTCCCTGTGTCTCTTCCCGTCATCTTCCCTCTGTACTTGTGTCCAAATTTCTTCTTCTTATAAGGACACCAGTCATACTGGAGTAGGACCCACCCATAAGACCTATTTTAATTTGATCAGCTTTTTAAAGGCCTTAGTTCCAAATACAGTGACATTCTGAGGTCTGGGGGACTAGGGCTCCAACACATGAACTCTGCTGGCGACCCAATTCTGATAACCACTCTGACCAAGCTTTCCTGGAGCTTTCCTGACTAAACGTTTTCCTTATGGAGGGGCGGGGGCTCCATGCTGAGGGAGCAGCAGGACTCACTTGCCCTGGGGAGGGGACTGACCCACAGGACATCGGCTGGCAGGGCAGGAGGTGCTCTCCACACTGAATAGACCTGGAGACAGCAACCACAGCCAGAGTGAGTGGGAGAAATGAGCACCCAACTCACAGCAGAGGCAAGGCAGGGGTGAGGGCGAAGGATGGAGTTTAGGGGCTGCTGAAGCTGCGAGATGTTAGCAGCTGCACAAAGTGTGGATTCTAGTGAGCTATGCTCACTGCTACCTGCCTCCCCTGCTTGGGTGGAGCAGTTATCCATCCTCTTGAAGCCTCTGTCCACATCTATAAAACAGATACTAATGGTACCTACCTTGCAGTATTGTAAGGGATGCAGAGATAATGCATGCAGAGCACCTAGCACTGGGCCTAGAAAAGACAGCCACTCATTGAACATTGGTTAAATGAGAAGTGAAAGCTGGAATCACAGTAATATGAAATATTAAAGATGTTAGCTGAACCATTGAGCCCAAGGGAGATTTTTCAACCTAGAAACTCCCTTCCAAGACCAGTTCCTTCTAGGACCAGCCTCATCATTGGCAAAACAAGTGTGAATCCTCGAAGAGCTCCTGGACATAAGCCTTCTTCGTACACCCCACCGTGCAGCCCATCGCAGCATCTGCCATGAGGCTGCGCCTTGGAGAAGGCTTTTGGAGACTCGATGCCCTTTGTCAATGTGTAGACTCAACATCCCACTCAGAAGAGCATTCCATGGGGGCACAATTTGGCCTAACTTCCATTCCCTGCAGGCTGCACGTAACAGATTACCTCAAAAGGAAGGCATTGCTAAAAAATTTCTGCCTGCCTCCCCCATCTTCCTCTTTGTCTCCTCCCTCCTTCCAGGATCTGTTACAGGAGTTTTATTCCCCTTAATTTACTCTCTGCAAATTGCTCAGCTTGAATGCTGTTATTCCACGGCTCCGTGAATGGAGCGTCGTGAGATTTCAGCCCACTCGCTCTGCACACAGCGCTCATTCTGCTGGGAGAAAGCTGCCCTTGTGGAATGGAAGCCAGGACCTGCCTGCCTGGGGCCCAAGGTACCTTGTGAAACACCTAATCATTCAGCTTCTCATTTGTACATGGATTTACAGTTTCCAGGTGACAGTCATCCCTGTCGGCTCATTTACATAAATACCATAGAAGAAGACAAAATAGCTTTCATCTGTACAGCTCTTTTTCCGTTTACCAAGTACTCTCATTTATTACATATATTAACTTAATTTATAGATAGTATATGATAATATAACACTCTAAAAATATATTGATTCCTTCCATATGAATAGTGCTATTACAATCCATTACAGAAAAAGAGCACGGGTCTGCACTTCCTTAAACTCTGAGCACCGAGGCATAAGCTCTATCCTTGGTTGGGATCCATCCTCAGGGCCCATTGCTGTTGGAATGCAGCCTTCCAGGGGCCCCTTCAGCTGTACCTTCTCATCTTAGAGAGGTTTCCATTCCCCCGGCCATGGGTCCTCTAGTCTCCCAGTCATCCTCAGCAACATGTACTGGCTGTTCATAAGGACCTGTGTCCATTCATACACCACTGCAGCGGGGCGTCCTATTTTCTCTAATTCACACATGTGGACACCCCAGGGAGCAGGGTTGGGATGAGCATATGCTGACCACATTTCAAGATCCTGTGTCAGGCACTCGAGTCCTGCTCCAATATTTACGGGATAATTGCAGAACCCCTTAAAAAAACAAAGAATATCCTTGGTTCATCTAGGGGGTCCATCCATCCTGCAGCCTTGGGCATATTTGATCATGATTTCATACCTTCTGATCTCTCCCACCCTCCAACTCTATACTCCAACCATGTTAATTTATATACTGTCTTCTGAAGTTCAAAAGCCTCATTTTCATCTGGGCTTCTGCATGTGCTATTCTCCCTGTCTGTAACCCTCGCCACTGCATCTTTGTTGTGCTAACTCTTATTCATTGCTTTAGACCTGTTTTCCTGGAAACATATTCTGAGCCAGGGAATTGCATGCAAGAGGTTTATTGGGGGAAACTTTTGGGACATGGGCCTCTAAGAAGGTGAGGAAGGCAAGATTGAGCAGTGGGAAGAACTGACTCATATGTGGCTTTAACTGAGGCCTCAGTTGACCCTATAGGAAGCTCTGGAACTAAGATGACCCATCAGAATTGTGTCAAATTGAGGCAAGGAGCCAGGAGTTTGTATCCCTGCCAAGATCTTGAAAGGGAAGTCTTGCATGGGGAAGTTCCCTCTATCCCAGGGCAATTCTCAGTAAGGGCCACAACTGTGAGCTTTCAACAGTCAATATTCCCTGCATGGGAGTTCAATGAGTCTGCCCCAAAGAGGAGGTCTGAACATAGCACTCCAGTATTCTCCACATCAGAATGTGTCCACTGACTTACCCCTTTTGATTAACTCAAGTCAGCTAATTAGAGAACTTAAAGGCATCTACAAACTCCCCATTGCCCTACAACACAACATAATCATGGGCATGATCTCCTGCCATATTCACAGGTTTCTCATCACACTCACGGGGAGGCATCACACAAGGTGTTTATACCAGGGGATGGAAATGTTGGGGCCATCTTGGACTCCTTTCTAAGCCACTGTAGCACAAGCCCATTGCCGTTCTGCCTGGCTCTGTTTTTCTTCCTTTCCCATTAGGACTGGATGGCTATTTCTTTGCCAAGATCGCATTTAGCTAACAGTACAACTGCTAAAAGGGGAAAGCCAGGCAAAGGGCTAAGCATCCTCCTGCTCCTTACCTCTTCTGTCCAGCACCTTTGAACAGGGAGACTCCCCTTCTGTGACATGGTCTTAAGGGCTTTTTTGGGGCATGCTGCATTCCTTGCCCTGCTGCCTCGCTGCATGGAGCCCTCTTTTCCTAATTTATTTTCAGCCCTAAAGCTGAGCTCAGAGGCAGCATCTGGTTCTGCTTTTAAAACAAAACTCTAACTGAATCTTGTAGAGAAGCACAGAAGTCAAACACACACTTGTCCCCAAGGTCACCCAGCACCAGCCCAGCTTTGGTTTTCCCTGCCCGCCCAGTCCTCATCCCAGCATCATTTGTTGTCAACACACAGCTTCTATTCACCTGGGCCTATTACAGGGTCCTGGGGTTACTGGGTCTGCGGCTAGGTCAGAGCCACTGGGCTTTGGAGGCCCTCCCAGGCCCCAAATCCACTTAGAAATTCTACATCCACACAAGAAAAATGGAAACTGAGGAGAATGTGACTTGTAAGGCCTGAGCTCCACTTTTTAGCTTTCCCTTCTAGCAAGCAACTCCCTGAGCTCCATATTCATTCCGAGAAACTCAAGTGACTGATGTGTCATAGTAGAAGCTAAAAAATCCCTCCTGGAAGTAGTGACTCATTCATGTCCCCCACATGGTGAAACGTCAGCCTTTGAGCTCCACCAGGCTGCTGTTCTGACTTGACTATTGTTCCCATTTGGTTCAAGTCTCAAGTATATTGAGGCTTCCACGGAACAAGAATTATCATCATATGCGGGGGTAGGAGAGACATGAGGCAAGTTACATGTGAAGTCCAGACTCTGATGGCCACATCCATAGGCATTGTATTTTCTGGGTTACTTTCATTTTCAGATTTTCTGCTGTATTGTACCATGACTTGTGCTTGTCAAACAAGTTCAGTCTTATTCTAAACATATGGTAGGGGCAACAGTAGTTATGTAGTAGATGGACTGGGACGAGAGGCAGAGGGAATGAAAGAGAGAAATAGGCCTGTGTACTTTCCGCTGAGAGAAACCAGAATAAAGGTAGGTTCTCCTTTCACTCTAACCCACTCCAGAAGGACTTTCAGGGCACGTGAACCAGGACACTGACGGCATCTGATGGCTATAAGGGGAGCACTTTGATGAACTAATTATAAGGAGTAATTTTCTTGATTAGCCATTCTTCCCCAGAAAAACCTAGCCAGAAGAAGACCTTTGCATAAGACAAAGGGATATGGTAAAGAAGGCCACACCTGCTAAAGATGTGGTGCAGACTCTGATCATTCCAGAAAGGAGGGTGTGGAGGAAGGTGAACGGGGGCTGCACATGCAAAACATATACCAAGGTCTTAAGTTGAGCCGGAGGTACATGGGAAACAAAGGTAATGGGATGGGCCAAGGAGCGGGGAGAAGCCAGGTCAGCTCCCATCAGTCTTGCAGGGAGAGCCCAACTTTAGGATCCTGCATGTGACGAGTGGAGCCCTTAGAGTTCCGCTGGCCCATATTAAATACTCAAACCTGTCAATTATTTTAATTGTGATTATTATTATTACTCATGAGGCATGCTTTCCTTTGTAATTTTTAATTGGAGAAGAAGATGATGTCATGTCCGATTTCTACTCTGAAGCAATTTTTTTTTTTGCCTCTTCTGTATATATTTGGAAAGGAAAAGCTGACAATAAAAACAAAAAGAAGCCAGAAACTAAACTCATGATTGGCGAGACCCCACACAATATCAACCTCGAAGGAGCCAAAGCCCGAGGCGCGTGCTCTGTGGTGTGTCGACTTTCATAGGTTTTCTTTCCTGCTAATGTTGCCTCTCGTTGTTTTTCTTTTTAAGTGTGACCAAACGACCTTGTTACACAAAGTGTGGTAGCCTGAATATGAGCAACAGAAGGCAGAGCAAACAGTTTAATGCTATCATCACATGCAGCTACAACCACGTTAATATAGCACATATTATTAATAGATGATGATACTAACAGTTATTATGTACTGCATGGTAATTGACCATACCAGATAAGCAGCTCACTTAAGTTACTACCCAGGGGATGACTTTTATATAGTCAGGTTTTGAACTCCCACCTCCTTGCACTCTGCCAGCTCTCCAGCATGTATGCCCTCCCTCGATGGTTTTCCCCAATACCATATTCCTTCTCTGCTTAGCTTCAAACTAGGGCATGGACCTCCTCTGCCTATGCTAGGAAGAAAAACACAAGAATAAAAGAGGGATGGATGATGGTGCACAAGTTAGGCTAACAAGCGCTGTGGGAACAAATAGATGCTGCACAAGAGAAGGCTATTTTCCTCTCTCGTACCAGCTCAGTATGGGTGTTCTCATCAGCAGGATAGTCTTCCTCTTTGTGATGACCAAGGGGTTAAGGCTTCTTTCTCTGCATTATGGCTCCACCATTCCCTGGTCCTGAGAATCCTTGCATCCAGCTAGCAGATAGAGAAAGGGAAAGACTCACCTACATTCCATTCTCATCCTGGGAGCAACACAGACCACTCAGGCTCATATACCATCAACAAAAACTGGACCTGAATGCCAGGGGGCTGCATAATGTAGCCTGTAGTGATGCAGCTGCTCCTGGCAGCAATTTCTTACCATGCAAGAGGTTGCACCAGATTTTGGTGAATCGTTAATCATTTCTGCTACCAGGAATTTTACAAGACCCAAGCAGGATTTGTTTTTTGTTTTCTTTGTTTTTTGTTTTATTTTTGTTGTTGTTGTTGTTGTTTTGAGATGGAGCCTCTCTCTGTTACGCAGGCTAGAGTGCAGTGGCACGATCTCGGCTTACTGCAACCTCCACCTCCTGAGTTCAAGCGATCCTCCTGCCTCAGCCTCCCGAGTAGCTGGTTGTCACCACCACGCCCAGCTAATTTTTCTATTTTTAGTGGAGACAGGGTTTCACCATGTTGGCCAGGCTGGTTTTGAACTCCTGACCTCAGGTGATCCTCCTGCCTTGGCCTCCCAAAGTGCTGGGATTACAGGTGTGAGCCACCGTGCCCAGCCAGGATGTGTTTAATATAAGCACTGACGATTATTACCTAACACTAAAGAATCCAAGGGACCGACTCATGGTACCGATGAGGGCCTAGGGCAGATAATATGTCTGAGCCCCAGGAAGTCCCAGAAGCATGGTTTCTTGCATGAAGTGGAAACTTATTTCTCCCACAGGGCAGTACAACACAACACACAACAGCAGCTGCCCTACGCATTAGGATCCAGGCTCAGATGCCCCGTGAAACACAAATGACTATTTGATTGCCCTTTACAGAAAAACCTTGTTAAGCAGATATCGGTTTATCCAAGAGAATGCACAATTGGAAGCAATTGTTGTTCCCCAGCTAACTGGATACCCTGTCATGCTCCAGAAAAAATATCAGATTATTTGAACTAGTTAATTCAAAATCCATTCTTCCTGGTCCCTTGCCTTTCAAATTAATGACATTTGCTGTAATTGACGGTGAGAGAGAGGGAGATGGGGCAGGCGGAGGAGCACATGATCTCTCAGAGTTAGCACATTCTGCTCCCACGCCAAACCAAAACCAAAGGGAAGCAAAGAGAAGAGGAAAGGGAGGGCTGGCCGCAAAGTATGCGTTCTGGAAAATTAGATTGTAAGTACTATTTTTTTTCCCTGAAGGATTATTAAAAGAAAGCAAGCAGGAAAAGAAGAATGCCTAGACAGCTGTGCAATTAGTATCACAATTAAGAAAATCAGAAAAGAGCGAGCTTTTTAGCCTCAGGATGAGCTTTGTTCTGTTTTGATCTCCTCTCTAACACCCTTGGCCTGGACAGGCATGACTTGAAGTCTAGGACCTATGGGGGAGAGGCAGCAGAGAGCTGCAGCTAGATAAATGAGGGCAGTGATTCCACCCCTCCATGTCTCAGTTTCCTTATCTGTTAGCATCAGATACTACCTCCCTCACAGGGTTGTTATGAGGATTAAAAGTGTTCATGTTTGTAAAATGCTTACAGTGGCATCTAGAACACAGTAAGCCCTATACAGATGTCTATAAAACACAGAAGGTTAGATGAGAACTCCTGTGTCCCTTTTTAACAGCTAGGAGAGTTGGAGCCGGTTCCTTTCAGCTCGGAGCCTCAGTTTCTTGTTTATAAAATGAGGACCATTTTACAGCCTCACAGAATGGTCTCGTTGGGGGGGGTGGGGGGTGGGTGAGATGAATGTGGATATGCCCTGCCCGGTGCCTGGCACAGAATCAGCAGTTAATAAATGTTAAGCACTACCTCGAGCTGAATATTTAAAGTATTCCCAGATCCCAGCAAGACAGAAAATGAGAGACTTCAGTAAACAGTGCCAGAGATGCTTCTGCATATGGCAGCCCCGAGTCACCAAGAAGAGTGCGTGCCAGCCAGCACTTTAATTTTTACTTATTCCATGGAATAAGGAGCCATGTGTGCGCTGAGCTCCCACCCAGGTTATTAGAGAGACATATGTAGCACATCAACACAGATTGGCAGGGTGGGAAAACAAGGAGAAGTTGGGGAATACCTGGTGAAAGGTATTTAAATTAGTGAGACGAATTTGGCTCCAACAGACCTCAGTAGCATATATACTGGAGTATTAAAATAGCAGGGACACAGATATCATTTTCTAGTATCTGTGGGAATCAGGCACTCAAAAAATAAAAGTGATGAGCCTTTCTATTTTAATAACAGGAAAACTCACGAGAACATGAATTTCTCTATATAGAGAAACAATGCAAAGACTGCTTCACATCAATTCCAAAATGCCTTGAAGAGAGTGGGATGTTAAACATCAGCCAGCAGGATGTTGAAAGGCTCTCCCCGCAGTATAATCCAGTGTTTCTCAGAGGCATGGTGACAGGATGTGGGGAAGTAACACAATGTGATATTCAGCGACTCTAGCAAGACTTCTGAATTCTGCTCCGCCTCCTGAATGAGTTTAAAAAGGGACAGGTTGAGTGTGCGAGGATTATTGTGACTGCCTATGTGAAATGCCTGACGCAGGTCTCAGCTTCTCTCTGCACAAACGGCACCTCTGACGTCACGAGTACCACTCTGCCTCAATATACAAGTTCAGTTAGACAGCATGTGATCGTCGTGGATGTGTCCTGAGGGGATGGCCACAGGGTGGACTGTTCCCAGAGCTTGGTCCCATGCAGTCCAGCTAGAGAGGCAGACACAAACAATATATAGTAAAGTTTTGTGGGTGCTTAGATATCCCCGTATGGGGCACAGTGGGGGTATTATAGAAAGGAAATTTAGAAGATCTCAGTAAGTAGGTGACTGTTGGACCCCATGCTTACTCATGCCTTCAATAATTTCTTGTTTCCCCAACAAAGCTAAGCTCCTGGATAGCAGGGATCATCTTTCGCATCTTTGTGTCCTAAGAACAACCTTCATTCATTCATTCAACAAACATTCCATGAGCACTCACTATGAAGCAGGCACTGTGCAACCACTAAAATTAAACATATGACTATAGTAGGATCTTTGCCTTTGAGGAGCTCAAAAATCTCTTGAAACAACATCTGTGAGGTGTTGTCACTCCCTCATGTAGGTTCCCATAGCTCTTTGCACTGACTAATTAGCCCTGTGCACGATGTATCTGTCTCTCTTCTGCACTGGACTGTGAATTCTCAAGGGCAGGCCAGGAGGACAACTCGTCTCTTCACCCTTGCCTGGCCCAGTATGAGTCACTGGGCAGGCAATCTATTAATGGTCATCGGAAAAATGAGTGGGTGAGCAATGAAGGAATGAATGAATGCAGCCGTGCCTGCAGAAGTGAATGCTGAAGACAGTGTGTGAGCTAACAGAGGTCTCTTATACATGAAGAGTCTCACTTAGAGCACCATGCCTGACCCATTTTCAACTCCTCCGGAGTACAAGGGATCTAGATTCATTATCGGAAAGAAGTTCCTGAGAAAGAAATGTTTTAGACACTGAGAAATGTGTGCCATCCTTCCTCCAAAAATCTATCCCTTAGAAAGAGTCTAGATTTTTCTTCGATATCATTGAGGCATTGTCCAGAATCCAGCAGGATTCCTAGGCTTTAACTGTGAAATGGAATAGATACATGGTGTGCCACCGTTAACGACAGAGAGTAAATGGATCACCAGTGGGTGTTTAAGGAGCCACTGGGCTTGTTAGCACTCTGCACATAGCCAGACATATAAATACAAAAGTCAAACAGGCAACCAGGAGCCCAGTGTCAGATACCTGCTTGTTCTACAGGTCTGCTCAGGTCCAGCCACGCTCAGTTGCAGTGACT
This sequence comes from Colobus angolensis palliatus, assembly GCF_000951035.1. Classification (NCBI taxonomy): domain Eukaryota; kingdom Metazoa; phylum Chordata; class Mammalia; order Primates; family Cercopithecidae; genus Colobus; species Colobus angolensis. The sequence goes on along the minus strand of NW_012119487.1, from coordinate 6,033,960 downwards.
GCCCTACAAAAGCATTTCCTCCCCAGGCAGACAGGCAGTTTCTCTGGCCAGAAAGCTCCACCGTGTATCACTCTTAAACCAAATGCAAAATCAATGCTTCTGCTACCGGGCCGACCTCTCCTGACCACTCTACTGCTGCAGAGTTGCATCGTCACTGTCGGGCTCTGCCCAGGAGCTGGTGCCGGCGACTATGAATCAGCTCCGGCCCCAGATTAACATTCAGACGGAGGGCCTGCTGATGAATATTTTAATATAATGTTTACTGTTTACCCACATGAATGGAAAGGACTTGCATCTGCCAGTGCCACCTGTGCCCATAGAACTGCAGCCCAAACAGCCACATCCCCAGAGAGTCCAGCTGTGTGGAGCAGAGAGAAGCAGCGGGAGGGGGCGGGGTGGGGAAGGGAGAGGAGGGCGGCACAGTGACAGGCTGGTGGGAGGAATCAGGGGAAGGGAGGCACAGACCAGAGAGATGGGAAGGGGGTGCAGGATAGAGTCAGAGGCAGGAGGAAGACACAGGGAGAGCAGCGGATACAAAGAAAACAGGTTGGGAGAGTGGGCGTTCAAGAAGAGAAGTTGTAGGGACCCCTCGACTGAGAGTGGATCTCAGGGAGGCTCCCGTCAGGATGGAGAGAACAGAATGTGTCTGACTCAAGCACACAGAGTGTGTTTCAGAGGAGTGGGCGTCTTTTTCGAGTCGGTGCAGCTATTCGTGGTCACGCAGCCATATGGACTCTCTGGAAGCCGCTGGTGCTCTCACCTCGCTGCCCAGGCACTGGCTCCCGTGGCATGGCTCCAGGGCCGCTACCCCAGACCTTAGTGTCCCCAGGAGGAAAGGAGGGAAGCTAACCATAGACACCAACCGGAGTCAGGAATGGAAAGGTCATTTAGGAGCTTAATGCAGAGCACTTTTGGTTTTGGAAGAGTCCAAAAGGGGGCCTGGCAGAGGCTGTCCTGTGGAAAGCTAGCCGCTGCTTCCTCCACGAAGGCTGTTAGAAATCCAGAGGATGACCTTCTCCTGGTGAGCGTGGGGCAGAGCCAGCTGCTACCAGCACATCAACGGCCAGAGAGGCCGCCCAGTTCTCTTCTGGTGGCCTGAGGCACTCACCCCTCAGTTCTGCTGGGCATCTCTATGTTCTGTTAGCAAGGAGATGGCCAAAAAGATGAGCATTTCTCTCTCCCAAAAGATGAGCATTTCTTCTAAAACTTCCTCAGTTTCTCGGTTTACTTTGTCAACTTTCTGTTCTCTTTCACCTTTCTCCTTTTCTCGGGCTATATCTTAGATTAGGTTTGGAATTCTGACAGAATGTGGCGTTAGTACCCATTTTGTTTCTACCAGCCCTTTTCTGGTCATATTTCTAGGCCCCATGCACCCCTGAGCTCCTTGGAGAGATTGCCAAGGAGAAGAGGAGAGGAGAGGGGACAGCTATGGAGCATGATGAAACAACACCTGCCTTCTGACGGGTACAGCAGAGAATAACGTGTGACAGGAGAAACGCGCCAAGTCCACTCTCCCTCCCTTGGCTGTGTGAGGGACCACCCACCCACCTCCTGCTCCTCCTATGGCCTGTGTCCGTGCCTGCACCCCACCAGCCATCCACTACCTGGAATTAACAAGAGGCCTACCGGGATTAATTGTGCTTCTGGAGGCCCATATGTAGGAACAGATTTTGTTTTTAACTTTTTATTCTAGAAAATTTCAAAAATACATAAAAATAGAGTGAGTTGTCAATGAACCCCATGTACTAATCACTCCACTATAAAAATCATCAACCCAACATCTCTCTTGTTGCATCCATAAACCCCATTCCCCACACACCCCCACACACCCACATAGGATTTTTTTGAAGCAATTCTAAGTTACCATGTCATTTCATCCATAAATATCCATAGATACAGTTTTGACTAGAGCATTAACTCTCCAAACTCTCTCAGGCCCACCCCCACAAAACCAACTTAGGCCTCGGCACACACCCGCCTTTGAGGATGGGAACTGTGACCCCTCGTTTTCTAGCTGTATGCTTCTCATCATCTTTCCCAAACTACCCTGCTCAGAAAACCATTGTTAGAAACGAATCAGTGTCCAAGCTTGTGCACAGCTTCATCTCAGGCCTTGGGCAGTCTCTCCTCTTCATTCCCAGAAGAAATCATTTTGTAAGCAAGCTAGCCTATCAGAAAACCCGCCTGCATGCCAGATGTGCACAGCTGTATACGAGCAACTGCCAATCCATCTGCAGAACTACCTAAACAAGGGAGACATGCAATCCGATCACCAAATGACTCTCATGAATGATAGTAGCACATGCAATATTCAAAACCAATAGACAAAACAAACTTGGGCTTTCTCCAGAGGGGGGAAAGACTGAAGAATAAATGCTCTCTTTCTTCCTCCAAAATTTTGATGAAATCTCTTTGTTCATTGAGCAGGAAAGCAAAGTTGTTTATGGAAATGGTTACTAGGAGGCCTGAATTTGGATCCCTTGTCTGATTGCCATCAATGGCCTTTGGCCCACAATAAGTGGTCTTTCTTCATGAAACTTTTAAATAATTCATGGAACCAACTATGAAAAAGTATATTGTTTAAAAGTCTGGGCCTTGACGGGCACGGTGGCTCACGCCTGTAATCCCAGCACTGTGGGAGGCCAAGGCAGGCGAATCATGAGGTCAGGAGATAGAGACCATCCTGGCTAACATGGTGAAACCCTGTCTCTACTAAAAACACAAAAAATTAGCTGGGCGTGGTGGTGGGCGCCTGTAGTCCCAGCTACTTGGGAGGCAGAGGCAGGAGAATGGTGTGAACCTGGGAGGCAGGGCTTGCAGTGAGCCGAGATCACACCACTGCACTCCAGCCTGGGTGACAGAGCGAGACTCCACCTCAAAAAAAAAAAAGTCTGGACCTAAAAATTTAGACCTAATTACATAGATGCTTGTGCTATGGTAGAAAAAGTGCACTATCTAACTCAGAAGGTCTGGATGCTTCCACTAACTTGTGTAATTCTGACCCTTTACTGCTCATTTGTAAAAATGACTAAATCATCATAGTTCAGCCTAAGCAGGTAAAGAAGTCAGGAGGTTACATGCTAAAATGATTCTCTGAAGAGAAGAAGAAAAATTAATATTTGAATTTATTTTTTTTTCTTTAACTTTTATTTTAACTTCAGGGGTACATGTGTTAGTTGCGCAAGTTTGTTTCATAGGTAATATATGTGCCATGGTGGTTTGCTCCACAGATCATGCCATCACCTAGGTGTTAGGCCCAGCATCCATTAGCTCTTTATTCTTCCTGATGATCTCCCTCCCCCAAGCTCCCCTCTGACAGGCCCCAGTGTGTGTTGTTCCCCTGCATGTGCCCATGTATTCTCATCATTCAGCTCCCACTTATAAGTGAGAACATACAGTGACTGATTTTCTGTTCTTGCATTAGTTTGCTGAGGACAATGGCTTGCAATTCCATCTATGTCCCTGCGAGGGACATGATTTCATTCTTTTTTATGGCTACATATTATTCCATGGTATATACATACTACATTTTCTTTATCCTGTCTATCACTGATAGGCATTTAGGTTAATTCTATGTCTTTGCTATTGTGAATAGTGCTGCAATAAACATACACATACATGTATCTGTGTAATAAAATGATTTATATCCTTTTGGGTATATATGCAGTAATGAGATTATGGGGTCAAATGGTATTTCTGCCTCTAGGTCTTTGAGGAATTGCCACACGGTCTTCCACAATGGTTGAACTGATTGTCACTCCCACCAAGAGTGTAAAAGTGTTCCTTTTTCTTCACAATCTTGCTAGCATCTGATATTTTTTGAGTTTTTAATAATAGCCATCTGACTTGTGTGAGATGGTAACTCGCTGTGGTTTTGATTTGCATTTCTCCAATGATCAGTGATGTTGAGGTTTTTTCATATATTTTTTTGCCAAATGAATATCTTCATTTGAGAAGTGTCTGTTCATGTCTTTTGCCCACTTTTTAATGGGATTGGTTTTTTCTTGTAAATTTGTGTATGTTCTTTATAGACTCTGGATAGTAGACCTTTGTCAGATGGATAGATTGCAAAAATTTTCTCCCATTCTGTATGTTGTTTGTTCACTCTGTTGATGATTTCTTTTATTGTGCAGAAGCTCTTTAGTTTACTTAGATCCCGTTTGTCAATTTTTGCTTTTGTTGCAATTGCTTTTCGCATTTTCATCATGGAATCTTTCCCTGTGCCTATGTCCTGAATGGTATTGCCTAGATTTTCATCTAACATTTTTATAGTTTTTGGTTTTACATTTAAGTCTTTAATTCACCTTGAGTTAATTTTTTATATGGTGGAAGGAAGGGATCCAGTTACAATTTTCTGCATAAGGCTAGCCAGTTCTCCCAGAAACATTTATTAAATAGGGAATCTTTCCCTGTTGCTTGTTTTTGTCAGGCTTGTCAAAGATCAGATGGCCATAGATGTGCAATCTTATTTCTGAGATCTCTATTTTGTTCCATTGGTCTATGTGTCTGTTCTTGTACCAATACCATGCTGTTTTGGTTACTATAGCCTAGTAGTATATTTTGAAGTTGGGTAACATGATGCCTCCAGCTTTGTTATTTTTGCTTAGGATTGTCTTGGCTATTCAGGTATTTGAATTTATTATGTTCATAAGAAACCTATATAACACAGATTGAAAATGCATAGTTCTTTTTGTTGAAGTTGGAAAAAAGTATGTGTGATGTGTGTACATATATGTACATGTATGCATGTATGTATGTAGGATTTCAACTTTCTAAAAAGTGATGACAGATGTAAAACTCAGAGAAATATCAGACTACGAATGGCAAATGTTATTAAACACCAAGCATGCCACACACAAGGGCATTCAGCTTGCTATCACCATTCTCTTGTTGATGATCACAACATCAAATAGCTAACAGTTTCCTCTCATGAGCCTTAGTGTTTCAGGTCTCCCAGGGCAAAGAGACCACAGGGCAGAGAAAAAGGTTACGTGGTCTCCCCAGGAAGGTGCCTTCTTCACTGTAGTCTTAGCCCTTCTGAAGGAAATCACTACACGCTGTCCAGCTTGGCTCAACAACCATGATTCACAGGGTGTTTGGGATGGCCAAATATTTGTACAGACCCTAGAGGTGACAGTAGAAGCCCCTAACTTTTCCCCAATGAGGATGGCATCTATGACCACAGCTAACCTCCATCTGTGGAATGGAACAGTCTTTCTTGCATGAAATGGCAGAGTACCTGGGACCACATGAGTTTTGCACTCAGAAGTGGATGTGCCCTTTGTGAGCAAAGTGGAAGAGAAGGAGCTAGAATTCAAGAGGTTCTAGGTTCTATTCCTGGCTTGGCTCGTGTGATCTTGGACTGCTAAGTTTTTGGAGGGAGGCTTCGTTTGCCCACATATTCAGCAGGGATGATCATATCACCTTTTTCCACTCTTACAATGTTGAAAGGGCATCTAAACTATTGTGTAGTTGCCAACAAGTAAATTAAAAATCAGTGACCTGAAGTTCTGGGACTGTGGCACATTCACCAGGACCTACCTGCGGTAGACTTTAAATTCACTTGCAGGTTCAAAACCCATGAATTCTGGACATTCCTTTGTCCTCAGGATTACTGTTCCTTTACTCCAAGCTTTCTATCCATTCTGACCTTTTCTCAAAGTCCTGGCACCCTTCCTCCCTCACCTATTCCACAACCCTTGCCCCATCCACCCTTCTGGGACCTGGCAAAAATACTCCCTTCTTATTCCATGTTTCTCACTTGATATATGAGCTTTTCACAGTGGCAGGGGGATTCTGGGAGTTTCATCTTCTTGCTTTTCTTTGAGTGACATGTGCACTAGTGCATAGCAGAACTTTGGTGGCAGCTGGGGATCAATAACCAGTGTCCTCACCTAAGTGACTTTCCTGGAGAGAGATGCCTGAAGGCATTTAAAGTTAGGCCCAACTTACCGCCAAAGACTGTGCAGGGCCTTTCAGGATCTCCTGCTTAGTTCCCCCTAAATCAATTTCCCAGCCCAGTAGAGAAAGTGGGCAGGGTTGTATTGAATCTATTCCCCTCCATTGCCCCTCACTGCATTCCCAAATCACATCTGGCTCCTAGCCTCTCTTCCAACCAGTGTTTAATCCTCAGTGGTGATCCTTTTAAGAAATTTAATTTCATCCTCCATTCTTTCCTTCCCACCTAACTTTGCCCATAAAAAACAGTCTTGGGAATTTCTAAATTCTGACATCATATAAAAACTTCTTTGTTCTGCAAAGTACTCATTTTCAATGCCTAATCCATCTCCCAGCACCATTCCCAGTGATGCACTGCATGTTCCCGGGGTTTATAGATCTCTCATTTGCTGGCTGCTTCTTACAACAGCTTGGAAGTTCAGCCTTTTAAAAATCAATCTGCCTCTCTGCTTTCTTGCACCCCACCTCACAGTTTGCACAGAATGGCAGTCTGTGCACTGAAGTCTCCTGAAGATATTACTAGCTCTTACTTTTGGAAACACCCTTATGCCTGCCAGAAAACAGCTCAATGCTCTCACCCAAGGCCCACCTGAGCCCACTCACAGCCATCCACACACACTCCTGCACACACCTTCTGTCCTGGAGTGGCAAGTTCAAAATCCAAGGTACCATCAGAGAGACATACTAAATTCCTGATAAGTGATAAATAAGATTAAGAATAATAACTAAAGTAACAATTCCATTTGGTATTAAAAACAAGAGGCACTACCATTTTTTTGGAAACTTACCATGTACCAGGCACAGTGCAAAATGTTTTACCTGAACAATGATTCCCACAAAGTTTTTGATGGTGGGTACTGTGATTATCCCCATTTTCAGATGAAGTTGAGGCATGAGGAAGCAGGCACCTTGCTCAAGATCACAGAAGCAGGGATTAATGGAATTTTGGTTAAGCGTAGGCTGTCTGACTCCAAAGCATGGGGTTAGCTTTGAGGGGAGGATGATTGGCCATGGGAAGAGTCACAGAAAACCATGGTAGCCACATGGGTAGGGTGGAAGAAAAGGGAGAAAGCAGTTTCCAGAAGGAATAAGGCAAGCAGTGTCCAAAATCAAAGGATGCTGGGAAGATCATCAGCTGAGTATGCCTTAGAGCTGGGGTCCCCGACCCCTGAGCCATGGATGGGTACCAGTTCATGGCATTTTAGAAACCAGGCTGCACAGCAGGAAGTGAGTGGTGAGCCAGTGAGCATTACCACCTGAGCTCCACCTCCTCTCAGATCAGTGGCAGCATTAGCTTCTCACAGAAGCGTGCACCTTATTGTGAACTGCACATTCAAGGGATGTAGGTTGCGTGCTCCTTATAAGAACCTAATGCCTGACTAAAACACGAAAAGCAATGGCAACAAAAGCCAAAATTGACAAATGGGATCTAATTAAACTAAAGAGCTTCTGCACAGCAAAAGAAACTATCATCAGAGTAAACAAGCAACCTACAGAATGGGAGAAAATTTTTGCAATCTACCCATCTGACAAAGGGCTAATATCCAGAATCTACAAAGAATTTAAACAAATTTACAAGAAAAAGACAAACAACCCCATCAAGAAGTGGGCAAAGGATATGAACAGACACTTCTCAAAAGAAGACATTTATGCGTCCAACAAACATATGAAAAAAAGTTCATCATCACTGGTTATTAGAGAAATGCAAATCAAAACCACAATGAGATACCATCTCAAGCCAGTTAGAATGGTGATCACTAAAAAGTCAGGAAACAACAGATGCTGGAGAGGATGTAGAGGAATAGGAAAGCTTTTACACTGTTGGTGGGAGTGTAAATTGGTTCAACCATTGAGTAAGACAGTGTGTTGATTCCTCAAGGATCTAAAACCAGAAATACCATTTGACCCAGCAATCCCATTACTGGGTATGTATCCAAAGGATTATAAATCATTCTACTATAGACACATACACGTGTGTGTTTATTGCAGCACTGTTCACAATAGCAGACTTGGAACCAACCCAAATGCCCATCAATGATAGACTGTATAAAGAAAATGTGACACATATACACCATGGAATACTATGCAGTCATAAAAAATGATGAGTTCATGTCCTTTTCAGGGACATGGATGAAGCTGGAAACCATCATTCTCAGCAAACTAACACAAGAACAGAAAACCAAACACTACATGCTCTCACTCATAAGTGGGAGTTGAACAATGAGAACACATGGACACAGGGAGGGGAACATCACACACCAGGGCCTATCGGGGTGGGGGAATAGGGGAGGGACAGCATTAGGAGAAATACCTAATGTAGATGACGGGTTGATGGGTGCAACAAACCACCATGGCACGTGTATACCTATGCAATAAACCTACCTGCACATTATGCACATGTATCCCAGAACTTAAGGTACAATTTTTTAAAAAAAAGAACCTAATGCTTGATGATCTGAGGTGAAACAGTTTCATCCCAAAACCGTCCTCTACCTCCTAGTTCGTGGAAACATTGTCTTCTCTGGTGAAACCAGTCCCTGGTGCCAAAAACGTTGGGGATCACTGCCATAGAGTGACTTTGGGTAGGTTAAATCACTTCGCTAAACCTGGATTCTTCATCAGAAGGATGGTGATGACAATACATTCCTCATGAACTGTTGTGAGAACAAAATTAAAAATTATATGTAAAATGCTTGGCATGGTGCCTGACACATGGTAAATACCCAATAAATGTTAGCTATTACTATTATTTAGTCTGAGCTGTTCACAGTGCCTGGCTCAATTTTATTCTATATAAATAAACATTATACTAAATCCCTTGGCATACAAGTTTCCCATGGCCAGTTCCTTTTCTGTCTTGAAAAGTGGGGGGAGAGCTGTGATATCCCCAGAAGAATCTTTTCTAGGATGATAAAGGATCCAGCCTGGGTGGCAGGAAAAGCTGGGAGTGAGTGTCTTTAAATTCATCTGCCTTTAAATTTATCTTCTCTAAGTCCACACCTTCTATGTATTTAGTGGCAGACCAGAAAATTGAGGACCCTGAAACTGAATGTAAGTTCTCCTATTTCTGACTGTGCCCACCACACCCCAAACCCTTTCTCCTTGCCAATGTCCTGTGTGTTCCTTGGCCTATTGCTTGGTCCCTGAAAGGGACAAGGTCAGGGAGATCTGGGAGCCAACGGCTATCAAAGAAATAAAATGCATTCTTTGCTACTTATGTCTTTGTCCTCAAAGCTGTTTGCAGTTTGGGAGAAACTTCCAGTGCTGTCAAGCTGTCTCATGCCTGCTCCCTACCACCCTACAGACTCAGTGAATCCACCATTAGAGATTTTTTTTGGTTGGCCGGCAGACTGGGGCTGAAGGAGAGAATCAGACACTTGGAGCCTGAGATGCCAAATGCATCAGTCTAATTTATTCAGACACATTTTCATCTGGGTGTTTTCTATACTACCAAACTCTGTATCCTTCAGTGAAGACATTTGTCTTAGCTGAATAAAATCTCTAAATGGTTTAATAAAAAGCACTTAACTCAGTTTTCTTAGTTTTATGAGTGCCTTGAGATCCTTTAGGAGAGCAAACATCTTTGCCAGAATCATTGAGGGAAACGTAATTATTTTTCTGCCTTCTGATATATTATTTTCTGGAAGGAACAGTTCCAGATGCTCATCATATGCTCACAAACTCTCTGAAGCTCCATCGAAGGACAGGTTATTCTCAGTGATGAACTAAGTGGTGTTCCTTCTTTCATCCACAGCTGACCTGCCAGTCCCTTCAGAGACATCTCTGCATCTTTATTCCATTCTTTGCTGAAATAGCATCAGTACCATTATCATCACCAATTTGTTATTGGTAATAAATAGAGAAAAAAGTCTGGAGGTTGGTTAGAACCAAATGCCAGGAGCTAAAAGCCAAACAGGAAATTAGGTTAGTAGAAATTTCATGAGAACAAAAACAATTGAGGAAGGGGAGGAGGAATAAATGGAAAGAAGCAGGGAAGACTCAGAGAGAGAGAGAGAGAGAGAGAAAGACTAGAAGAGCCAGGAAACAAGACACAGGCCAGGGGAGGGTGGACTGCAAAAGGAAAGAGTGGAAAGGTAAGGGAAGGACATTTAGTACATAAGAACACCAAGGTAAAGAGAAGAACTGGAACATAATACATGAGTAGCAGAGACACAGCAAAAATCACAGAAAGAGAAAGAGTGGGAGTGTAGAGAGAAAAGGAAGAGGATGAAAAGAATATGTGGGGTGGGAGAGAGGAAAAGTAATACGCTTAGGAATTGTGGATGGTTGGAATGGAGAGTTTCATTATTGGAAATGAGCATAGAGATGGTTTTCATTTTCCCAATAAGTAAATAAAGGCATGAGGGGTTAAGTGACCTTTTATCCATCTGATTTCCATTCATACAATTGAACAATTATTTATTGTGCACCTTCTGCATGCACTGCACCGTGGCAGGTACCAGGGACTCAGTGTTGAATAAGGCAAACAAGGTCCTTGTCCACAAGAAACTCACAGTGCAGTGGGGGCATATGGACAAGTGAACTGGCCAGCACCACGGGGTGAGGGTTAGGATAGTGCTGGAACAATGGAAATTTTGCAGAAGAGTCGCAGGACAGTCGTGTGTGTGTGACATGGGGAGTAAGAGGGGTAGGTGACAGTGCACCCGGCAGAGTGAAACACAAATCAAGAGTCCTCTAGCCTCAGAGATGCTCAGCCACAGACCCTATACTGTAGTTCAAACTCATAGTTCCCAGCCCCCACCATCTGGCTTCCTTGGGGTTTGGTTTTGAGCCCTTCAAGGCTCAAAACCAAACCCTGATAACTCATCTCTAACCTGCATACGAAGGATCAAATCCAATAGCAGCCTCCTTTCCCATCTGTCATGGAATCACTTGGTGCCTCTCTCTTCTCTTCAGGATCAATTGCAAACTCCTAACATCCAGGCCCTTTTCCTTCTGCCTTGTATTTACACTGTGCCCATTTTCTTACTCACTCTCCTGTCTCCCTATCATGTCCAAGCCATACTGAAGTGTTTGCAGGTCTGTGAAGGGGCCTCCATTCTTTTACAGGCAAGGAGCTCCTGCTGGGACATGTTTCCTGTCCCTGCCCCACCTGCCTTTACAGTGCCCTTGATACACTTTGAAGTCACCCTAAGATTCAGCCCAGGTTCCACGTCCTCTCCTTCTGCTCCTAAAAAGCTTTCCTCCACTAACCTCTCTCGCTGACCCCAGACAGGTCAGGCATCCCTTTCCCTAGGCCCTCACTGCACCTCTCTCATAGTAGTTACCACACCTGATGTCTTAACCATCTCTTGACTAGCCTGTCTTTCCCGGTAGGCTACAGGGCCTTTGAAGGCATGGACTGGAGCCTGTTCATTCATATGTTTACCATTGGTGCCTGGCATAGCTCCTTGCTTACACAAAGTGTTTTATAAATGTTTAGGGAGCTGACTTGAAATGAGTCCCCAGTGAGTTGAGTTGCAGGCAATCCCTAATTCAGTTTGGAGGGATCGCTCAACCCCTCTTCCCATTTGATACAAGACACACTTTGATATGCAAAGTGGAATGGCAGACTTCCCCAGGAGCACCCACCAGGTGAGGTTTCCATTGGGTGAGGTCTTGGTACCTCTCCTTGTTGTGCTGGTGCACAGACAAAGCCCAGGGAGGGTGACAAGCTTGAATTTCTACTCTTTTAGTACAAGCCTCACATTTTATAGAACCTTAGAGACATTTCAGTGAGTTTGGCTCCTATAATCAATCATGAAGGGAGCAGAGGGGTCTTAATGCCTTCATTTATTCCATTGTTTCTAGCCAGTTAATTCATTCCTGTTAATATACTCAATTGATAATTATGAAGTGCCAGGCTAGATGTTCACCTTCTCAGGGCATATTCTCAGCATACATTTATTTTCATATGCCTGAGATACAGAATGTTACTGTTCTTTGCTGAGTAAACTTTAATCAGCATGTTCCTCTTTGGCCCGTAGTAGAATATGAGCTTATGGTTCCTGTGATTCATTTTATCTTTTTAAATTTAATAAGATACAACTTGGATGGCCATTAAGGGTCTCCTGTTGTGTGTGCAAGAGCCCAAAACTAACATGGATAAAATTAACTCTGATTCATTATGTTCAGCAAGAAAAGTTTTATCCCCTTCCAGTCTCCTAGACACAAAAGCAAAGTCTGGGAAGAGCTGTTTTCACTTTTTTCATGTAAATAATAGGCCAGTTAAATAGGTCTGATTAATGTGGTCATCTAGGAAGCTGATTCGGATAACCACAGTGCAGCCTAGTGGACTTCATTCACTCGTTCTTTCATTCAACAAACATTTATCAAGGACTTTGTGCTTGTTCTTGTGCCAGGTGCTAGCACCTAAAGATAAAAGAAAACTGTGTCTGCCCTTGAAGAACTCACAGCTTACATACCCATAACATGACAATAAACTTACCCCTCACGGTTGGTGTGTAATGTGACAACACGAGGCAGGGTGTGGTTGTGGAGGCTGAGTGCATCAGGTGGGCTTCACAGAAGAGGCAACCCTTAGACACTATTCAGTTGGCTCTGGTACAGAGGAATGACAACCAGAACAGATATGGTCCCCAACTGCCAGCAGGAGGCAGCAGGACAGTGCTTTCTGGGGAGAAGAGTGTGCTTGTTCTTAGAGAAAAGTTCTGTGTCAATCTAGATTCCCAAGTTCCTATTCAGGATACCAGAGTAAGACTGGACTTTGAGGATGACCTGGAATACTGTCTTATAGTAGTGCTACAATCGGAAAGATACACAAAAAAGCAAAACCCACCATTTCACCAGTGGTCAATCCCTCCATGGGCCCACCCACCACCCTCTTTTCCAAGTCAGCCACAAGCATATAGTCTGATCAGGATTCGGCTCTGATTATTCTTCCAGGGCTGTGACTCATTCCACTGTGTTGTGGACGCCTCAGCTGCACTGGCCATCCTCGGGCTGGGAAAGTGTCCTGTTCTCTCCAAGCAGCAGAAGGGATAATCCCTTGTCTGTACCTGAAAGTTCCTCCAATGAGTGTCTTACTGATAGAAGGGAGCACATTGGAACTCATCTCAGAATCTTATGCCCAAAATCAACCTTTAGGATGACTGAGAATTTTCCATACCCCAGGCTCTCCTTTCAGGCACAGATGTTGGAAAATGTTAACAGTGGCCTCTACTGACCAGACATAGTATTACCACATACTTGAATCTCGTCTAGATAATTCATGTTCATTCATTCGTTTGTTCCCTCATTCACTGAATCAGTAATTTGTCAGCAAACATTTACTGAGCATTTACTATAAGATAACGTTATTCACAGGGTGCAAGGATGAATGTCCCAATGTCCTTTCCGTAACCCCACATTTTCTCTCGCTGGTCCAGACAGTGCCTAAAATTTACAAATTTATGTCTGCTTGGTCTTAAAACATGCTAATACACAGTGAAAACACAGAAGGTTTTCAGTTCAAAGTTACAGATTACTCCTTGTTAGTCAATAACACTTTAGTAGAAAATAGTTTATTCTGTCAGAAAAAGGCAACCTTTGGGTGAATAAATGCAGAACCATGTAAGTTTTGATTAATAAAAGGGATAAGAAGTGATCTAGGATATGCTTTTAACATGAGGTAGTGCAGTGAGACTCAAAGAGCTAAAAAAAAAGGCCGGACTGAATTTAAGCCACTAGGCACTTGGAGAAAAGAGGTAGGTCAGAAAAAAAGGCAGTATGAATAGTGGCTTTGGAGGGTATGTTCTGGATTCAAATCTGGCCTCTCTCATTTACTAGCATCTGATTTCAGGTAAGCCTCTTAACATGTAAACCTTTCTCCAAAATCCTCATCTAGCATGTGGGAACTAAGCTATGAATGTCATGTAAAGTACTCAGCGCGGTGCTGGGCATAATATTATCATTCAGTAAACATGAGTCAAGTCATTATGACCAGAGAGGAGGAATAGGCTATAAATGAGGCTGTGGAAACAGCAGGGCAAACTCCACCTCTACCTCTCTTTCTTTTCTTTTCTTTTCTTTCTTTCCTTTTCTCTCTCTCCCTCTTTCTTTTTCCTTCCCTCCTTCCTTCCTTCCTTCTCTCTCTTTCTTTCTTTCTTTTTTTTTTTTTTTTTTTTTTTTTTACTATGTTCATCCCTCCCTCTGCTCATCATATTCCCTGGGCCACTTGTTGGTGCTGCCTTCTCAACTTTATGCAGCTCTCCTGCAGTGAGCACAGTCTTCAGGGCACATCCAAGCTCCTGACTATGCAGCTGGAGAATGGAGCCAAGAATCAGTCCAGAGACATGTAGGAGGAGTCCTTGGGTCACTGTCAGTTCTGAGGCTGGGAGAAAGGCCTCATTAGTGCACATGGGCAGATGAGTCCCTGTGGCCATTCCTGCCTCTCCTCCCTCTGCTCCTTCTCCTACTTGGCTGGTATCACCACCTCACCTTGCACCATCTGAGGAACATGAAGACAGGAGCTACTTCTTAGTATTTATCTAGAATCTCTCCAGAATTCTACTTCTGGAGATTTGAGGTAGATCTGTGGATGGTTATGCATTTTCCAAAATTAGCATGCCTCATTAGCTTGGTTCAGACGTAACTGGAAAATGTGGCTACCCACAGCAGCTGGGACATTTTTCAAAGGGACCTACCAGCCACAAAGCATGTCAGAGGGACATGATAAGATCTTCAGAAACCCACATATCAGATTGAGGATTCAGTTGCCTCTGTGAGTCAGTAATCGGTGAGTAGCCAAGCAGTGCTGTTATTTTAGTTTGACATCAAGGCAGTATGTGGGGTGGATCTGAATATAAACCTCAGAACTCGCTGCCACGTTCAGCCAGGAGATCTCTGTGTAAAAGTTGCTGATGGGGCTCATGGAAAACTTGAGGATTTAGGGAACTGAGTTTGAGGTGAGAGGTCGCCAGGATTAAAATCCCTAGGGAGGAGAGCAAGGTGAATTCTACCCCACCCACTTGGAGAGTCCCCACATGAGCAGCCTCATCATCCGAAGATGGAAGAGACTGAAGCAAGTCAGGCTGTACCTGGGAATACCGCATTGTTGGTGGGGGAAAACTTGTCAGGGGCGCCCCGGGAAGGGCCCTCTGAATGTATTCTAACCCAATGCTAGGAAAATAGTTGCCCCAAATTGCTCAAGGAAACCAGAGTTAGACCATCAGTGGAGAGAGTGTCTTTCTCATCTCAAAGGAGGGGGCAATTGGGCAACCATTTAGGGAGCCAGAGAGTCAACATGGAGTGAGAACATGCCAGAGATTGAGAACGAATTTCCCATGGTTTGAATCCCAGCACTACCTTGTGTGTAATCTTGAGGAATTTTTTGACCTCTTCTAAACCTTAATTTTTTCTACCCGTCAAATGGAGGTAATAGTGTCAAGCACCTATTGTAAAGATGAAATGAGTTAATATAATTAAATAGCTTGGCAAAGGTAAATGGTAAGAGTACACAGACTAGTGTAACCCATATGCCCCAGGATTTACTAGCCTGTAACCATAGTCTAAAGTCCTATTTCCTTTTAATGTCTGCATTTGTAGAGTATGAGCCCCACTGGCCTAATTGCCAGTGATCATAGTAGAATTTAATAAGAGAATGCTGACAGCTTAAGCACAATATCTGGAAAAAACAAAAGCAGGTCTTACCACAGGGAGGCAGCCACATTATCTTCTTTTATGAACAAGGTCCCCTGATCTCCTTTTCCTCAGCAGCAGGAACTGAGCCAGGCATGGATCATCCTTCCTTTCGTACAGCATCACCCCGGAGGTTGTTTGAAGGAAAGGGCAGCTAGTGTTTTTTTGTTTGTTTGTTTGTTTGTTTTAATATAGGGAGGGTAGGTGTCCCTAAAGGACGCTGGGCTAGATAGAATTCATTCACAGACACAGAAATGATACCCAGGGTAGCCTCTGCCCTGCCTCTTGAACCACACCTCAAAGGTAATTGAATGTTTACGAAGCACATAATCAGAGAAGTGGATGCACAGAGAGCTGAGGTGATTTTGTCCAAGGTCAGACCATGAATCAGTGTCTGGCTTGCACTCCATTTCTGCCCTCGATTGCACTCTGCTTTCTTTCTAAATTCATCTAAGTCCTGCCTTCTCCATTCCTCCTCCTTCTTCTCTTCCTCCCATACTAATGTTGCTCCATGTGGACAATATATGCACACATATTGAAAGTTGGTGCAAGTTTTCTCACTTGAAAACTGTATAGGACTGTGTATAGAAATTAAACTGGGAGTTTCTAATTATCCACTCTAAAGAGAAATGCCAATGGAGTGAAAAATCCAAGAGAGCAATTACACATAACCCCAAATGGTTTATTTTTAGTTCAGAATAAAATATGTGCCCCTCTATTTGCAGCATATTTAATTTCTCTATTAAGCTTTGCCCAAGTGAATTTGCATTCTTTGAGCACCCAGCAAGTGACAGCATAGGCAGCGAGCCACCCAGAAGCAAGTTGGGTGGCAAAAGAAGCCAGTTGGAGATTAAGCACTTGCTCTGCAAAGATCCACACTTAACTGGCCTATCCACACCCCCGAGGATGATCAATCAGAGGTTGAAGGACTGCGGAAGGGACTGAAACACTCCACTCAGGGAGATAGAATGGACAGGGAACCCGTAATGCTTTCTTCCAGCCCCGTGTTTGTATAAGAACTGACTGAGTATATGTTGTACACGTATGCCTCCGTTAGAACATCCTTCATCTAATTTTCTCCCAAATGCTTTCCTCTCTGTCTTCAGATCCTCCACTTAATCTCTGACTGGCCTGCCCTCATTCCCAAGCCAGTAGCATCTTTCTGGGTATCATATTTTTATGATTTCTATTGTGCTGGGCTTGTCCATTTTCATTAGATGGTGCACTCCACGGGGCAGGGAGCCAGGGCCCCATGCATTGGCAAAGCACTATGTATGCCCAACACTTTATAAACAATACAAACAGACAAGAAATTGGTTAATGGCTAAGATAAGCAGTTTACACAAAAATCCACATATAGATAGCATCACAATGAGAGGTAAAAGCACAACTCTCCACGTGGGGTTATAGGAAGGAAGCTCTTCAAAAAGATAAATGCTACAACCCAGAAAACTTCATCAGCAAAAAATATGTGTGGAACGTATGAAAATTGCGTATCTCCTCTTATGCGGGAGCTAGAGAAGAAATGTTATTAGTGGGAATGACATATGTGAGCTTCACTGTGAATAAATATACAATGTCTATATAGATATTATATGCATAATAATAATACCTCAAATCTATATGGTGCTTTCCTTCCCAGGAACTAAAAATGATCCATGGTTGTTATTATCTCATTTATCCTTGCAGGTATTTTCCCTTATATTTTGCAAAATATATTTTGTACATATATACAAAATATATTTTGCATACTTTCCAAAATACAGAAACATTTAAGAGCCATTCTTTTGGCTCTTCTCTCCCACGAAGTCCTACCTCTCCATTATACTCTCCTTAAAATGTAGTTAGAGGAAGGAACTGTAATTCTATTATAGAATCCTACAATTTATTCATAGGCCTAGATAATAGATGCTCCCTGGTGCTATTATGGGTCTCTAAAGACCAATAGTTATGAATTTGCTGCCCTCACCCACATTCTGAGCTTCCAGAGTTCAAATTCCTGAAGGGTCATCATTTAGGGTTCTGGTAATATGTCAGGTAATATGTCTCTATTACTTTACAGAACAGGGGTTGCATACAATGATGTTATTACCTGATAATGCTTTTGCAAAAATCAGTTAGCAGATAAATTACTCCACTTTCCAGCACCCCGAAGAGACTGTTAGGTTTTTTACTGTGAGGTGTAGCTTTGGGAGGATGTGGAGGAAATGTGGAATGTGAATTATTTCAGGTAGCTCCAAAGAAGGGAGGCCCAAAGAGCACCAATCTCAGGCCAGCCTTCGGAGGTTTCTAAGCAGCAAGAGGGCACTGAAGACTGTGAATCAGGTGCTCAAAGTAGTATCTCAATGACATGTCAAGAAGGGAAAGCAGAGTGGGGAGCATCAACGCTACCTACAGAGCAGTTCCTCCCAAAAGCAAAATGGAAGTCTGGGCAGCGTTCTGAGCTAGGGAAGTACTTTTGCCGTACATCAGCTACTTACGCTCTAGGAAAGCTTGTCAATTAGACTCTAGAAAGCCCATGTGTAAACCAATGCCTGGAGAGACTGTGGTTTTCCTGAGATCAACCTGTCCTGTGATCATGGCAAGCACTAGGTTGCTTCTAGGCTCTGGGAGACAGTTAAGTGGTCACCGAGGACTCTCACCTCTTGTTCTCATTGCCCAAGGATGGAGTGGAGCAAGAACAAGATAGCAGGTTACCAGGCATAGGTGTGTTGATAAATTTCTGGCCACTGGACAACATGACATTCCCTTGATTCTGCCACTTGGGCTGCGTTTGCTCTTCCTGTTCAGCTCTCTTTTTTTCACATCATTGGCTTTAATGTTCCCCTTATCCTGCAGAGATAGCTTATACCTTAAAATATCATTTCATCATAGGATGATCGTAGGTTAGAGGGGAAGTTAGATACTCTGGAAGAAACGCCAGTTTTAGTCCTTAGATTGCTCAAATTACTCATTATTTCTTGGATTCTCCTTCTTATATTTATGCATTGACAATAAGTAAGTTGGGTAAGAACGAGTTTTTTTTTCCTCATCCAGGATAGGAAAAGCAACACATGGGGGTTCTTCATTCTATTTGAAGAGTAATTGCCTCCTTGAAGGAAGCAATCTGGGTTTTGAAAGATGAACATAAATTTGCCAGTTTAATAAAAGAAGGGAAAGAGTATTTCATGATACAGGGTCCAGCAGGTGCAAAGGCACAGTGGCACCATCTCATAACTACATGATCCTAGAACTGTAAGAATTTTGCATTTGTGTAGCAGAAACTTCCAGTAATGGGAAACAATAGGAAATAAAGCCAGAGGAATATATGAAAGATCAGGTTTTTAAGGACCCTTTTGTGCCAAAGAGCTTGACTGTATTCCTGTCACCCCTGAAAAGCCAGCATGTTCACAACACTTACATGTCATCTCATGAAAGGGTGTAACCAACTCACCAACACTGCCATGCTTCCTCTCCAAGCCCTTAGATGATAGATATCATAAGCAGAAAAGTGCCATCATCCCTAAATTCACTTCAGCAGAAAGGTGTAAGAGAATGGGGAGATGATGCTAGTGGCAAGGAGATCAGATGAAAGATATGGAGAAGAGTCTAGATGAGTCGATGGAATCTACAGGGAGGCAGTGCCAGCAAATAGAGGGAAGGGAGGAGTCAGGGGACATGGTGGTGGTGGGAAGGACTTGGTGACCTGGGTGATAAAGAGCTTGCTGGGCATCCTAGGGGCCTCTGGGATTATATGAGCAACTATTGCTATAGACTTCCTCTTCTAGAGTCCAAGCCACTTCTGCTCTTAGCAAACATTTAGAGAACATTCTCTGTGTGCTTGGCATTATTCTACGCATAAAAAGTATTAACCAATTTAATCCTCACAACAGTCCATGAAGTCGGAGAGGCCTAGGTTCCAGTGTGTGTGCTTCTGACAGCTATGTTATGCTGTCTTTCAGTTCATTCAGTAACATTCAACAAATAAAAACCAAGCACCTTCCTACCTATGCAAACATTTTACCCATAGTTATAAGCACAGCCTCCTCATGCAGCATGTTCCCTCTTACCAGTGGCAACATTTAAAGCACTCTATTTTCAAGGAGTTTTCAGATTTCCCTGAACTCACTCCAGGGCACACATGGTTATGGATGCCCTTTCATGCCCTTGGATCACTTTCTTCTCCCTAAGACTGAGCTCAGAGCCCACTGCTTCAATCTCAAACTTGAGATCTTGTGCTAGTTTGCTCAGGCTGCCATAACAAATCACCATAGCATAGGGGGCTTAAACAGCAGAAATGTCTCTTCTCCCTGTTCTGGAGGTTGGAAGTCCAACTTCAGGGGCCTGCAGGGTTAGCTCTCTCTGAGGCCTCTCTGCTTGGCTTGTGGTCTCTTCACATGGCTGGCCCACTGTGCACATGCATCCCTGGTGCCTCTGGATGCCCTGGGCTCCTCTTAGAAGGACACAAGTCATTGAATTAGGGCCCACCCTAATGGCCTCATTTTAACTTAATTATCTCTTTAAAGGCCTTATCTGTAAATGTGGTCAAATTCTGAGGTTCTCAGAGTTAGGACTTCAACAAAGGAATTTGGTGGGACACAATTTAGCCCATAACAGGTGTCTTCTCCCCATTGTGTCCACCTACCTGGCTCCTAAATGCAACTTCCTCCCAAAGATACATCTCTGGGAAGATCTCATATTATAGAAATAACGTGCATTAATTGAAATATACCCACCAGTAACATGGATCTTTGCGAAAATGGAGAATTTGTGTGCGCGTGTGATTCCTAAAACGACACCCCTCTGCCTTGCTTCCACAGAACGGCTTGTGCGCTGACAGCTCAAGGGGAGGCAATGGTGATAAAAGCATACAGGCTGGCCATGAATCTCCTCATTTTAATGCACTTCATTAAAACTGGCATTTCTTATTACAAAGACCTGACAAAGTGAATATTAGACAGAAATGCATGTTAAGCTACCATTGATCTTTCCGAGTAGATTGTACATTAAGGAGTGCACTTTCACACTCTGTTAGCCGCTCCCACATAAAAGGGAAGCAAGAATCAAAGGCAAAGTGCTTCAGCCTTATCCCTCCAGCATCACTATGGCTACCCAGTAGGGTCTAGTGGGCAGAATCAGACAAGGGGCAGGAGCCACCCAAATCCCATGTCCAAGGCTCTGTAGACATTTGGGCCTTGGCCATCTTCTCTGCCCACTTGACCAGTTTTCCTCCATGGCTGAGAAGTCACTGTCAGTGCATTGGGTCATTTTTCCCGTCCTAGAGCTTCCATTCCCTTGGAGACAACCTGAGTTGCTCCATTTCTTAGGAACAATAATTCAGCCTGAAGCGTGTCCTAAACAACATCTCTCCCCTGGTGTTTCTTCACCAAGGGGGCAATACTGGTTTTTAAAATTCAAGATGATGGCCAAGAGCATCTCTGGGGAGCTGCTGGTGATGAGCATGTGTGTGCATGCATTTGATGTGATGATACTGACAGAAGTAGAAACCAGAAGCTTAATGAAAACAGGAGGAAATGCATTTGGCAGCTGGGGAAAGAAGCTGGATGAAGAAATCTTGTGCCTGGGGTTTGCTACTGCCTGAGATGGAGTAGCGGCTTGTCTTCAGACATCAGTTAGACAATCCTCACTAGGATCCTTGTCTGCTGAAATATAACAATTCAAGAGGAGCAAGTGGGGCTTAAATGGTAAGAGCTAATCTTGCCAGAGCTATTTCTTCCTGGACCACTGCTTATTTTAAAGCTGCCACCTCTTTCATCACTACTACATTCGCTACCTCTGCTCCAAAACCTTCTATTCTTAGACCCCATCTTAACTTCTAACTCAGTGTCATCTCCCAAAGCTAGACACCCCTGCTTATCAGGCACAAAGATGGGCTATGAGACAGACAGTGGCTCAGTGCTGATATGGAAGGGCGGGTGTGAGGCCTGATTCATCACAAGCCCAGCCAGGAATGGTAGATGTTACAAATTAGAGAATCAAGCACCCATATGGAACTCAAGATGACTACATAACCTCCTTCCTCCAAGATATCACCCCTTCCTGACTGCACAGCTCCTCCAATCTTTGTAAATATACATACAGCACAAATTTCAGTCATGTGCTGTGTAACCACAATTTGGTCAACAATGGGCTGCATATATGACAGTGGTCCCATATGATTATAAGGGAACTGAAAAATTCCTATCCTCTAGTGACGTAGTAGCTGTCATGATGTTGTAGCCCAATGCGTTACTCAAGTGTTTGTAGTGATGCTGATGTAAACAAACTTACTGCACTGCTAGATATAAAAAAGTCTACCACACGCAATTATGTACAATACATAATACTAGATAATGATAATAAACAGCTATGTTACTATTGTATATATTTACTATGCTACACTTTTTATAGTCATTTTAGAGTGTACTCCTTCTGCTTATTTTTTTAAAAGTTAATGTAGAACAGTCTCAGGCAGGTCCTTCAGGAGGATTCTAGAAGGCATTGTTATCACAGGGGCTGACAGCTCCACGCATGTTATTGCTCCTGAAGACCTTCCAGCGAGACAAGATGTCCAGGTGGAAGATACTGATATTGATGACCCTGACCCTATAGAGACATAGGCTAATCTGTGTGTTCGTGTCTTTGTTTGTTCGTTTTGTAGAGACAGGGTCTTGCTCCATCATCCAGGCTGGAGTGCAGTGGTAAGATCACAGCTCACTGCAGCCTGGAACTCCTGTGCTCAAGTGATCCTCCTGCCTCAGCCTCCTGAATAGGTAGAACTGCAGGCATGTGCCACCATGCTCAGCTAGTGTACTTTGGTTTTTAACAAAAAAAGTTCAAAAATTAAAAAAAAATAGAAATAGAAAAAAGTTTTTGAAATAAGGATCTAAAAAAGAAAATATTTTTGTACTGGTGTATGATGTGTCTGTGTTTTAAGTTATGTAATTACAAAAGAGTCAAAAAGTTTTAAATATTTAAGTGTATAACGTAAAAATGTTACAGCAAGCTAAGGTTACATAATTGAATTAAAAAAGGTTTATAATTGAAGAAAAATTTTAATAAAATTAGTATGGCCTAACTATTCAGTGTCAATAAAGCCTACGGTAGTGTATGGTGATGTCCTGGGCCTCCACATTCACTCACCACTCACACAGTGACTCACCCAGAGCAGCTTCCAGTCGTGCAAGCTCCATTCATAGTAAGTGCCCTGGATAGATGTACCATGTTTTAAATCCTTCATGCTGTATTTTTACTGTACCTCTTCTATGTTTAGAGACACAAATACTTACCATCGTGTTACAATTGCCTACAGTCCTCAGTACAGTAACATGCTCCACAGGTTTGCAGGCTAGGAGGGACAGGCTACACACACCATATACCTAGGTGTGTAATAGGCTCTACCACCTAGGTTTGTGTAAGTGCATTCCATGATGTTCACACAATCGCCTCATGACACATTTCTTAGCACTAATCCTCGAGGTTAAACAATGCATGACTGTACTTATCTTCTAACAAGTACAGAGTGACGTGATCACTGGCTCTGTCAAGGATCCCAAGTAAAGATTTTTACAAGCTGTGATGCAACAAGCACAGAGATGGGCAGGGAAGGACATAAATGAGTTCATTACTCAGCCCAATGTGTTAACTTCAGTCTTGTCGTGACTCATAAGACAGTTCTTCTGTTTTACTAATTACGGTGTATTTATTGCCCTTCTCCCTTCGCTGACTAACTCAGATGTGTCAAATAAGAGCAGTGAGCCTCCTGTTCCCAGCAACACAAACTGACTTCTTCATTCCGCCCTGCAGAAAGAGCTAAAATTTCTAGTGCATCCAGTTGCCTCTGTCTCTTCCTTTTACCTGACTCTGCTGCAGTTGGTGGCATTAATCTCTGCATTGACCAGTGGTCATCGAGTTCCCACCGAGTGCTCAACCCTGTGCCTTATTTCAGCCAACAGTGGTGCAGGCGGGCCACTGAATGTCAGGAGTCCACAAGCTAATAGAGAAACAAGTGAATAAACAATCACAAGGCACAAAGATACATCTTGTTCAAGGGAGGGCTGGAATGAATAAGCCCTACTATTTGACAGCACAATAGGATGACTATAGTCAATAACAACTTAATTGTGTATTTTAAATAACTTAAAGAATGTACTTGGGTTTTTTGCAACTCAAAGAATAAATGTTTGAAGGGATGGATACCCCATTCTCCATGATGAACTTATTTCACATTGCATGCCTGTATCAAAATATCTCATGTACCCCATAAGCATATACATCTACTATGTACCCACAAAAATTGTCAAAAATTAAACAATTAAAAATTTAAAATAACATAAAGAGAGGGCTGGGAATACCATGGGAGTCTGGAGGAGGCACACTTCTGCTCCTGACGTTGGTGGCATGCCTTTGGGTGGATTCTCTTTCAACCCCTCCCTCATCATCCTCACTCTGCTCTTTTTGCATTTTGTCTTCCCCTTCAGCCTTTTGCATGCTGATGATCCTCCCATGTCATTTCCTGCCTTCTTTTCTTTTTCACTTTATACATTTTCTTTCAATGATCTAATCCATTCCAAGGCCTAACTGTCACCTTTACACTGGCGGTTTTAAGTCTGAATCTCTCTTCTGAGCTCCAGATCCACATACCAGCTGCTTATTCGAGTTCGCTGTAGACTCCTCAAATGCAACCCATCCAATACTGAACTCCTTCTGTGTACCCCCATCTCTCCACACTTTACTCCTCATAGTTTCTTTTCACAATGCATTATACCAACCATGCCAGTTAGAAATCTCCCTGTCATCCTGCCTCTTCCGTGGCCCCCATCTAGTGATCATCACTGTACATTTTCCCTCTACAGGGTCTTTTGCATTCACCCTTTCCATCCTGCTCCCTTACCCCACAGCAGCTGATGCCCTCACTCTCTCCTGCTTGGACCATTGCAGTAGTCTCCAGACCAGTTTCTGTCCTTTCAGTCTCAGCAGCACTTCACTCTAATCTATGAGCCATATTGATGTCAAAGAACTTGGCCCAAAACCGAAGTCTAAAACCCAGGTCTCCCGTATTTAAGACCAGTAGACAGATCTCACTTCCCATAGAATCATGTCAGAGCACCTTAGCCTGCCTTCCAAGCTCTCTCAGTCTCTCATCCCTTTACTCTCTCATCTCCTTCTCCCCGTCCCTCTAGTTACCAAGCAGCCCCAACAACAGGCCACAAAACCCTCCCTATAGCTCCTCCACATCTTTATGTGTCTCTTTCCAACAGTTGGGAAGTGCTAACCCACATGCCAACCTCAGTCCCCTGCTTGGTAAATTTCTGTTTATTCTTTAGGGTCCAGTTCAAAACTCTCTTGTTCTCTGAACCTTCTCTGACCCAACTACACACCATTAATTACCCACTTGCTACTAGTGATAGTTGTACTGAGCTTACTGCTATCTGAGAAAACAGTGGACGTGAGGGCAGTGAGTGCATTCTCATGGCAATCAGGTCTCTCTTAGCCTGCGTTATAATTTCCCATTTGAATGTCTGCCTCCTGGCAGGACACTGAACTTCTTAAAGGCAGAGGCTATGTCTTCTTGTTATTGGGATCCAGAGAACCAGGTGAATCTCTTCCATCCAGTCCTATGGCACCACACTCTCTGATCATCTCCAACCAGCAGCCTCGTAGGTCCATTAGACTCAACAAGCCCCAAACTGAGCTCAATGTCTTCCTCACCAAATGCTCCTTTTCCTGAATTCTCTATCTTGGTTAGGTGGCAATCTCCAAACTGAAGGTCATTTTGACTCCTCCCTCAGGCCTATTTTCTGTCCATTTGACTGCCTAAATATCTCTCAAGTCTGCCCTCCCCTCCCCTGCCACCAACATGCTACTTCTGCCTTCAGTGACTGTCACCTGGACTACTGCACCAGCCTCCTAGAGGCTGCCAGCTTCTTGCTCACCTTATGAGAGCCCTTCAGAAGTTCTCTTTTACTACTGAAACAAAAGTCCCCATCCTGACTACCAGGCTGGCCCCACCTCCTCCTGCTACTGGCCTCCACCTAGGCTCTGGCCACACTGAAGCACTTGCAGGTCTCTAAACACACCATGCTGAAGCTCACCATCATGTTTTTACTGGTGCAGACCCTCCTACCTAGAATGCCCCTTCCCTGGACTGCTCTGGCTCATACTGAATACTAAACATAGGTATCCCCTTTACCTGGCAGCTTTCTTGGATTCCTCCCCATTTCCTCAGATTGGATTAACTCTACCTACCCTGTGTTCATAGTCTCCTGGCCATGTCACTGTTGTTGAGCTTACCACAACATCCTATGCTCCTTGGGGTCAGGAGCCATATTGCATGTAATAAGTGCTCAATACATGTTGACTAAGTCAACATGTTTTGTTAAAGGAGTGCGTAAAGGTAGAGGAAATGAACTGGTGTGATTATATGCCAGATGCCTTCAATGTATCATCTCAATTAAGTTGCACAAGCACTCCACACGGCAAGTATTATTGTTTCCATCCACATATGATTGAGGAAATTAAAGCTTGAAGAAGGTAATTACCCAGAGATAGAACAGGGATTCACATCTGCAGCTACACTCCATCCCATGCCCTTTCCCCACTCGGTGTCATCTCCTTCACTAGAGCATCGGTGGCAAGTTCCCACCCTCGGAAATCTCCAGGAACCAAGGTGTCCCAGCTTCCCAGAGATCAAGACACCCTGTCCCACTCCGGTTGCTTCTGCTACTCTGCAACTCTCCTCCTTCATCTCTGCATGTCTGCAGGAGTGGAGCCGAGCACAAGCTTTCTCTGCTGCCGTATCATATCACAAACTTCTATCTAATTTGCCATTCCCTCTCTCCCTAAGGACATATTTACATTAGTACTTTAAAGGCAAGCTTCTCTCCATGAAGCAAGCGTGAATCTATTTTTCACTAGCATTCACATTATGGGAAACATAGTCCTTTATATATTAACGAGTAATTTCTTCGCCTAATGCAGTTCAAAATTCAATAAATGCGTTTAAGCTCAAGTCCCCTACTTGTAGGTGAGAGAGCAGCCTCATGAGTGTGGGAAGAAAATTCCCACATATTTCCTTTTCCTCTTCCTGCCCTCATGCTCTCTGTCCCCTGTGATATCAGCATGTTCAGTGCAGCTATCACTAGTAGTCAGCAAGTCAGCTACACTTTCTAGTGCCTGGGTCGAGGTGGCCTCCAGACTCACACCTCCAAAAACTCGTAGCCATCTCTCAGTGCCTCTCTGTGCCAAAGTCCATCGAACATCTCCCCATTAGGCTGACATCCCCCAGCTAGAAAGATAATTAAGCATTGTCTAATTCCTCTGTCCTCTTTTAAAATGGAAATTCTCCATGGGGTCACGCATACCTTAACTTTATCAAGTTCATTGTTTCATTTTGCAAACCAGGTCAACCTGTGGTTTGAACTTGGTTTGAGGGTTTTAAGGAACATAAGGAAGCAGAAAGCAAAGTGCTTTGTTTTTGTCACTAGTCCAAGATTGGCACTTGCTGGTGGGGTGGGAGAGGTGGAGGGTGGGCAGAGCGAGAAGCTGCTTCTGATCCACACTGGGAGAGAGTGGACGCCACCCTCCTGCGGACCACATTCCCCCAGCTCTGAGTGTAGGACTCTAGGACACTTAGAAATATTAGTCCAGGTCTGTTCTCTGTATCAAATAATAATTCAGTAAAATCTCAATTAAAACCAAGTCATAAATCACATTTAATGTTGCCCTGATGGGTCGAATCTAATATGCCAGGCCTATTAATCATTTGTCAGGCCCTGGAATCCCAGCCCCTGTCTTCTGAGGATTCAGGGGTTAAGGCCCATTTCTCCCACCTCTGCCACAATTTAATCAGACCCCAGAGAGCAAGGACCAGAGAGGTTCGGGACAGTCTCATGTTCCAGATGTGGAGCTTGGTGGCTTGGATACTAATGGGGAACCCAATAGGAAAGGGGAGCCCGGATTCCCACCCAGGCTAGTTTGTCTACTGGGTGTAAAATGTGCCAGATGGAGGGTGGCAATGTGTAGGTGCATGTTGCAGTAGGCAACCTGGCAGGTTGAACAAGCTCTCCACAGCACCAGACAATGCCAGGTAATCCTTCTGACAAACACTGGGCATCACGGATCTGAATGAAGCAACAGCATTTCCTAACATGAAAATATCAATAATATGGAGTCCCCAGATAGGGAGCTGGTAGACACCCTGGCTGGCCCAGAAAAAAATGTGGCCATTGATAGCAGGGCCCAGTAACTGGGCAGAGATCCAGGGCCAGGACTTCAGTCTCTTGCAAGGGGTGCTTGTTCCAAGCCTAGAAAGACTGGGTCAGCAGCACACAAATCTCCTGGGAAAATGGAAGCACTGTAGGTTTGCCTAGTTTTGACAGAAGCCAAGTAACCAAATGGATAAACTGAGTTCTACATATCTGGAACTGGGGAACAATGGGTCTTCCCTAACATTTCAGGGAACTCTGAGAGACAAGTTGGTGTCCATCAGAAAAGCAGAGGCTGAAGAATGACTAGAACATGAGATTTGAAACCAGAGACTGGCATTTGATTCCCAGCTGTGTGGTCTTAGGCCAGGCACTTCACCTCCATGAGCCTCAGTTTCTGTATCTATAAAATGAGGCTCATAATATTTAATTCACAGGATTGTTCTGAGGATCAATGGAGAGGTACATAATAGCATCCAGTGTGATGACTACATAGGGTGATGGAGCTCAGTTCCTGAAAGTCTATTGTTAGTGCAACAGAGGAAAGATCACTTCCACACAGCAAGTTCAAGAGACCAGAGGCAGAATGGAGGTCAAGGTTGCAGAGCCAAGGTCCAAGTGGGTAAAACAGATTTAGAATATGAAAACGTGAGGACCAAGCAGGACCTGTCTCAAGCTACTCCACACCACCGTCGGACCTCAACAGTGTTATATCAATCAGCAGTTATATTAACCAGCAGGTCTTCTTATAAGAGGAGGGGGGCTTGAGGGACCTGAGCTAGGGTGAGTGTGGGCAGATTGCCACACTGGGCTTGCCCTTCGCGGGACCAGTGATGGTTCTAGAGGTTAGCCTGGAGCCATGAGCAAGGCTGCATCAGATCAAGGAGGAGGTGGAGCTCCTGGATACCTCTTCACTTCTTCTGTTCCTTCCTCCTTTCCTTTCCATCTCCCTTTCACATATATTTCTGGATCCCCTACTATGTGCCAGACATGAGAGGCTTGACCCTAAGAACCTGGAAAGAGCCTGACTGCAGGGATGAAGAGACTGGGAAACAAGGCCCTGCTGACTCCAAGGGAAAAGCAAGCATCTTTTTACTTCTGAAAGACCTCATAAAAAAATCCCATAAGGACACTTAGCTGCTTTATGATCAATATGCTTGAAAATCTACTTAAGCATTTGTCATTGGGTCTCATTCTGTGCCACTGACTGGCACAAAATAATAGCTGGCATTTATCGAGCACTTATCATAAGCCAGACACCGAACTTAAAAGTTTCCATGGGTTGCTCATTTTAAAACTTTCAACCTAGGAGTTTCAGTAGCATCATTATCCTCATTTGATAGATAAGGAAACTAAAAGAAGGAAACCAAAAGAAGGAAACTTGTCCAAGATCTTGCAAGTAAGTGGTAGAGCTGGGATTATAGGCCGAGTTTTTTAACAGCTGTGTGTTATCAGACTTCTGGCCAGGGTCGGTGAACTCCTGCTCAGTTCTCCATCATGCCTGGATGCCACCTGGCTTATGGGCTGGAGGATATTGATGTTTTGAATTGAAACCCCAACAACCGAATCTGCATACTGGCTTTCCAGGCCTGCTCAGGCTCAGTGCCCACTTAGGAACAGGCAGGGCAGGATGAGTGCCTGTGAAAGCTAACAGCTCTCTCTCCTCTCCCCTCCAGGACAGGCAATACTCACTCTCTAGCAGCAAACTGGTGGTGAGACTCCTCAAGCCCCGCTTTTGAATAATTGTCTTCATTTGCAGTGCCCCCTCCAGGGTGCTAGACCAGGAAATAAATAAATAAATATTGTCGATGGCTGGGACAGGAGGCATTAGAATAGAAATAAATGTTATCTATTAGAACGAGCATTTTCTGGCTACTGTTAAAGCAATATGACAGTGGAAGGTCTCAAAAGAGCTGCTTTTCTGCTCTAAAAAATGACCTCAACTCACATTAACTATTGTTCACTTATGCTTACAACCTTTCTGTTCAGAACCTTTGCTCAGCCAATTGTTAAGGAATAGTCCAAGGCACAATCTAGCAATTGCCCGGGTACTTGAACGGCTGTGTTCTGGGTGCTATTACACCTGAGGTGTGTGTCTTTTCAAGCAACTCCTGACCTTCTCATTGCTAGTCCCTGCTTCTTTATTTCTTCTAGCCCCTTTGGCCAATTTCTCATCTTCGTTGTAGCTGGTAGTGTCTTCCAGCTTTGTATCATCTATTGTCTTTATTAATGGGCTTCTTGCTTTTCTTCAAGATTGTTCACATTTCACTTACTGCTTTAATTCTGGATATTGAATTTCTGAAGCCTTGGGGCTCCTAGGACAAAGGTTAACCCATGTCTGTGTAACCTGGTGGGGAAAATGGATTTGCCCCTCGTTCGGAAGTGCTGAGTTCAATGCTATTTAACCTGGTGGGGAAAATGGATTTGCCACTCATTCAGAAGTGCTAAGTTCAGTGCAACTGGGCTTTGTCTTATTATCAAATAATTCTCTTCCTTGATTATTCCCCTTTCAGTTCAAGGCTTTCTATTAAGTTTTGAGAAAAAGAGATTTATGGCTTAGATCCTGCGAAGAAAGTGATTAGTCATGTGAGGATCAAGGGATCCACTATTCAGTATTAACAAGCTTATGTGATAACCACACATTCTTTTTGACAGCCTATCCGTAGTTCAGATTCAACAATGCTGAGGTTACAACAGAGAAGAAAAGAACATCACTCCTTGGCAGCCTTCTGCTTTATATACATAAAGCAGATAATGGAGTTATGTTATTGACTCCATTGGAAATCATATATTCTGTGGTTGTTTCCCCAGCAACCTTCCCTCATTTCTCCCTTGCAGCAGAATCCCAGTTTGGTCAAACTGTCTGACAGTAGTTTAGCTTGTTCCTACTCTAGCCTCTAGTGGGGAAGGGGTAATCTTGATCAATCTAAACCAGAGATGGTAACTCTGTTCTTCCTTGCAAATAATTGTCATGGAAATGGGTATATGCCACAATTCTGGACAATTAGCTATGAAGCAGCTTTAGGAAACATTTTCACGTCTTAAAAGGGCTACAAGAAAGGGAAACTCCTTCTTACTTCATTTCCAAACTTTGGACATTGCCAGTTAAGGATATGAAAAGTGGAGCTGTGTAAATTACTCTGGAATCAAGAGGCATCTAGGTTGAGAAAGAAAGTCAACGTAATGAGAATTGTCAATGCGAGAAGACAGAAATAATCTTATTCCTGGATGTTGCATTTAACTGCTAAATAAACTGCCTTTGCCCATGCCATGGCTTTTGACAAGTTCATACACTGAAAGGGTGGCAAAAGAAGAGAGTGGTGGTGCTGGCAAAAGCATACTTATGAAGCACACTCAACAAGTGTATGCAGTAAAATCAGGAAGGGACTGAAATCTCTGGAAAACGGAATCAGGAGCTCCTGTTGAAACCTTCAAGTCAGTGGTATAAGGAACCTAATGAGGCCCTATGTAAAGGTCACCTGCTGTCTCCAGGACACTTGCTTGGGACTCTAGGCTCTCTGTGGGTAAAAACAGATATGGAGTCTTTTAAGGCAGAGTTTCTCCAGCATGATTCAGAGAAAACTGACCTGCTCTGGCCCCTGACTTCCCAAAAGTTACTGTTGGCCTGTTCCTCCTCTAATAAAAGTACAACACAATTCGACATTTTACAGAAACAGTTTCTAAAACATGCTCTCTCACTATGTCCAAAGGATAAAAAGTATCTTATTGGCAAAGCAGATTATTAACCAAAAAAATCCCACCACAACAGGGTGCAAATTGTGCCCCTCCCCTATAGCCCTTTCAACCATTGCTCATGTTCTCTGACCAGCTGGCCTTGTCTTGTTGCTGTATGTCTGTGGGGGGTGGTGGAAGGGTGTTGTCATTATTGATAGCGATGGTGTGATTTGCAAATCATCACTCACCTTGTCAGGATGAATTAACTAAGTTTTAAGGCAACAAGGACATTCCCACACTTAATCATCATTATGATTCCAGAACTAGTTCCCAGTGAACCCAAATATTGAGACTGCTTGTTTTACTGCAGAATCCAAATACACAAAATTAGCAAGATCAGCTCTCAGAGTGTTGGCTGCTGCCAAATAAGAACTCCGGAGAATGCCTGTGTATATTATTAAAGTGTGCATAATGAGAGTGTGTGTCTAGAAGCTGGCTTCTGTGGACGGGTACATCTTTATCTCACAGGCTATGACAGCTTGTTTGAACCAAAGAGCACATTTTGATTTTTTCTCCCTCCCCATTTATCAAAATGTTTTCAGTACACACGAGAAGCCTAAGAAGACTGATTTTTGACTCCTGTCAGCCTCATCGTTTCCTTCATTGTTCAAGTTGCTTCTATGTTTTCATTAGAGTCAGTATCAAATCAAACCCATCCTTGTTTGTCATCTTCCACATACAGCAAATAGGGAACACTTCTACCTTTATGTGGCCTGATGCATCCATGCAATCTAATTCAGGTAAATTACTGCACCCCCAAAAGACTAGAAGTGGACATATTTTGCAATCAAAGGAGAAAGTGAGGAGAGCAACTGGACATTCTCTGGACAGCTATTGCATTTTAGGTCCTGGGATAGGTGCTTTCAAATAGGATCTCATTTGAGTCTCAAAACAACTCTACATTATAGGCATATTACATCCATATTTCAGATCTGGAAACCAGGGTTGCAGAGTAGCAAAAGTAGTTTGCCAAGGTCATGCTGCTATTAAAGTGATAGAGCCTAGACTCACACCAGTGTTCTTCTTAATCCCAAGTCCTTGTTCTGCCTAGAACACCTCCCTGCAAAGGATGGAAGAGAAAAAGCAAAGGCAAGGACAAACCAAAGGCCCAGGACATGTGAGAAGAAAAGCAAAATAATCTGCAGAAATAAGGAACTATCAGAAGGAAATAGTAAGAATTCATAGAGGTAGAAGGAAAAGGTCTCATTGAAAAGAAAACTAGAAATTGACAGAAAAAAAATAGTGAGCAGAAGCAGTAAACACCTGAAAATATGAAGAAGTAAGATTTCCCAAGAGATGTCACAGAAAGAAATCGAAGCCAAAGACGGAGCATGAAAGTAACATGTAAGATAGATGTAGAGATTTCGTTTTCTGTTCTTTTATGGAAAGTTCCTTGTAGGTTATTTGAGTAGAGAACCAAGAAAGGGCCCCTGATAAAACCATGATTCAGCTCTGACATTAATGTTGTCTAATTTGGGGGGAAATGAATCTAATATTTAAAATTTTAGATACTCTGTCACCCCTCAGAGTGATTTCTTAAATCTAAAGGTGAGCCAGGGGAGGTAAAACATTTTCTTGGGGGCAAAAGCCATCCCTCCTGTGAGGTAAATTGCATCTTCCTGGACACTGAGTGCTATAAATCTTAGTCCCAGTAAATTGCAGCCACCAGCTGCTATGAGCCCAACTGCAGGTCAGTGGTTAAAAAAGGCCACTGGATCACGACTCTCCAGAAATGCAGACCCCTGCAGGGTGAAAATCATTTCCTGGGGCTTCCAGGTTGTTTCACCCATCCATCTGGGACCAGGAAGGGAGCGATTCTCAAGGCTTTGAGTAATTTTTCACTGAAGCAAAGGCAAACAAGCTGAATCACAGAAGCCCTCTCCTACTTGGAATGCCCTTCTGGCTTCAGCCATGCAAGCGTGCATCAGCGTGTGCACATGCAAGAGTGTATGTGTGCACACCCATAAGTGCATGTGTGCATGGATGCATGTGTGCACACGTCTATGTGTGCATGTACATGTGTGTGGGTGCATGTGTGTGTGTGGGTATGCATGTGTTTCTGTGTGTGTACTCCTCAACCCCCCTTACACATACCAACAAGATCTCTGTGGAAATGCCTCTAGGGAGGTAACTTTGAGTAGTAAAGCACTGGCCTTAGAGTCAGAAAACCTAACTGCAGCATATTTTGAGTGAATTCTTCCTCTTATCCCTTTGCCACCTCGGACAAGTTGCTAAATCTTTCAGAACCTCAGTTTTCTCATCTATGAGATGGAGTAACAATTCTTGCCTCATTATTGTGAGGATTAAAAAAGGTCACGTGTGTAAGAATACTTTGTAAGCCAAAATACATTGTAAACACACAGTTGTTCCCACTGTTTTAGTGGCAGAACAGAAAGTAATACATGATAATCAAATTACTAATATTTCAGCATGAGTTCAGTGTTTGTCCCCTTGAAACCTAAGGGCTGACTGGAGAGACAACTGCAGAGAATCAGGTTTTCCAGTATTCTGGTGCCTCTTCCTTCTTGGTGGGAGTAAGGGACCTCCTATGGCCTTGCGTGCATGTCTCTGTATTCTTTCCAAAGCCCAGTGGGTCTCTTGGACTTGCTTTGATGTTAAAGAAGGTAGCAAAAGGTAGCAGAGAGCTAGACCTTCAAGAAACAGTTTCCCTGGTCACTCTACCTTGGGCACGTGTCACCTTGCTTCCCATTTCTAGGCCCAGAGCAAGACAAATCCTCCACCTATCTCCTGCCTCCCCTCCCACACCTTCACTGAAAGGCAAAGGATCCCTGCCTCCAGCTCAGGGGAAAAACCAGATTAACCTTTCTGACATGACAGCAAATGTTAGCAGTCTACCTTGCTTTTCATAATGCCAATCTGGGCACCAGTCAGTCACCGTCTGTTAGAAATACAGAGAATATATGTCAAAATTCACCCGCACATGCTGAATCGGAAAAGAGCCGTTATTACTGCAAACTCTATATACATTATTTATCAAATGAACTCTCTGCAGTAGGAATACAATTCGTTTTTACTCTCTCTCTCTTGTTCTTTCATTTCAATAGGAGATGAAAGAAACCATTTATAGAATCTTTCTGGGCATTACTCATGTGGCAGTATCCCTGGCTAGGGTTTGAAGTCAGAGCTGTCTATTGCCTGAAGGAAGTGGGCTGCTTTGAGTGGGAGAGAAACAGCCCTTGTCTGCCAGGCTTTCTCAGGCTCCCCTCTCCATGGTCGCCACCGCTGCCACCCCACCTCCTGGAACTGTGAAGAACTGGATCTTCCTTCAGATTGCCAGACACACTTGAGGAGGTGGGAACCTTGGTTCAGAGTAAGGCCAGTTACTTAATGCATTTTCTTTGTAGCATTGGCCTTAACAAATTATCACAATTTGGGGAAGTTGTTCTCAATAGGTTTGTTTGGAGTCAAGACCAGCTCCCACTTGACCTCACATTGGAGAGCAGAAGACATAAATCTCTTACTCATTTTGTACTGGTGTGAGCCTTAAAATGCAGATTTTCATAATCATGTTGGCTCAGAGGTTAGGAGTTTTGCCTGGTGGAGACGGTAGCAGTGGTAATGGTAGTAGTAATAATGTTGATGATGGTGGTGGAGGTGATGGTAGCAATGGTAATAGTGTCAGTAGTGATGGCAGAGGTGATGATGGTGGTGGTCGTGGTGATAAGACAATGACGGAATGGTGGTGATGGTGGTGGTGATAATGGCAATGGGGGAGGTGATGATAATAGTGTTGGTGGTAACAGTGGAGGTGGTAGTGATGGCAAAAGGGATGGTGATGGTAATAATGGTGGTGGTATTAGTAGTGATAGTAGAGGTGATGATGACAATGGTCATGGTGGTAATAGTAGAGGTAACAGTGATGTTGTTAATGATGATGGTGGTAGTAGTGGTGGTGGTGATGGTTTGGTTGTACAGTTAATGTGGTGGTGTTGATGGAGGTGATGATGGTGGTGGTGATGATGGTTATGGTGGTAGAGGCGATAATGACAGTTGGAGGATAGTGGACGTGGTGATGATCATAATGCTGACAGTGATGGTGATAATGGCTGTGGTCTGTGTATTATGGTAGAGTGTAACAATATAATCTTTGCATTCAACATATTTTTTCTTAAGGAATAGGATACCTCTTTTTAAAGAAAGTGCTTTGCTCCTATTTCAAATCAGACCTCTGTAAAACTCTTTATCTGAATTCCTGTCCAAATTTTTATATCACAGAATAGAGGTTGCAAAATGAAGGTTCCATTTGTGAGGGACTGACTGCTTGCTGGTGCCCAAAGCACTTTCTTGACTTTGGAACGAGGTGTCCTGACCATCCTCTCTCCTAAAGGCCAAATTTTGCTTACTCTAGACCCCAGCTCCGGTTCACCTCCACACCTCTACACCACGGTGACTCCCCTCCTCAAATCTTACCTATTCCCCTTAGCTCATATATTGCTTTAATTATTATTTATTTTAGTTTGTGTGTATGTTTGACCTCCCCAACCAGATTGTAAGCTTCTTGAAGGCAGGGTGCATGCCTTGTCCTTCTCAAATCCCATACCCTTTAAACAAATATATATACTGAACAAATAAATGAATGGATTGTTGAGTAAATCCATGGTGTTATTATTGTCTCCAAAAAGCACACACAGCATAATGGTTTACACAGTAATCATAACATTAATTTGAGCATAAAGATCTTCTTATGACTTGCAAGAAAGAGGGAATTTAGTTACTGCTACTACTACTACAATAGCTAGGATTTATGGAGCTCTGCACCAGGCTCTGTGCTCAGCACTTTACACACATTATCTTGGTTAATTTTCACAACAAGCCTGTGAAGTGGGTACTATTTCCCCATTTTACAGATGGAAAACCTAGGATCAGAGAGTTTGAATAATTTGTATTATTTGATTAACAATGCTCACTTTCTCTTCAGACAGGCATGAGTTCAAACAACAACTCTGGCATTTGCCAGTTGCATGGCTTTTATGGTATAATTTTTGTTCCTGGACCTGAGTTTCTTCATCTAAGAAGTGGGGAAATAATACTTAACTGTATTAAGGAGGATCCCATGAGGAAAACCTCTTTCTGTTTTATAAATATATATATAATAAAATTACAAATTATAACTATTGAATATAATATTGTTAGACATATTATGCACACATATATGCATATCTTTGCTCAGTGCCCAAGACAAAGTAAGTGCAATATCAATAGTAGCTCTTTTTTCTTTCTATTTTTTTGCTTCAAGGTCTCCTGGCTTTTAAATGATGAAAACACGTTCATTTATAGATCTGGTGTAGAGCCCGTGTCCTCACACACCATAGATTCAGCCCCAGAAACGAGCTATTTCCCTGGGCACAGTGGGTGAGTCACAGAGCATCTTCTCTAGGAGTGAGGATGCTGCATGACCAAACCAGGCAGGCTGGGTTGGCCGGCTGACTCAGTGGTCTACCACCAGGCCACAGCTCAGTGTCTTGCTTAGCAATCTACCTGCATGTGACCTGATGGCTGTAGCCTGGGATGCCACCAATATCTTTTATAATGCCTATGGGCACTGTCTATGGGAATGGAGCCCCTCCCAACACATCCTGGTGGTTAGGGCAGCATCTGCCAGGAGTCTAATGGTTCAAGTATCCCTAACCGACCAGTAGCCTGTGCATGTTGGCTCTGGGGGCACATTTCTCTTCTGCTGTTCTACCCAAGTGTTAAAAATTAATTTAACTCTGATCGCACCGACAAGGGAAAAGTTAATAGAAGTTTTATTTTTAATATATGAGGAACCTTAACAGGATTTAGGCTTAATGCCTCAGAAATGGGAAGGACTGCTGACAATTTATCTACCCGAATCTGCAGACTTTAGAGGGGAGCTAAAGAAATGGAAGAAGTATTATTTCAGCAGCTAGAGGCAGAATTGAAATGCCCCCCACAGCAATTGGGAGAAATGCCAACAGTCTGCCAACCTCAGAAATTGACTCATAAATTGTCCAAATCCTCAGTTTCCCCTTATTGCCCTGACCTCCAGTTTTCTTGACTATCCAGAAAATATATCATTGCAATTTTTTAAAGATATAATAGAGCTTGTCACTTAGAATCATAGAATTTTAGAGCTGATTTCTTCCAGCTATAATAATTTATGATACTAAGAGATGTGGAGGGAAAGTTTACAACAGAAAATTGTGCTGAACATGGTCCATACATTTTGTTTTAGACATGGCTCTAGGCTGTTTTCAAAAGCTACTAACTTAAAAACATCTCTCATGCAAAACATTCTTCAGTACACTTAGGCTGAACTGCCTGAACTGTTCATTTCGAGACTATATTTCATTAAGGAGGCCAGTCAACTACTTTTACTTAGGAGATTTATTAAGCACCGTCTAAGTGTCAAGCATTGTTGCAGACATTCAGGGATGCAGCAGCAAATAAAACAGTCAAAAATCCTCGCCTTTGTGGAACTTGTATTGAGTGAGGGGGCACAAAAATATTAACAAAATAAATAGTAAGTTACGTAGTATGTTAGAAGATGATGGATACTATAAGAAAAACAAAGCAAGGAAGAAGTGAAGACTATGGGAAGAGTCCACTCTAAATAGGTTGGCCAGGAAGTCCCTTCACTCAAATAACATTGAGTGAAGACTTGAGGTAGGTAAGGGGACAGGTCGTGTGACCCTCCAAAGCAAGAGCACTCTAGGCAGAGGGACATGGAGGTGCAGAGGGGCTGGGGCAGAAACTTGGAGTCATCAGGAAAGCTAGTGTGGCTGGACTAGGGTAAGCATGGGTGAGCTGGTGAGCTCAGGGCAGATGCGATCAGGCAGGTACAATAGGCTTTAGAGCTGGCATGTAGGTCAGGTGACCACACATCTTGATTACTCAAGACAATCTTGAATTAGGTCTGTTCTGTTTCCCTGGAAGAATTATTAATAGTGCCCCCATTCACTCTTAAAGCACCCGAGTTTGGATGACAAATTGTGTGGTCCCTCCGCATGCAGGTCACCAGTAGGGCTTTGGCGTTTACTCTGAGCAAGATGGAAACCATGGGAGTTGGAACCCAGTGACAGGACCCAAATTTCACCCTCAAGGACCTACTCTGGCTGCCCTGTTTAGGGGGGCCTGACAAGGAGCCCAGGTGGGAGCAGAGAAACTGTTTCCAAGATCTTTGCCAAACTCAAGTTGTTTCCACTCTTCCTCGAATGTCTCCCATTCTGTCTGCCGGTGAACTCCAAACAACCCTTCTGGCTTTTCGGCATGTCATTCAAACGTCTCCTCCTTCCGACGACCTCCTTGACATAGTCCCACAGTCCCAAATCCTCACACAATTAAAGAGTGCCTTGACTGATGTGTTTTGCATTTGGTTTTCAAATCTATTATGATGTTTACACATTGTATTTAGTTATTAATAGCATGCCTGCTCCTACTGCTAGACAGCAAGGATTTTTTCTTTTGAAAGGGGAAACTCCTACTTATTGGGGCCCTTTAAGAAGCTAGATGCTTTGTACGGTTTTTCATTTTTCATTTAAAATGCATATTAATTCTAAGGAATAGTGTATCGGCCTTGCTCTGATTATCAGTGTAACAAACCACCCCAAAACTTAGTGGTATAAAATAACAGCCATTCTATTATACCCACAGATTCCATGGGTGAGGAGTTTGAACAATGCAGAGCAGATGTAACTAGCTGGTCTCTGGGTAGTAGAATGGCCGGAGGCTCAGGATCTAGAGAACTGGAGGATATGTTTACAGGATGGCTTTTTCATGCACATGTCTGGCCCACTGCTGGCAGAACTCACAGGCTGGGATTATCAGCATGAGGGTGACCTCTCCAGCATGGTGGCTTATGTGGTGTCTCAGCATTCCTGAGAACAAGGAAGAAGCTTCATTGCCTTTATAATGTAGCCTCAGAAGACACAGAACATCACTTCCTCCATCCTCTGTTGGTTGAAGCAATCACAAGCTGCTCAAATTCAAGAGGAAGGGAAATAGATCCCACCTATCAATGGGAGGAGCAGAAAAGAACGTGTGGCCATACTTTAAAGTTGCCCGTGTTCCCACCATGCAGATGAAGAAACCAAGGCTCAGAGAGCGTAGGATATTTGTTTAAAATCATGCAGCTAAAATACAGTGGAACCAGGCCGACGCAGTGGCTCACACCTGTAATCCCAGCACTTTGGGAGGCCAAGACGGGTGGATCACCTGAGGTCAGGAGTTCGAGACCAGCCTGGTCAACATGATGAAACCTTGTCTCTACTAAAAATACAAAAATTAGCTAGGTGTTGTGGCACATGCCTGTCATCCCAGCTACTTGGGAGGCTGAGGCAGAAGAATCGCTTGAACCAAGGAGACGGGAGGTTGCAATGAGCCGAGACTGTGTCATTGCACTCCAGCCTGGGCAACAGAGTGAGATTCTGTCTCAAAAATAAATGAATGAATGAATAAAATACAATGGAACCAATACTCAAAGAACTCTGCTGGACTACAGAGTACATGCTCTTTTTACCTTATCTGAATAGCTGTTGTGGGGAAGAGCTACGTTATGTTTAGTGTAGAGTTTGGCACACTGTGAATAAAGGGATGAATGAATGCAGTATGACCAGCAGCTCCCGAAGGTTCTCTGGCCTCTGCCTGTAATCTCAATGAATGATTCTAACAATGGGCATTTCACACACCGTGGCAAGAAGCATGGAAGACATTTAGGAGCATGGGAGATGTTTTGGATAGAGCTCTGTCTACTAAAACCCTTTTAGCAACCCCAAGAGACAGACAACTAGACCCATTTAGAAGATGGAGAAACTGAGCAACTGCTGAGTGGCTGCAACAGCACTAGGCCTAAGCACATCTTTCTTTCCCTGTGAGGATAGCAGGGCCCCATCTCTGGAAAAAAAAAAACTCACCCTGTCCACCCCTTTCTCACCACCCGGCTGACCTTTTTATAAAGGTGAAATATGGCTAAAATGAAAATGTTTCACCCTTGATTTAAAAAAACAAAAACAGCCAGGCACAGTGGCTCATGCCTGTAACCCCAGCACTTTGAGAGGCCAAGTCAGGAGGCTCACTTGAAGCCGGGAATTCGAGACCAGCCTGGGCAACAAAGCGAGACACAGTCTCTAAAAATATTTTGTTTCAATTAGCCAGGTGTGGTGGTGCACGCCTATAGTCCCAGCTACTTGGGAGGCAGAGGTAGGAGGATCACTGGAGCCCAGGAGCACAGGAGCTCAAGGTTGTGGTGAGCTATAATCACACCACAGCACTCCAGCCTGGATGACAGAGAGAGACCTTGTCTCTGAAAAATAATAATAATACAATAATAAATAAATAAATAATGTTTAAAAAACAAAAAAACTGCAAGTTAGAAACCTAAGCTCACATTCTGGCCCTTTGCAGAAACCTGTGTGTCCCCAGAGAGGTCCCCCTCCCCTCTCATCTTTGTGATCTGGTACCTGGCAGTCTGTGACTCAGTTGCTTCCCTTCCATATCTAACTTTCTATGGCTCCAGGGGACAGACCATAAACTTCTCTTTCCCTCAGCCCTCACACCTGGCTCGACATGGAGTCTGGCTCAACATTATTTCCAAAATACATCACCAATCATCCGGATGAGGCATTAGTGGGAGTTTCTGCCCTATTCTTGCAACTTTTCTGTAAGTGTCATTTTCATCCTTTCCTTTGTCTCTCTAGATTCTCCACACAGAAGGCAGGGTTGTCTTTGGTTCTTGCTTGTCTTTTGTTTTGGTAAGAGATACATAAAAATATATACCATTTTAACAATTTTAAGTGTATAATTCCCTGGCATTAAGTATATTCACATTGTTGTACCACCATGACCACCATCTGTCTCCAGAACTTTTCCATCATGCTGGCTGCATCTTTGCATCCTTTACACAGTAACTCCCGCTGCCCCCTGTCTGACGGGCTTCTCTCACTCCACATAATGACTTCACAGTTCATTTATGTTGTAGCATGTGTCAGAATCTCCTTCCTTTTTAAGACTGAATAGTATGCTATGGTATATGTATGCCACATTTTTTTAATCCATTTATCCTTCAATGGACATTTGAGCTTTTCCCACCTTTTGGCTATTGTGAATAATGCTGCCAC
The DNA here is from genome assembly GCF_000951035.1 of Colobus angolensis palliatus. NCBI lineage: Eukaryota > Metazoa > Chordata > Mammalia > Primates > Cercopithecidae > Colobus > Colobus angolensis. The sequence goes on along the minus strand of NW_012119487.1, from coordinate 5,992,346 downwards.
AAACAGTAGTGTTCAGGGTCATCCTTTACAAATACAAATCAGTTCCTGTCACTCTTTACTCCCTTACAGCTCTTCCAAACTTCACAATCTCAACTCTTTTCCCTCATCCACTGGGCCCCACAGGTCCCAGCTTCTCTCACCTTTGTCCCCCCAGCTTCCCTCACCTTTGTCCCCCCAGCTTCCCAGGATATAGCCATGTGAGCCTCTGCCCAGCCCTTACACACCCAAAGCACAGCCTGGGAGGGCCTTTGCACCAACTCGTCCCTAGGCCTGAGCGTGGCCAGCTCCTTCTCTCCATCCAGGTCTCTGCTGAAATAACTCCTCCTCCGACAGCCTTCCCCGTCCACCTGTGCTGCAGCAGCCCCCTGTCCCCAGGCCCTGTTCCCAGGGTTTATTTTCTTTGTAAAAGTTACACCCCTGATATCCTATCACATCACTGGTGTGTATTGTTGTTTCCCCCGCCAGACTTTCTAGCAGGGCGCTTTGCTCACTGCTGAGCCTCAGAGCCCAGAACAGTGCCTGCACACAGGAGGCATTCCCAATGCTTGTGGGATGCATTAAGTCTGAATATCTGATTTGACCATCCAGAGTGAAAGTGTAGCAGAATAGAGGAGTCCTGGGACCTCAAAGGGAGCTGGCAGAAGGGAGGCACCGGTGCATGATGCTGGTCTCCGTTACATTCTCACCTCAGCGGCTAACTTCTGCTTCCTCTCTTTTGGCTGCTGCATTGGCTGCCCCTGAGTGGGAGCCTGGGACAGAGAAACGTGTGGCATGGCACAGCACACTTGACATAATACCCAAAGCACATGTCCACTCTCAGCCACGTCAGGCTTTGTGTTCCCAGAGAGCTCAGAGATAACAGATGAGACCTGGCTGGGGACAACCAGAGCAATTCGTTATAGAAGTACCGTCAAGTCACTGAACCATATAACATATAAGGAGAGAACCCATTAGTCTGTGCCTCTCCAACATTCAAAATGCTAAGTCATTTTTCAGGCTTGGCTTGATTTCTCTTTCATCAGTAAGAGCTACAATCCTGCCAAGCTGGGAGCAGATAGCTCTACCTGCTGCTGAGATAGGCCGGCTCCATAAAGGGCTGAGGGAATGCCAGCCACCGCACTACTTTCAGCAGGTTCCACATGTCTGCTTCTCTGGGACGGTGTATCCAAAAGTGTCTCCCCAATTCTAGTTCCACAGTGACAAAATCCCCTATTGGAGAGACGTAACTGAAGCTTCCCCTGCGAGAAGCCACATGGCATGGCAGAACACCAGACTGGAGGCCTGGAGGCCTGGCTTCTAGATCACCCCTCGTACTAACTAGGTGCCTTCAGCAGGTTTTAAATCTCTTTGGACCTCAGTGTCCTCAAGTGCAAAGGCAGGCAGTTGGGTCAGATAATCTGTAAGACCTTTTTAGCTTGGAAATTCTAAGTTTTTTAGTTCTTTGGTCAGATGAAACAAAAGGTTGCAATGAGAGGAGAGGAGGATCACAAACTGCCTTCATCCCCTCCACAATCTGCCTTGCACCAGCTTGTAGAGGGGTTGTATAATCCAGACTTCAAGCTAAGGGTGAATTTATCTGTGTGCGAAAAAAAGAATGGTGGAGGAAATTACTCCCCTTCCCCCAAAATGAGTAGTTAACAATCTGTGGGATGTCACGGACAGATGGATGCAACTTAACTGTGCTTTCAGACCCCAGTGCTGCAGATTGTTTCCCAGGACCACCTAGATTTTTATGGGCCCTTTTAGGAAGAGCCACTACCCCTAACTGCTGTGTCCCACCCAACCCACCTGGTCAAGGTCCATGTTTCTATGAAGGAAGACTTCATTCATTCATTCATTCATTCATCAAACAAAATTGTACCAGGCACTCTAGCTACAGAGATAGAAGATACGGTCTTTGTTCTCTCCGAGCTCGCTGTGCAGAAGACAAGTAAACAGGATGAAAGGCCTCTCTGTTGTGATACACGTTATGAGCTATGAGCTGTCTCACAAGCCACTTTGGGAGCCCAGAGCAGAGAATTTAACCCAGCACAGGGAGAGGTTCTTGGCTATCAGGGAGGTCTCCCTGGAGGAGGTGGTCCCTGAGCTGGGTCTTAGAGGATTCTACCTAAATATCTCCATTTTTGTCATTGCTAAAGGTTAAGATCAGCTCACAGTTGCAAGGGACTAGGGCTTGAGGAGAGGGGTGAGGGTCTGATTGGAGAGGAACAGAGAGAGTGACTGTGAAGCCCCACTTGGGCCCTGCTGAATCCAGAGGCCGTGAATCTTTCATGGCACCAAATGACAAGACTGGAAATAGTTTTCTCCCCATAGTACCAGGTAAGGAAGAGGGTCTATCAGTGGAGTGTTGGAACTTTTCCAGAAGATGCAGTAAATGCATAATACAGTGAGGGAGCTGACCCTCCCCCAGGAGAGTAGTTTGAGTGGCAGGCCCAGGATCTAAAGCCAGATGGTAGAAGGAAGGGAAGCCAGGCAGGGGTGGACTAAGGGAGAAAATAAGCATCGTGGGACAGTGAGGCCACACTGCAGGATGAGCAGGTGTCGCAAAAGCAAAGAATGATTGTGCTGAAGGTAGCTGAGAGGCTGCAGGTGGAGTCCATCTGTGATCGGGCAGAAAAACTGAGACTTCTGGGTTACAAAGAAGGAAGCCTTGGAGAGGGAGGCTCAAATCTCAAATGAAAAGTGGCAGGATTTTCCTGGCCATCTTAACTCAGGGGCTCTCCTGTCTCCTGTGTGAGCAGGTGAAAGAAAATCTCTTCAAAAATTCAGCCCAATTCAGTTGGGGCCCAACATGTTAACCATCCCATGGGATCCCCATGCTTCTTCTGACCTGTTGGTAAAGTCTCAGCATTTCCCTGTAGCTTCATCTCTTTTGTTTCTCCCTTCACCTTAATCTTTACTAACACTTTTCCAGGGACAGGTGGAAGCCATGAGTATCTAGTCTTCAGGGCTATTCATTTAGCAACTGACCCAGTACCAGTACAAAATGACTCCTAACAGGTCTGCAGAACCACTGAATATATTCAAGAATCTAGCATGTGCAGAGGAAAAAGAAAAAGAGGAAGGAAAGGGAGAGGAATGATGGCCCTTAAGACATCCTGTGGGACTAGCCCACCCTTGTGATACTCAGGGCTTGTGGTACCCTGGGAATTTCTGTGGGCATGTATGTGTTTGTGTGTATGTGCATGCACATGCGTCTGTGTGTGCACATGCATGCATATGTGTTTGTGTGTGTGAGACCAAAGGACGAGCAGAGTGCCCTGGGAAAAATGTTTTTTACCAGCTGGTTCTATGGAGGTCTGCAGATGTCATCTAATCAAGCTGCTTGGGCAGATGGCAATTTCCACATAGTACTTCCTACAACTCCAAGTGGTCTCTACTATTGTGGATAAGACAGTTCAGGGTCTTTGCAGAACCTCCCATCATCTATTACCGTGTAAATGTGTCAGCAGGTGGCAATGCCGGTAGGCGGATACTTGGGTCAGATGCCAGGACGTACAGAAAAATAATCCTCTTAGATTGGAGCCAGGTCTTCCCTGACTCAAGGAAGGTCCAAAGTGTGCAACATTGACTAGACCACTCTTCTGTGTTGGTGCAGGATCAGACCAGGCCTCTTTATTGGCATGGCGGGAAGCAGGACAACTGAGAACCATATCCACTCTGTCTCTGTGCTCCCCTGCCTGTCTTTGGAATAGAAACAGCCCCAGGCTAAATCCTATACCACAGGTTTGCTGGTGGACTTCCAGGGGTCACGAAAGTGAATATCAGAAGCGCTTGAACCTGGAAACACTGCTACCCACCTGGGAGGGTGTGTGATTGGTTGGCTTCCTCCAGTGGTTTCTGGTTGCCTCCACTGCTCCAAAGCTGAGCCAGCACGCCTAAGTCTCTATGTGTTACATGTGAACATTAACCTTGGCCTGGTCTGAGGTGGATAGAGGAGCACAGTGAGCTGCTGACCACCAGACTGGGAAGTTATAAAATCCCCAAAGGCACTGGGCGTGGTGGCTCACGCCTGTAATCCCAGCACTTTGGGAGGCCAAGGTGGGTGGATCACAAGGTCAGGAGATTGAAACCATCCTGGCTAACATGGTGAAACCTTGTCTCTACTAAAAACACAAAAAATTAGCCAGGCGTGGTGGCACACGTCTGTAGTCCCAGCTACTCTGGAGGCTGAGACAGGAGAATCATTTGAACCTGGGAGGTGGAGGTTGCAGTGAGCCAAGATTGTGCCACTGCACTCCAGTCTGGGTGACAGAGTGAGACTCCATCTCAAAAAATTTAAAATAAAAACAAAATCCCTGAAGGCTACTTAGAGCAGGATGTGGGAGGTAAGATAAGGCTAGCTACCAGGGCTCAGGGGCTCACCTAATCAGAGGAGCTGAGTTGGAGGAGAAGAGCACAGGCGGAGGTCACTGGGTGTTGCCATGGCTTCCAAACCACCTCTGTTCACGGGCTGGGGACAGTGAATCCAGGAGTCTATTTTCTTTTCCCAGTGGAAACCAATGAGCAGCATGACACTGACAGTAATAAAAATAGCAGACAACATTTACTGAGCCCTTTCTACATGCCAGGCAGTATATTAAAGGTTTCTCATGGATTATCTCATTAAATCCTCATAACAACCTGAAGGCGTAGGTACATAATTAGCCCCACATTACATGTGTTGGAATGAAATTTGGTGATATTAACTGAGGAATTTTCCCTTGTTGAGCTCCACACATCTCCCTGACCTCACGGAGCCAAGGCCTTCATTGCCTCAGGAGCCGCTCTTTGCCTAGAAAGGATACAAAATCAAGAATAGAAAGCAACTAACAACAACAACAACAACAACAAAGAGACAACACAGAAATCATGTTTCCAAATAGGCATTGTAAAAGGCATAGCAGAGGCAACAGTCTTGAGGTCCCCCTGCTTCTGATTCACAAAAGGACCAGGACTTTTCAATTTGCTGGTTTATAGAGAAAATGTTTTCTAAGTTCCAAAAGTTTGACTTTATCAAGAGTCAAAAGCAGAAGGAACTGAATGCTAAAAGTGCCAGCCATAAATAAGGGCTGGGAAGAAGGCAAAACAATGAGTGATGTAAGAACCATGCCTTCCCCTCCTTCCCGCTGCCTACCCTCCAAAAAAGAGCAGGAATAAAATCAGAGAAGGAGGAGTGGAGAGAAGGGGAAGTGAAAACCTTCAGAGAAGCAGGAGAAAGGTCAAGAAAGAAGAAGAACAAATTCACTGCTGGTGTGGGGGACTAGGAAGGGACCAGGCCTCTCCCCTCCCCACCCCTTCTGCACCCACTCCTCCCCTGACTCCATACCACCACTACTTTCAGAAGATAGAAACCCAAGTGAACAGTGAGAGATCCCAGATAAGGAGTGCTGGGCTTTTGTCCCAGGGGGCTGCATGGGGATGGTTTTGAGCGTCTGGAACACACACACAAATATGTGTACACACATGCACATACACACAAACACACATGCACATGCATATAACACACCACCCATACAGGTAAACATAACACATATGCCCATACACATGAATACACATACATACATATTTGCACATACATATAACACACACATGCACATGCATACAACACACATACACACATGCTCATACATATGAATATGCATATGCACACACCTGCACAGACACATGAACACGCATACACACAACAAAAGTCCAAGGCAGCCACACCCTAAGTACCTCGCGGGGCGGCTGGTCCTGCAGGCTATCTTAGAACCATCATTTCTCTCCTTTTCCCAGCTCACCGTGACTTACAGCTCCCTTGCTCTGAGCACAAAGAATGAGATTTTTTTTTTTTTGCTTTTTTAAAAATTATACAAATAATTTGTGTTCGTTGCAAAAAGTTAGAAAATATTGATAACAAAATGAACAATTAAAATTTCACCATCCAGAAATGACTACTATTAATAATTTATGTCTTTGAACATATCTGTCTATGGATCTATACCTATGAGTTGTATCTTCGTAGCAATATAGCTTCCATTTGGTTTTTAGATCAGATAGAAAAGATGAGAGCCACAAATTAGACTATGTCACCCATTACTACAAGACAACCCTTATTTCAGAAATTTCTATCTGGTCCCAGGAAACTAAAATAAAGAAAAAATAATAACCATTTTGTGGATGGAACAATGAATCCCTCAAAGGAAGATGTGACAGAGCCCAGCTTCTGACCCAAGGATTTGGTACAGAGCCAGGTCAGAGCCCAGACTCTGGTTCTGATGCTGCAGTTCCCTGAGTACAAGCATCGGGCTATGAGTGGCTGGGCTGTCATTCTCTTGCTGCACGCAAACCAAGAACTTCGTTTGTGTCAACGTCCGTGCAACGCCTTCTTGCAAAATGCCCTGAATTAGAAACCCTCCTCTCAGGATCAGAAAATCCTGCATTGAGGAGCAGGAGGGGCAAATTCATCCATAAGAAAACAAGAGCCATGATTCTTTAGACCTAGATAGTTTGGGATCAATAACCAAACCACAGTCTTAGACAAGAGTGCGAAAAGATTTAAAAAGCCAGACACACAGGAACCATGTGTTTCCCATAATGGCTCGAATGAAATTATATAGTCCAGAACATTTTAAAAGCAAGCAGCTTATTTTGAGCACGGGCACATAGAGGCTACTGATGTGCACTGTGAAAACTCAATAAAGGGGAACATCTAATGAAAACAGATATAACGTACAACTGCAATCATAGCTCATGCATGAATTATTAACCACGGGGAGTTTTCTATCAGTTCTGGGACTATGGATTGCGTCAGTGGTATACAATTTGGGAAATATTGGTTCTCCATTTCATAAGAGAGAACTTGAAGCAGGAAATGTACTTATTTCTTCTTTAAATATATACTGTAATTACCAGTCGGCAGTGACTAAATGTTATTATCCATCTGTTGGCTGCTCTGGGACCTGTAATGAGTAAACCTTAGGAGGTTATGCCATTTTCTGTAGCATAGATGACTGCGGCTTGTACATGCCTGTAAAGTCAATGCTTTTTGTGTTGAATTTACTGTTGAAAATTTTCACAGAGAGACCAAGAAATGAAAAAAAAAAAAATCCTTGAACAGGTTTAAAACTTCTGCTCAAACTCTTTTGATGAATTTTCATTGCAGTCAGCATAGAATCTAAATTCCGTTGTTTGGCTTACAAGGCTTTAAATTATCTGGTCTATCTCTCTCCCCAGTTCTGTCTCAGGCTTCTTCTCCTTCTTTTTTTTTTTTTGAGACGGAGTCTCCCACTTTTGCCCAGGCTGGAAAGCAGTGGCACAATCTCGGCTCACTGCAACCTCTGCCTCCTGGGTTCAGGCCATTCTCCCACCTAAGCCTCCTAAGTAGCTGGGATTACAGGCGCCCGCCACCACACCTGGCTAATTTTGTGTATTTTTAGTAGAGACAGGGTTTCACCATGTTAGCCAGGATGGTCTCGATCTCCTGAACTCGTGATCTGCCCACCTCAGCCTCCCAAAGTACTGGGATTACAGGTGTGAGCCACCGCACCTGATTGTCTCAGGCTTCTTACTGCCTTACTAACTCTGCCATGCTGATCTTCAAAAATCTTCTGAAGCGCCAAATTCGCTCCCCACTCAGGGCCTTTGCACATGCTTTCCCCTCTCCCTGAGTCATTCCTTCCTCTGTCCCCATACTCTCTGCATGACTTTTGCTTTATCATTTCTTCAGGTCCCAGATGAAACATCACCTCCCCAGTGAGGCTCTGCAGTGGTATCTAACAGCATCCTGTTGGTTTTCTCCAAGTCATCAACTACAATTTAGAGTTGTCTGGTTGTGTGACTTTACATACTAGGCCTCTGTCTCTCCCATGGGACAGCACAGCAGAAACTGTGCCTGTATTATTGACATTGTAATTCTAGTCATAAGAATGCTACTTGCCATCTTGAATGAGTGAATGACCCATGGTATTTGTTAATTCTGGGATGTGGTGTGTGAAGGACAGGTTTGAGTGAGGACATAACATATTTGTAGGAATCAGGGCCCAGGAAGCTCTGATCACAGTCCAAGGAGTAAGGAACCCAGTGGTGGGCAAGCCACACTTCCTCTACCTGTCATGCACCTGTTCATGTGCACCTCTTTCTTGGCATGTCCCCAGATTCTGTTTACCTGATCCAAATCCTTAGACCATTTAAGGCCTCCATTGAGTCTCGTATATTCCTTTAAAGGGGTCTTAGATTGCTTGGTCAGGAAATCAAGAGGCTATTCAAAACCTGTCCTCATCTTGCAGGGGTCCCTCCTCTCCTGACCAGCACAGCCATAACTCACAATGTACCACTTTGTTATATTGTCTCTATCAGATGCCTTGGCTTTGAATGTTGGCTTTAATTTTCCCATCTGGTTATAAGTATTTTGACTGGAGTCTCTGATTATGGCATAACTCAGAAGTTGGCTGGGGTCTCTCTGTCCCAAGAGATCTAGATTTAATGGACACAGACCACTCCCCAAGTCCATGGCCAGATGAAGCCTAAAGCTCTCCCATAAAGAGTTTTATGAGCCCCTGTGCCTTAAGTGCACATCAATTAGAAATCCAGTCCTCTATTAGATTCCTCTGCAGATCCCCTACCCCAAAAAATTAACCCCTAACCAGAGCATTTGTAGGGACAGTAAAATTTTCTGAAGGTTTTAGAAGTTATAAAGAAGGAAATCACTTCTCAAACTAAGAAGCAATCAATCTCAGAATCCATCTTTTTGCATTGCCTTTTCTTTCTTCTTCCTTCCTTACTGACTCATTATCTTCTTTTCTCATTGACCCTCCCTCCTCTTTCTTCCCATCTCTCTATTCTCCCTCTTTCTGAAGGCCAAAACAATTCTCTTTGGTTCTGGCAGAGAAATGTAGTAATCACCTATAGAAGCTGAAACATGCACTGAGACTGTCTCACCTTCTACCCCAGACCCTTAGCAAAGCTATTTAAAAGCTTCTTACCCCAGACTACAACCTTGCTTCAGTATCCGCCACAGTTCTGACCACAGAGTTAAGCACATAGAATATGATGGGTAAATGCTTGCTAAGCATTGACTCGAAGACCTGATTGGCCTGGGAGCCTGGGGTATAACCTAAGTATCATGAGCAGTTACTAGAGATAGGGCATCCTAGGCCAAGATTCATGCCTCTGATCTTCCTGCTGTGCAAGATAAGAGTGCCCTTCTCCAAAACTATAAGGGTAGTACCATTCAGAGGAGGAAATCCATAGTTCAAATTAAAATAAGACGGTAATAAAGTGAGACACAAATATCTAGTTGTAAACGCTGAAGGGACTTAATCAAGCAAAAGGGCACAGCTTTTCTATTACAGCATAACGTAAAGACATTTTTATTACTCTGGCAATTGGCAAAAAAAAGTCAAATGGCTTTATGGGGCTTTTTCTAAATTACCTTTATTAATGTATGTAATATTATTGAAAAATTATACTACAGGGTAAATGTTCCATTGAGCTACAAGTTGCCTGCAGGAATATGCTGTAAATATACAAGGGTGAATATGTTACTATCTTTACAACCCATTTTACACTTATTACAGCCTTCTAAAACCAAAATAGCACTGAACACTTGGAAAAGTATGGGTATTTTACAACAAGGTATACAATGTAGGTGAATTTGTGGAGCCTGGAAATATATCAACTGTCTTTGAGTATGATAACCTGTTTTGGAGCTCTCAAGACTACATTCTCCTAGATCACTTGCACCTTTCTGTAGGTTGACATTTGCTTTGAGAAACCCATTCTGGCTGATTTGAATAAATATGGTCTAGGGCAGTTGACAAGACTTTTCCTATCTATTCTACTGTAATGCTTGGAAAGAGAAGAGCCAATGGCTGAAGCATGCCAGGGCAGATGCAGGTGGAAGCATTCTCCTCTTCCCCCTGGTTGCTCTGTATGCATCTATCTCAACAGACAATACCTCTAGTCATGGTTCGGGGCTTCCAAATACAATCTCTGTGTCTGAGTTGGCCTTGAGACCACTTTCTCACTCTCAATGTTCCAATAATCCAGTCAATATAATTTCAGAGCTCTAGGATTCAACATAAATGCTTTAATTCATCTCTTTCCTGGTCTTCCACCCTCTCCTCAGGCATGACCCTGGGGCCACTTCACTTCCACTTGCTTTCATCTTGTTCCTACTTAAGCCCCCTACCACTTTTGTGATTCAGAGCCAAACTGATGGGGGGTCGTCTTGTCCTAATTTATGAGACTAGTTTACATGCCCTGCTGCCTGCTTTTCACAGCGAATTCTATGAATTGGTTGAAAGAGAAGGGAGAAGAGAGGGTGCAAAAAGCCAAGAGGAAAATAAGATGTGAAAAAAGGAGGTCAATGAGGCAAACTAAAATTGACTGCACTGCCTACCAGCTGTATTCCTCAAGAGCCCCCGCTAGGGAGAAGACAAACAGGGAGCCCCTCCGCAGATTGAAACCACGGCGGTCCCAGAGACTCCACCGTCATCCAACAGATGCCAGCTTTTCCCCCTCTGTTACCACTGCAGCTAGCTTCGGGTTGGGAAGACTTCCAAATGCAAAATATGTCACGCTTCTACATAACTTTTCAGTTCTGTTTTTTAGTAATTCACACTCCTCTTCCTTGCTTATCTAACCCCCACCACCTTGGTTTTTAGATTTTTTAAAGAAGCCTTTCCTCATGTTCTTCTTTTGGCAATATGATATAGTATTAGGAGCTTTTTGGGGTAAGTCGCTGAGAAATAACTGGTCAGAAATCATCAGCTGGGAAGGCAAAACAGGACATGGTCCTTCTCAGGCCAGTTTCAGGACTAGGTAGATGAAGTGTAGTGATTTCTACAATGTAGCTCGAGGGGCTACCTAGAGCCCCCCAACAACACAAACTCACAGCTGTGCTGGTCATCCACGGACCTGAATTCCCACAATCTTTTGAAAATATCTGTATTTTTATAGCTGGCAGAATGTAGTCCATGTCTATAATAGGGAAGAACTATAATCTAAGATGGATTTGCTTCTCATTTAATATATATGTAGTACCTGGTATTATTAACAAATATTTAAGTTGGTATAAAAGTAAGCATATTTATAACATACATACATATACATATAAATACACTATATGCATACACCATGAAAGCACTCATCTATTATATTTTTAGTCAAAACATGTTGTTTTCTATCATGATATCCCCTCTTCTCTTTTTGCACAATTCCAACAAATGTTCTGAACACATAAAACACATCAAAACTAGAGTGAAATTACACCTCCAAGACAGACAGAAAAGAAAACAAAAACTCTAATGTCAAGTCATCTGGCAGACCTCCAGTTCACTTATTTACCAATGTATGTTAATGCCAACCACGTGCCAGGCATCATGTTAACTGCTAGGGACAAGAAGATGACACAGAGTTGAATAAGACATATGCTCTCACCTTCACACTCAGCTGATGACCTGGCTTCCTATTCCTTTGAGAAAAGGAAGCAATCAAAAGAGAAATTCTATCACCCCCACCTTTTCATCTACCAACCAGCTTGCTTCTATGGCCATATATTCTACCTTGCCTCTAGTGGTTAGGCTTTTATCTAAAACCAGTCCCCTTCGTTTGCGTATTGGATCTTACCCTCTCTCTCCTACTTAAGGACATCAGTCCAGCGAATATCCTCTCTATTCTGTAGCATCTATTTTTCTCTGTTCTAAAATCATCTATGACTTCCACATTTTCAAATCTAATGGTCAGCTCTCAGTTCTCAGACTGAGGATCTAATAGGACTAATAGATCTTACTGAATCTATTCTCAACTCTTAACAGAATTGAATCCTCCCCCAACCCTGAAACATGGTCTTCGCTTGGTATCAGTGAATCTACTCTTTTGGTTCCCCTCTCACCTCAATAGTCCCTCCTTCTCATTCTCCTTTGCTGGGCTCTCGTCAGCAGTAAAATCTCTAAATGCTGGTGTGCCACAGGGATCAGTCCTTGGAATCCTTCGTTTCTCCTCCTACACTCATGCCACCCATTTCCATGAATATTCACCAAATTTACATCTCCAGCCCAACTTCTCCCTTGAATTCCAGATTCATATATTCAACGTTCCCTTCAGTATGAGTTCCTGGAGTTCTAATTGCTATCTCAAATTTCTTATGTCCCCAGTTGAGCCTTTAATTACTCCCTGTTCTAAACCTGATCCTCCATGGTCTTTCCCATCATAGTTAATGCAATGTCAGTCTTCTATTTCCACAGACCAAAATATCTGGCACCATCTTTTACTTTCTTCTTTTTCTCAATCCATCAGGCTGGAATCCCATTAATTCTTCCTTCAAAATGTATCTAGAATCTGACCACGACATACTTGTTCTTCCACTACCACCCTGGTCCAAGCCACCATCATGTCTCACCTGCCTCCTAACTGGTCTTTCTACTTCCAACTTGCACCCTCCCCAACCCATGAGACCATCCTGCATAAGCAGCCAAGTGATCTTTCAAAACATAAGTCAGATCATGTCACTCCCCTGCTCATAACCTTCCAACAGTTTCCCAACTCAATTCAGTCCTTGTCCTTAAGGAGCTCAAAGTCTAACAGAGAAGACAGAAATATGAAAATATATTACCAAGGCAACGTAAAAGTGCAATGACAGAGTGCTGGCTGTGGGAGTGAAAAAGCGAAGCAATTACCTCAGCCTGGTGAAGATCATGGAAAGCTACCTGGAAGAGGTGATATCAGAGTCTCAAACTTAAGGAGTTAGTGAGGTAAGGTGCATGTGGTGGGGTGAAAATAAGGAACTGAGAATTGTCAAGGGTGTTTTATCAGAGAAGCAGCAGGAGTAAATTCAGAGAATTCAGAGACTTCATGTTGTGTACAAAACATGGTAGGAACTGAAATAGGGAGGAACACACATACCATATTTCTGGACATAAATCAAGGGGCCAGGAACGGTAAGAGGTAAGGTTGGGGGCCTGAACAGAGTCATATCATAGAGCACCTTTATTGTCGAGTTAATGAGCTTGGAATATAGATGTTGGGGAGACATTTCAAGGTTTCAAGATGGTTTTATTCAGTAACTTGATAAACCTTTTTTGAATTAGTATGGACAACGTACCAACTGCAGGGCAAACGACGGGAAGGTCACAGTGTTACAGGCCAGTAGGGGGTGCCAGCGAGCAGCCGCGGTGCTGGCCAGATCCTCTCTCCGGCCATCTGGAGAATGGCTGGGAGGGCGACACACAGGAAGCAGAGCAAGATCAGTTGGAGGACTCATCTCCAATTCAGGCCCAGGGAAGGAATTGTGTTCCCAGGGACAGTCAACACCACATATGTTAACATAAAAGGTGGAGCTTCTCTGGAGCTTTCATTCCTGCCAGTGCTCTGCCTCACGCCTGCTCTCTGGAAATGGATGTGCATTACCTCACAAGCTGTCAGAACCTTCCTAGGAAACCAGCATGTGGACGAATCTTGAAAATGCAATCTGGCCGCATCCAGAGCTTTGCATGCTGGTTCCTTGGGACCACACACTGAGACACTTTGCAAGAAAATTTAACAGAAGACAGATGGCAAATGTCATGGGGCCTCACACAACTGAGAAGGCAAAGGAGTAAACCAAAAAATAATGTATTGAGGACCAGAGTTCCTAGAGCAGGCAGAAAAGTAGTCACTTCCCCTCTGTCCCTTGACGGTGAGAAGCAGGCAGGGTACTAACCTCCTGAAGAAGCAACTGGTCTCTGTGATGTAATGGATGGGCTTGATGTTTATAGATTGACGAGTGAATTGTCCCATGTTTTTTCATTCTGAATATTCTTTGAGCTTATTACATCAGCTCAGAGTGAACACTCTAAATTTAGACCCAAACTTTTTCATGTTTCCAAGGGAACTGTAAATTACTTTGTGAATGTACATACAACACAGCCAGCAAAGTCTGCTTGATGAAGCCCTCTCATACACTCAGAGTCAAAGGCGTCTCATAAATCATTGCCTTGCCCAAGGTCCTGGACAGTAGCTGACAGCCTCAGACATATTGCCTTCGCTTCTCCATATGACACTTCTGTAGGAGGCTCTACTGCAAGTACAAAGGACATAGGCCTTCAACTGTGACATCCCCTAACTCCCCAAAGTCCCATGTTGTTTCTGTGAAGGGTTTGCTGGATGGAGAACAGAGTGAGAGATGCTACATTGCTTAAGATGAGCCATCTAACATGATGGTGCCCAGGCTATTCTCAAAGCATCGAGTCCTACTTGATAGTGAAGACAGAAGAGGAAATGATCTAGGAGGGGATAGTGGAGCATGTGAAATATTTTTTGATGAGGTTAGTGAATCATCTAGGGCTGGGTTCAGCTATAATCACAGAGACTGGAGGTATCAATGGCTTAACAATATAGAAATTTATTTCTCTCTTATGTACAGGAAGTCCAGAGACATCCAGTTCAGCACTAGTATTGTGGACACATAGTGTCAGCATGACCCAGGCTCCTTCTGTCTTCCCTCTACTCCTCTGATTGTGTAGCTTTCATCCTCACATTCACTGCATGGTCCAAGGTGGCTTCTGGAGCTCCAGCCATCATGCCCATGTTCCAGTCAACAGGAAGTAGGAAGATGAAAGGGCAAAAAGGGTGCAATTATCAGCTGGTCAGCTCCTACATTTCACAGTTGGTCAACTTTCTCAGAGTCCCACATTATAATCAACTTACATCTCATTGGCCCTCCCTTGATTACCTGGCCACTTCCTAACAAGAAAGACTGGGTTATGCAGTCTTTGAGTTGGATGCAATATGGCCCCAAATAACATTATGTGTTTGCCACCAAAAGAGAAGAGGAAAGTGAATACTGGGTGAAGTCCAGCAGTCTCGGCTCCATTTAGGTTATAAGCATATAAGAAGCAGAGCAGAGGCCCCTAGGTTCCTAATACAATAGCATGGAAACTAAAGCAATAAAAAAAAAAATACTCAGCAAGAGGAACAAGCTTCGAAATAATGGGAAAACTGAAAGAAGAAAGGAAAAATGGAACAGAGAAAGAACAGAGAATGAAAGGAGGAAATTAAGAAAGAAAGGAGAGTAGGAAAGATAATGGGGAATAAGAACAAGGGAGACATTTTTTAAAAGGCTATAGAAAGAAGGGAAAGGAAAATGTAATGGAGGTGTTTCAGGGTGCCTGTTTTCTATCCTCAGGGGTGGCTTTGCTGCCTGGGCAAGTTTTGGATTCCTGTTTCTGGAGCTGAGGGTTTTCTTCTGTGTCTTCCTTGGTGCAGGGCTCCCTGCTATTACTTCTAACCACAGTTGTTCCAGCGTTTTCTCCTGCTGTGCCTAGAAAATGGGACCAGTCAGTTCCTCTATCCTTTGGCTAACTTTGGCCACCTTTGGCCATCAGCTTTCACCAGACAGTTCTCAGAGTTCTTTACTATAGGGTCAGCATCTCAAGGGTAAATATTGCCATTCACTTAGATGACCCCTTGCAGACCTGTCTCTGGGACAGATTGTCCTCTGTGGATGCCTCCTTCACCCGTCATGTGCAGGCCCTGCTTCAACACTCCCAGTCAGCAACCCCATATCCCTGGCCCCCTCCCCACAGGCAGAGGCTCACGCATGATGCCTTCCTATATCTTGCCAGTTAGGGAAACAAGATCTCAAGCCTTGGAAGAAGGTACATTGGTGTTCTTACCTCCATCAGTAGCCTGCAGAGAGAGAGGGAGAGACAGAGAGAGAGAGAGAGAGAGATTATGGTCCATAAACAAGAGAAATGAATGTGGACAGCCCCTGCTCCCTGCCTCCACCCCTGTGAGAGTTGAAGACTGGCTGATCCTTTTACTAGGTTGCCTAGAAGTAATCACCATTCACAAGCATCTGTTTTCATCAGCTTTCTGGCTCTGCCCTTGAGGGACCAGAAGACTACCACCTTGACCACTATTCTTTCTCTGTGATTGTGCTGGAAAGCATGGGTTCTTCCTCCTCTGCCTGAAGCCTGACCCCATTACAAAAAAAAACAAAAAATGTTATTGTCAGTGGAAACTTTCCTGGCCACCTAGGAGAAATAGTGCCCTCTCCAAGTAAGCTAGTTTTATTCTGGAGCTTCCTAGGATCTAAAGGACTGAGTGGATGCTAGTTCAACCCCCCATGGAAGGGAGAGAAGAGGAAAAAGGTGGGAATCTCACCTATGGTATCACCTTAGTGAGAATTTAAGCTAAATTGGTGCAGAACAGATTGTGTTCTTAAATCTGTTTTATATTATCATCAATACCAAGGACAGTGCTGTCTACACACGGTAGGCACTTGATAATGCTTGTTAGATAAACACATGAGAACGTGTCTATTGTTTCTCAGCACTACATAGTTGAGATGAAAACTGAAATATTTTTAATAACAAATTTATATTTTAAAACTTCCAAGGAAAGGATTCAGGTTGAGATTTTTCTCCCAATTGATTTATTCCTCCCTAAAGGTCCATTTGGTACAGTCCACAAATGAAAAGGCAGTTTTGAGAATGTCCATTGCTGAATGTCACGCAGATGATTATGCAAAATGCAGGCTGCTCCCCTGGCCCTTTGGGGAGTTGTGAAAGATTCCATTCCTGGAATAGGTGCTCTGATGAGAAAAAGCAGATGATGAGGTCACATATCTCCCCCAGTCCATGTACAGACATGCAACATAAGGATGCCCAAATTGGACCCCAGAGAGGCTCCAAAATACTTTAAATAGTTAAAACAAAATTTTCCTTCCCATAGAAAATTATATTTTTTTGCTACAAAATATAAAATAACTCATTACTGCAGTAAGAATTTTCCTTTAAGTAATGATGTTTCCCTGAGCCCTCTTCTCTATATGGTAGATCCAAACAAGTGTTATCTAAAGACAGCGAGAGGAAAGCAGAGAAGAAACTTGAAAGATTTCAATGAAAAACATGGTTATCTTTGGATGTAAAGGAGAAGTATTAGCCAGCATTGAAGGAGGAAGATTCTACAGTGTAAGGAGCATGGAACCAGGATTCAGGAGACCTGCATTCCAATCTCAGCTCTACCACTAAGAATTGGTTTTCCTCACCTGTCAAATAAAAAAGGTGTAAGGTGATCTCTAAATTCTGCTCTCTGATTCCATGTCTTGGAGTCTGTACTCATTGAAAGTACATAGAGTTGAGAGTGGGAGTGGTGGGAAATATTCCAGGACATAACATGATTTAAACTACTAGAATGATCTTCCTAGTCTGCAATATGAGAAAACAAATGTTCTCATTTAGACTGTTGTCTAATACTGATTTCAGGACCCCTGACTTAATTCTTTCTGAGGGAGTTTATTCTTAAGAGTCATCCAGGTTACCATTCAGCAATTTCTTTCTCCCTTTTACTATTACTATGGCCACCATTACTTTGGCCGTTATTTAACTTCCTCAGGCTCTAAGCAGAGCCAATTCTAAACAAAGCTGGCTGAGAATTTGTTGGTGCAATAGAACTTGTTGTCGAAGCAATATATTGGGGTTTCAGCAACAGTTGTGGTGAAGTACTGCCACTTTTTTCACCACCAAATGATAATAGACCCAGGGATATAAAGTAGGCTGTGTCTCACATACATATTCCATCATTTTTGTAGAGTTGCACAAAGTACTGTGAGAAGGTTGGCAGGAAAGTGTGCTGGGATCAATTAGCAATCTCTGTCATGAGGGAAAAATCAGAAGTAAAAACACACGTATCACTTATTTGCTATCCCTGGGCTCCTAGGCTCTTGGGCTACCAACCTGTGCCTTCTTGGCGATGAGACTACAATGGCAAGGATCAAATTCTTCTAGAGAAAACATCTTTCCTCCATCAGTGACATTATACAAACAACTCTTCTTCCATATTCTAGACCCTACCCAGTTTCTCCACCTATTCCAATCTGTGCTCTACATCCTTGGAAAGCACTTTACAAAGAGTGTTTCATGTAGTATTAATCTCATAAGATGTTATTTAAAAGAAGGCCCTTTGGTCTTACATTCAGGATTATCTGCATGCCAAATTCAGCTAGATACTAGTATTTTCATCTAGTAGTTACTGAGCACTGATCATGTCACAGGTTCTGTTATAAGTGCTTTGTAGGTATTAGTTAAATTAATCCTCATAACTCTATTTTGCCTATTTCACAGATGAGGAAACTGAAACAAGAGAGCAACCATTGGAGTCAGGATTCACTCTGGCAGTCCATATTTAGAATCTGTTCTTTTAACTATCACTTGATGCCACCTCCCGTTTCTATATTTATCTATATTTATAATCTGTATCTTTATCTATATATCAATTCTAAATCTATATATACATATAAATCTATATCTATCTCAATGATTCACAAATCAGATTTGCATGTTAAAGACTCTGAAAATTTCTTCCGCAAAGAAATCTAATGCTATTTAATTCTATGATTCTATAATTTATTTGACACAAAGAACCCCTTACAAATACTTTTTTCTCCCTTTGCTTTGCTTCTGATCACAACCCATATCATAGAATGTTCTAGAGCACCATGAAAATATCCCTCTGAGGACTGAGCTGTAAAATGGAAGGATGAAACTCTTAAATCCTTGGCTCAGATTTCTGCTTTATTTGGACCAAATGTAAAACTAGAAGACTCAAAACCCAAGGGAGGGGTGCCTAATTTTTCAGGTCCCAAATGAGTTTAAAGGGAGTCCCTAAATGGAGAAAACAGAACAGATTCTATCCCTGGATATCCAGTTAATTGTTTAAGTAAGTGATGGTAGATGACAGACAGATGAGTCAAGTCAAACCAAGAATAAACCAAGAGTAGTTGGTGAGCATTTCCGCTTACATAAAATGAGAATCGTGCAGCATGGGGGAAAAAAGCTTGAAATTCAAAATAAAGAGATTTGCATTTGAGTCAGAATTCAGCCAATAGCGGACACTTTATTCTATGTTATATGGCCAACATATAAAATTATGCCTGGTAGGTGCTCAAAAAACATATGTTGATTTGAACAAATGTGCAATCTTGAACAATTTACTTAACCTCCATAAGCTTTAATTTCCTTATATATAATATGAAGATGACAATAATAACTTTGACTTCTAGGGTTCCTTGGAAAATTAAATTAGATGATGTATTTTTAAGCAAGTTTTAATTTTAAAGCCTTATGTAAATGTCAGCTGCAAGTCCTGTCATCATTAACAATAATAAGCGTAGCAGGATTTGACACCCAGCCATAGCAGCTTATATCAGTTTCCTCCACCACATCTTACCAGACTTACGTGGTGAGTAGGAGATGCTGGTCAGCAGTAGCTATACAGGGATACACAGCCCCTATTACAGCAAGAATTAAAAAGGAAGACCATTAAGGACAAAGAGGGACAAGCCCTAACCAAATTAGCTTCTAGATCTGATGAAAAGCTTCCCTCAAAAATCCCTTAGATGCCAAGGCATTGATTTACTGTTGATACACAATAGCTACTCAATAATTGTTTGCTGAATTCACCAACTTACACATCTTGAGGTTAAAGAAGTACAATGTCTACCTTCTTACCTTTCCTCTCAACTGATCCCCAAAGCTACAAAAATGATAGGATTTTTATTTAAAAATCTAGACACCAATCCCAAATCCATTCTGCTGTAATGCATTTTTTGGTGCTGGGAAGGAGGTGCCTGGGAAATGGAGACAGGAAGGAAGGAAGGAGGGAAGGAAGGAAGGGAGGGAGGGAGGGAGGGAAAGAAAGAGGGGAGGGAGAGAAAGAAAGAGGGGAGGAAGGAAGGAAGGAAAAGAGGGAAGGAAGGAAGGAAGGAAAAGAAAGAGGGAAGGAAGGGAGGAAGGAAGGAAGGAAGGAAAAGAAAAAGGGAAGGGAGGAAGGAAGGAAAGAAGGAAGGAAACGAAACATGATGCCAGTACCGCATATACCTGTAAAGACCATGATTAAAAAACAAAAAAAATAAAAAATAAAAAACCATGATAAACTCCTGGTTCTTCTTCATGAACTAGCCTCTAAAGCTACCCTGCCCAACACTGTAGCCACCAGCCACATGGGACCACTGAGCACTAAAATGTGCCTAATCCTGTGCTTTGAGTGTAAAAATACACACCAGATTTCAAAGACGTAGTATAAAAAAGCAACATATATCACTCATACTTTTTATATGGATTCCATGTCAAAATAATAATATTTTAGCTATGTAAAATTTTTTTGCTACATAAAATATATTATCAAAATTCATTTTACCTGCTTATTTTTACCCCTTTAGTGTGGCTACTAGAGAATTTAAAATTACATACATGGCTCACACTCAGTGGCTTGCATCGTATAGTCATTGGACAGTGCTGCTCTGGAGCAATGATTGTTGAACTGTGGGTTGTGATGTCTTGGTGGATCATGAAACCTGTTTAGTGGGTGACAACCTGTGTTTTTTTGAGGAGAATAGAACAAATAGATTAGAATGCATGACATTGTGCAGGTCAGTGGTGCAATGGAGAATATGTCTGACTAGGGATCAGAAGATTCTAGAATCCATGGCATTTAGTAAAGGTAAATATTCTTCTGTGAGTCTTTGGTTTCATACACACACACGTGTACATATATACACACACACTAGACAATAATTAAAGATGTATTAGGTATTAGGTTACAAAGTAAAATGCATTTTTAAGGTCAATAGAGTAAATGTGCTTGAACATTCCTTTTCTAAATTGGCCATGATGCAACAGGACTTCCTTGAGCCAGAGTGTCCTGGCATAAACAACAAAGGCTATGATTTGTATCTGACTAGGGAGATTCAGAGATGCATCAGGTCAGTCCTGTCACTTTCAAGTTCTGCCCGTGGAAACTCTGCAAGCTCTCCTGAGGTTGCACTAAAGGAGGAGAGAAGGGCAGCTGCCCCACCACCTCCTCATCCATCCTTGTGAGCCATAGGGTGCAGAGGCTGGCATGAGAAGCAGAGACAGCACCAATAGTGGACCCCAGTGGCTACTGCGGCCCTGGTAGATTCAGGCAGCAGAGGAAACGCAGCACTCCAGTATCCCAGGAGCAAGAAGCAACACCCCTGGAAGGCAAATTAGACTTCACCTTATGTTGCTAATATTACCCATAGAGATACGCTTCTTCCTTCAGCACATCTTTGTGTGGCCAGAAAAGTGTCCTCTCCAGACTACTCAGGGAATCTACCACTCCAAACACTTCATCTTTTGAGGTAACTAAATTAGAAGAATATAAATGCTGCGCTATCTTGGAGGCTGAGTCTCCCTGACCTCAGCGGGCTCCCGTTACAGCTTCCTTTAGTAGCCAAAAGCCCAGCTCCAGGTTGATTTAGGACCCAACAACAGCATGGAGGCAAGTCATGGTTTAAAGAACCCTGACCTTACAAGTGGCAGAGACTGAGGCCCACCCAGGGCTATAATCCTGGCCTTATCCCAGTGATGCGAGGGGGCTGTAATCCTGGCCTTATCCCAATGATGCAAGGCCATAGGCACCACGGAAGCTATGACTTCCTGCATTGTGACAGCTGTTTAACCCCAATAATGCCCTGAAACTCTCATCATTGTTTTTCACCTTACTCACTGCTTAGAGAAGAAGGGCCTGATGGACCCTAGGTTCCCAGACCCAGCCTATGGAAATGTTAAAAAAAAAAAAAAAAAAATGCTACTCTTTGCAAATTCAAGTGCAGTGATGGGGGACAATGTGTGGGGAGAAAGGGTGCAAACAGATCCCATTGCTCCCAGCTGCCATTTTACCTTGCTCAGTAGTGGTCAATTAAGGCCATTTTCTCAGCTTTGGAGGACACTGTTCCAGGAACTGATGTCATAGATTTTTATAAAAACCGATTCCATTCCATGCTCATGAATTACCCAGGAGAGTCATATCATACACTCCTGATGGTAAGAGCTCATTCAGCTTCAGTTCCACATGGCACCTCAGAAAACACTATCGGTCAGGCTAGTACTTTTTTTTAGGGCACTTACTTTGTGCTAGGCCCTATGTTAAATACTTAATATCTATTATATATTAAGCACTTAAAACCACCCTGTGAGATCAATGCCATTATTAAGTATTTCCATGTTACAGATGAGAAAACGGAGGCTCAGAGAAAATACATTGCTTGCACACAGTGCCACAGCTAGTACACTCAGACTAGATTCCAGAGCTGTATGATTCCCAAGCTCCACACCTATGGCACTGTCTTGTCTTCTACTTCAAGTATTCTTAACATAAGGTCTTCGACAGTGGTTTCATAAGCCCAAAATAACATCCACAAATCTGAGTCCTGAGGTCTGCTTATAGTGCTTGGGATGAGAATTACTCCCAGAATCTCTCTAGAGGGCAAGAACCCATCCTCCCCTGGGCCCCCAGGTCTGCTGACAGAGGCAACACTACTAGAGCCCTCTGGCTTGAGTCACCCTCCAGGCTCTTCGGCTTGATATTTTTTGCTTAGTTTCCAAGTATCTGAAGCTCTTTCTGAGCACGTGCTCCAGACAGAAGCCAGTGGTTACTGTGCTCCACTCACACTTGGCCACTGTCCCTTCTAACCCCCTTTGAAGCTTCTGATACTCTGGCGGCAACTAGCTGCTGCTGGGTGGAGAATGGGAATCAGGGGGTTTGCATCCCGATGTAGCCTGTCTGCTGGGCCTCCAGTCCAGTCACTCCCATGCTTGCTGACATTTATTTCCCCCCCACCCCGAGCTTCAGGTCCACTGGCCCAAGGGCCCTGCTGTTCAGATTAGTCAGAAACCCCAGGGTCAGGTAGAGCAGACCTTTCCCTCCCATAGGACTTTCTCTAATCAGCCCGGTTCATTATTCTGATCAGGATCAAACCAAATGCCCCTTACAACAGCTCTGGGGTTTAGACACAATTCTGCACATCTGCTAATGGAGAGGAAGCTGGTCTCCTCATCAACACTAACCTAAGTTCCTGCACTGACAGAGATGTGTGCTTGGCGCCAGGGCAGAGGGGAAAGTACAGAAGCTGTTCCCTTGTTGGGAACTGCCCAGCTCCCACCACTGCCTGTCCAGGCCCGGCATATCAGACCTGCTTGACAGTGCAACCCGGCTTCCAATGCAGACCCAAGTCAACCTTAGACCTGCCTTCCAGGCCTGCTCAAGTCTGGGCAGAGTCACTGGGCAGTGCTTCCCAGAGACAGCAAGACCAAGGACTTGTTGGTTTGAAGTATTCATTAGAAATAGGGTGCAATCTCAATTATGGAAATTAACACAGATTAAAAAGTGGAAAAAAACCCACCAAAATCAGTAATTAAAAATACAGTCTTTCTGCTTGTTCTAGTTATTCTACAATAAATATGTATAGATTTTCTAATCAGAAAAAAAAAATTTTTTTTCAATATAGACTTACTGATTTATCTTTAGGGCATTGGTGCAGTCATTCTAACCCACAAGGCCCATAGCTTTTGGCCGGCTGGAACTTATGAGATTCACACCTGGTTCTGTTGAGTGCCTCCTCTCCTTCTGGCTCTGACACTAATGATGCTAATCCAGCTCTGTGAGTTTCAGTTGTCCCTGGCTGCACCCTCTTAAGTTGCTTTATCCACCCAGTCCCACAGCCCCATGCTCCAGCGTTGCTCAGGCCAGCCTGCCTTGACCTTGGACTGTGATGCTTGCCTCTGAAGCCTCAGGTCCAGCTGCTGTATCCGGGTGGATTGTTCCAACCCCTGGATCCTCTCTGGTTTCTTAGGATCCAGTTTCACGGACAACACAGCACAAGAAAAACCAAGGAATATTTTAGGAATCCTCATGGTTCCTAAGGGATTGAGATCTCGATTCATATCCTATCAGCCCCACTCTGGAAAGCAGGGTTGACCATTCCCTGGGAGTCACTGATCATCTGCATGAAGCAATGGTACTCATCTATACCCTGGGTCGAGAAGATGCACCACAAATGCCACCATGGGATTTGCCACTCAGAGTCATTCAAGCATCCTCAATTCTGCTCAATTCAGCAATCAATTTAGCACCCAGTGATGACCCACCCTACCACTTGCACCCTGCTAAGGCTGAGGCTGAGGAAGATGGAAGAGGAAAGATGACCCCACAGTTGGATGGCCCATAATGAACCTGTGGCCCACAAGGAAATGAACACCGTGTGCTTCTTTATATTTGATGTTTTAACAATGTTGATACCTTCCCATCAATTATGTGCCAGTTTGTAGCTTATGAAATGCTTTTACATATGCTTCATTCTCACTATAAATATTCCTCACTTCACAGATCTGAAAATTGAGACTTTGAGCAGTCACATGACTTGCTCAAGCTCATAAAGCCCGAGAATGGAAGTGGCATGGGAGACAGATAGGCATTGTGTCTCCAAAGCAGGTGACCTGTTCACCAGGCAATGACCCCTGTCTAGAATCTCCCTAACAGAGACCCCTGGAGGGGAGCACCTATGACCTAGCTCACAGTCAACCACCTCATCAAGTCCAAGGGCAAAGAAGGCCAAAGATTATTCCATTTCTGAGAAGCAGGTGCATCTATGAGAGACCAATAGGTCCTGTGTAATCCAGGAAACCAGTTTCTCAGTGAAGAAGGACATGTAGCAGGGAAAGACAATTAGGGGGTGTGGATTGTCTGACAGTTACTAAGGTCAATAATAAGAAACAATGTGACAGGCAGCTGTAATCAAGAGAAACTGGGGTTGAGGGGGAGATCTGTAATCCTGGAGCTATCAGTGAGACAGGCTGCAAAGTGGGTAGGCAGGACATTTGTTACCCAAACAATAAACTATGCCAATGGCTAGCATGACAGTGGGTCCCAGCCCTCACGGGGCCACCCCACACACTCCCAGCAGCAGTTCTCCCAGATAGCACTGCAGAGAGAAAAATTCCAGGAACTTGGGAAGCAGGAAAGACCAATTTGTGGAAATATGCAGGACACTTGGGTAGGTAAGGATGGCTAGAACCACATCACATGTGTGTGTATATGTATTGAAAGAGAGAGAGAGGACCTATTAGACTTCGGGCTCTATGCTGAATGCTGCGATGAAAGATAACTAGATTATAGACTCTGCCCTCTAGGGACCCTCCAGGGAGGAAACAAACAGCTCTGCAGATAACTATTGTGATAAGTGTAAAAACAAGTTCCGCTGGAGCTCAGAGAGGGAGATGAATGTCACAAATTCTTTCTCATAAGAAGGTTTCCCAGTCATCTGCATACAGCTCTTGACATTCAAGGTCTGTAGAGTCAGGCTGCTTAACTTTGAATCTTGGTGCCCTCACCTAAAGGCTTTGTGACTTTTAGACAAGTCACTTAACCACTCTGTACCTCAATTTCTTCAATTTCTGCATCTGTAAAATGGGATAGTAATGGCAGTCTGTATGACTGCTGTGAGAATGAAATGAGGTAGTATATAAAGCCCTTAGAAGACTGGTTGGCATGTGCCTAGACTATGTACATGTCAGTCTAAGAAAGCCCTTCCTTTCCTTTCCTTCACAGGGCAACCGCGCATGCATATTGGGACAGGGCAGAATGCGCAACTCTGGAGCATATAATCATATCTGATCAGTTTAGCCTGAAGGTGGTGGGGATTGGGAAAGGAACCTTGGGAAGGGAACCTTCCTAATCAAATGCAGCTGGTTTGGGCAAACCTAGCCACCAGTCCCACGTTGTTGGTCATCTAGGAAGAACCCAGAGATCTTGTTATTTTGGAGAAAGGCAATAAATATTCCTTGTTGACTTAATACCGTAGAATTATCTTACAGATAAAAAGTTTGGATCATTCTAGACACATTTGTAGGTCTGGACTAATGAAGGTATAATGTTCTGGAACGGTAGAAAGACACGTCACTGACTATCTCATAATTATCTTCTAACAGCCCCTGATGAATATAACATGGAAAATGATCAAAATCATTCTTTTGGGAAATAGCTCACCTGCTTTGGGCTTTCTATTTAGTGAATAGAGCTAGTGTCTTGCTCAGCAGGGGGGAAGGCTTTTATAATTATTTCCCTGCAGCAATCCTGTTTGATAATGCAAAGTAGGATCAAAGAAATAGAATTTCCTATTAAGAACTCCAAGGAAAGAATCAAGTTTTGAGTTGTTGCTAGGGAAATCTGAGAGCCTCATGGGGACTGGTGATCCAGTCCTGGAGAAGGACAATTGTTGAGTAAATCCACAGAGAGAAACAGCAAGGTTTCCCTCCGCAATGACTGGCTTTGGCTTCATTCACTCTCATCTCACCCTCAGCTACAGACTCAACCCATGTCCAGCTCTGCTGCTTGGAGTCCATGTTGATGAGCTCCCACATCCCCACCTCAGCCAGCTGCTCGCTAAAGCAACTATAAGTGTCCAGAGAGCAGACAAAGTAGAAGGCTGAAACTTTAAAAAAAAAATTCAGAGAACATATTCTTCCTGAAAAATAAAGATAAATAATTAAATAAACCTGCACCTTTATTATTTTTTAAATGTCACTGTATTTTTCCAACCTCCCTATGAGAAAAACAAACTAAAGAAGATGTGAGCTGGATTCCTTTTTACATTGTGAATTTCTCAGAGATAGCGTGCATTACCCTCAGAGCACTTCTTTACTACCAACTTCATGGCTTGTTATCCATAGGATTGAGCCTTATCTTCATCTGTAAAGTGGAGCAATAGGCCCACCTTACATGCTTTACAGAATTGGTAGAGGAATCAATCGAGATTATGTTTATGAAAGCACCTTGAAAACTCAGATGAGCTCTACAAATACCAGGTGTTCTGTTATTCTGACTCATTTTAGTGCTTTTCAAAAGGGGAAAGGTAGGAAGATCAATATGGAAAAAAATGTTGAAACCTTTTACAGGCAATAAATCTTCTTCTCTGCTACAGCATGAAGCCACACTGAACCATGTCCACTGTTAGGTTAGTTGAAGGCTGTTGTTAAAATGAAGATGTCACTGTTATTTATGGTATAAGGCTTACCTGTTTCCAAATAGGTTTTCAGAAGGCATTAATTTATTGCCAATGCTGTATCTCCTATCACTTTGGCATTTGACTATGGAGGGAATGAGTCACAGAGGAAGGTAAGTTCTAAACAGACTTGGGGACAGGAAGAAACATCTGGATTAAACAGCCCCTCCAGGAAGTCCAGTTCCTGTTAGTACCTGCAGTGACAGGCACTGGACAGCCACAGGTTGGTCAGTGAGAGAACTGTGTCCAGGTGGTCAGGTCTCTTTGAATGTGACCTGTTACCATCCTTCAGCCCCCAAAGAGGTGAGAGATGTGGGTGAGAGGCTACCAAAACCTGCAAATAGAGCCTGCTCAGTGGTGTAGAGAAGGTCACCTTGAGAAAAGCAGTGCCCTTCAGCTGAGGGGCACAGCCAGCCCCAGGCAGCCTCCCAGGGAGGCAGCGAGGGCCTGACTCTCCTCCATGCCTCAGCTCTCTGGGTGGAGGTCCCCTTCGGCAGAATGGGAAGCTCCAGGGCATGGTAACCTCCTGGGAAAGAAAGAAGCTCTGGAGGGGCAAATGAAGAGTTCCAAGACGTGTGTGTGCCAAAAGAATGAGTCTTGCACAGCAGTGTACCACAAAGGCTGGGGAAGAAAGGGAAGTTGTGCTGAAGGAATAAGAACTCCAGTAAAAGGGAATTGGGGATCAGGTGAGGTGGCTCACACCTGTAATTCCAGCACTTTGGGAGGATGAGGCAGGTGGATCACCTGAGGTCAGGAGTTTGAGACCAGCCTGGCCAATATGGTGAAACTCCTTCTCTACTAAAAATATATAAATTAGCTGGGCATGGTGGCACATGCCTGTAGTCCCACTACTCAGAAGGCTGAGGCAGAAGAGAATCGCTTGAACCTGGGAGGCAGAGGTTGCAGTGAGCCGAGATCGTGCCACAGAGGAATTGGACACCATGCCCAAGTTATTTCAGATATAAACCCCAAACCCCCTGAAATGTTCTGCATCCCCTTAGTGGGCTTTTTTATAACCTATGTGGATCCCACATGAACTTTGGGAACCATCAAAACATGCTGCTAATCAACGTTCCTCGGAGCCCACTCAGTGCCATCTGTATTCTTACGTTGTCAGAAAGGCAGCTGTATGTAGCTAAATGGTCAATTCTTGTCTTTATTCAGATTGAACACATTGAAAAGTCCAATATTTTACAATACATATCCTAAATTTAGCAGTTAATAAAAGAACATTTGAATTCCATTGGCACCCCTTTTAACAATAATGAACAAAGATGATGCAGTATAACTTAATGGAGAGCAAAATGCATTTTGTCAAGAAAGTCGGAGAAAGAGAATTTAAGAAATTATGTATCCTGAAGAACCATTCTCTAAAGTAATGAGGAAGGCTAATCTGAGCCTTACTGACTAAATAACTGCAAAATAAGATAAGCCATAAGAGAAAATCTTTTATGTTTTTCAGGTTGAAATTCATCTTTGGGGCCAATTGCAACTGCGGATGTCAAAGGGCCTCTTAATCATGTTATGCCCTTCTCTGAAAACATTGCTGGCTTGGCTCAACAAGCGTACAGATACAAAGCAAATTTCTAAAAATGCCAATCAAGGCTCTCCGACATCTTAGTACACTTCATCCCTGAACACAATCACCCCTACATTTTACTATCCCAGGAACCAAGCCCTTCTACAAACATGTCTCTACACTGCTTCAACTGCCTTTTTTTTTTTTTTTTTTAGACGGAGTCTCGCTCTGTCACCAGGCTGGAGTGCAGTGGCACAATCTCAGCTCACTGCAACCTCTGCCTCCCGGGTTCAAGCAATGCTCCTGTCTCAGCCTTCCAAGTAGCTGGGACTACAGATGTGCGCCACCACGCCCAGCTAATTTTTGTATTTTTAGTAGAGACGGGGTTTCACCATGTTGGCCAGGATGGTGTCAATCTCCTGACCTCATGCTCCACCTGCCTCGGCCTCCCAAAATGTTGGGATTATAGGTGTGAGCTACCCCGCCTGGCCTCAACTGCGTTTTCCATTGCCTCCTCCTTTCAAAATCTTTCTCATTCTTCAAAACCCAGCTCAAAAGCCACCTTTTCCATCAGTCTTTCTCTAGAGAAATCTTGCATCTGAAATGCCTCCTTCTGCTGGACTCCCAGAAAAAGTTCCCATATCTCTGATATGGTACTCCTCATGGCCTGCTATTTATTCTTGTTATATGAATATCTTTCTCCTAGTCACACAGGGAGTCACCTGAGACTTCTCTATCCTGACCTCATCATCTGGAATGGAACCTACTCCCGTTCCTGGCATGCAATCAGTGTGTAACTGAATTTAATTAAGCAGGTTTTGCTCCGTATACCAGTACTCTTAGAGCTTCCTCAAACTTCAGGTAGAAAATAGTTATGTTATTTCATGCACTAGAAGGTATAATTCACCTGCTTGTAGTCTTTGGGTCAGGGTGGTGCTATTTAATGCTCTAAAAGACATAAGGTACACGATGAAGTAAATAACTCCTTTAGACCACTAGAGCTGAACTTTTTAATATGTTGCCACTTCTAGCACACAAGTAATCTGAAGAAATGGATGGCTATCCAATATGTGAAAGCAATTATTTGCTTACTGCTGGAAGGATCAACTCCAATACAGTTATGCTATATAATTGGAAGCAGCATGAATTTGATATTTGAATCTGTCATTTGACATTTTTAGGGCAGATAAATTTATCTTGTATTCTGGATGTGGATGAGTATAATTTTCAAAGGTGACTATTCCTAAGATTTGTTTGTTTCTAAAGGGTTTCAATTTTCTAAGAAAAAAAAAACCAAGCAATCAGTTCCTATATTTACAGTTATAATTACTTACAAGTTCTGAGCCCATGTTTAGCACATATTAGTAGTGTTTCCAGAGCTTGATATCCAGTGGTCCATCTGCTAATATGTTAATATGTGACCAGTCCCTTATCTAACAGGCACACAAGAAGTATGTATGTATTATTTTCAGTGTTAATTGACTTTAAGCCTTCATGAAGACTGAAGATGGTCCCTTCAGCAGCCATACTTCCTTGCATTTGGCCTTGGGACTCCAGTTAATTCTGCTGATTTTATAACCTTTGCCACCCCCTCTCCCACCCACAACTCCTCTCTACCCTCCACCATCCCCCTCCATCTGGACTTGGATACCGTCTCTTCACAAAATCTTCTCCAGTCGTGTCTCCCACACTCATCTCTGCTCACCTTTAAAACACTAATTTTAAATGAGTAATGTTAATTCAATACATAAAAATGGACTGGCTTGCCTTGTTCTTCAGTTTCGTGTATATTAGCCTAGTCTTCTCAACTAGATTATAAGCTCCATGAGGGAAGAGGCCACTTCTTATATTTCAAACCAATTTCTCAATCTGTTCTAAGGGATGTGGGCAGGAAACAGAAACCATCAACTTGGGCTACAGTCTGGCTGGCAATCTTTCTTGCTAAGAAACTTTCTTTGCAGTTGTATTAAATGTAGAAAAGAAAAAGAGGAAAGGTAATATGACTCTTCAAGAAGAATAATTGAAAAGCGAACGGTGACACGCTGTTCTCCAAGCTCAAGAAACACAGATGAAAAATAGACATTAATGATAGCAAAAGGTCAGGTGCTTAGAAGAATTTCTGACCAAAATGGTGTAGATTAATTAGGAATTCATTATTTATATCCTACCTACTTCTCAAGGATAGAGGCAGCTGCTAAAGGGAGGCTATGGTGTCTACTACTGAACTGAGAGCCTGGAAATATGATTCAGGACTTAGTTTGGCTCTAACTTACTGTGCATCTTGAACAAATCATTCCCATACCCTCATCTATAAAATGGAAATAATCTCATCAATTCTTGTGAGGATTAAATGGGATCATATACAATATGTTTATGTATATATGTATGTCTGTGTATTTGTATATGTTATATATGTGTGTATATGTGTATTTGTATATGTTATATATGTGTGTCTATATACACAATTATATATAATTATATATATTTATACACATATATACACATATATATAACATATACAAATACAGACATACATACATAATTATATATAATTGTATATACACACACAATATATATACTATATATAGTGTATATATATACTATCTATGTATATATATACAATTATATATATATAATTGTCAGATGCTTTACAGATGTTAAAAATTCTCTGTAGCCTATAAAAATCAAATAAATTTTCACTTAAATTAGGCTTCTATTTATCATAGGGAAATCTAGTTCACGCATCATAAAATTTTAGATCTAAAGTTACAAGACAGACTTTCTATCAACATCTGCCTAAAAAAAAATAGACGCCTCCCACCCCCAGCAGTAGATTTGCCCAACCTTGCCAGTTGTATTGTAAAGTGGGAATTCCAACCTAGCTGACCTCACCTTCACTTCCAATCTTCACTTCCTGTCATGATATTCTCATTACTCCCTTGGTATCATTCCCTTGATTGATACTCAAGATCCCATTTTCCAGTTGAAGAAGGAGTCTCTGTGAAAGGTAATGCCAAGTAGAGTTCTCCCAGATAGTACAAGGCAGAACCCGAGGACAAGACCAGAAGCTGGGTCCCATATACCAGCCACTGAGGTTTCTCCTAATCCACACTGACACGAAGCCATGAACAAACTGGGCTGACCGCATGTGCTGAAAAATGAGTGTGGATCCATTAGGTTGCAAACCATAGACCCTTCCTGCAGATTCCCACATGGGGATACATCAAAGAGCACATGGTCAGGGGTATTGGGCAGCTGCACCTGGTGGGAGGCGGCACCCGGGTTGGCCCAGCACATCCTCCCACACCATTCCATGTCCTTGTTGACAGCTCTGGGCCAGCCATGGAGTCCTGTCTGCTGGGAGTTTTCTGCCCTCGGGTTCTTTTCAGAAATCTGACAGGCCCAATAAAGGCCCAGCGCTGATGGAGAGAAGCTGGCTCCGAGTTCTCCCAGCAACCCCATGCTGCCTCCAGTGACACAATGGGGCCGGCTGTAATCACATTACACCTTCATCTTTCATAATTACCCTCTTTCTCCAAGTGACAGAGCATCCCAATGGCAGGGAGGAAACTATTTTTAAACGAACTCTACCAAAAAAAAAAAAAAGAGTGTCATTTTCCACAGACATAATTCTGGTTTATAAATCACCCCTAAGAACAGAGTGGGGACCACAAATGGCAGAAGCTGGAAAATCCAAATCAAGCACCAACCACCCAACCCCGGGAGGTCACTTCTCCTTCCCTGCCCAACAACCTTCACACTCATTTCATTTTCCCTCCTGCACCTTTTCTTTTTCCTTTTCCTGAGGCCCCTCTGGCCCATGTTGGTCTTCTCCACCCCATTTTGACTCTGAAAAAAAACAAAAAGAAAAGAAAAAAGCTCAAAGGCATGTGGGTACCTTCTGGCTACTTCTTTTCCTCCTCACCTTCCCAGACCTTCCTCCCAGTCTCTCAAAAGTCAGAGGAGGTCATGTGGAGGAGGAAGAGGAAAAGAAAAACAACTTTAGGTAGGACACAAGCTTCAGCCAACCTCGGTGACCCAAGTCTCTCCCCACAGGCCTCCCTAGAGGGGAGTGAGCACCTTATTAACTAGGCACTAAATCAGCCTTGAGGACGATCCTGTTATCCACCTCTTACAGATTACCCAGAGAAACCTCTGGTGCTGGCCGTGATAATTATATTGATAAGGAAGCTGGAGGAAATGAATCAATGGAAGTGCACAGATCTCTTGAGTATCAATCTATCGAATTACTGCAACTCTCTTGCACTCCCATTTGTAGGGTCATTAACCATCTGTCTTGCTCACAACTATTAGTGTATCGTTGAGCCCTGGGTGTATTATCTATCCCTCCGGTTTCTATTTTCTCACTCTACCTGTGAAACTCTTATGTTTCTCCACCAGCCTAGCACTCTTCCATTTTTTTTCTCCTCCACCTTCTCTTTTGTTTCCTTCCTTCTCTGTTTTTCCCTATTTTTCCCATCTTAGTCCACTTGGGCT
Source organism: Colobus angolensis palliatus (assembly GCF_000951035.1). Classification (NCBI taxonomy): domain Eukaryota; kingdom Metazoa; phylum Chordata; class Mammalia; order Primates; family Cercopithecidae; genus Colobus; species Colobus angolensis. The sequence continues at coordinate 5,959,524 of NW_012119487.1, read as the reverse complement.
GCTAAAAGAAAATACCGTAGACTGGGTGGTTTACGAACAAAAGAAATTTATTTCTCACCATTCCAGAAGCTGGGAAGTCCCAGGTCAAGGTGCTGGCAGATTCAGAGTTCGGGGAGGGCTCACTCTTTAGTTCTTAGGTGGCACCTTCTAACTGTGTCCTCACATGTAGAAGAGGCAAGGAGTATCCTTATCTCCCTTTTATTTTGAGACAGGATCTTACTCTGTCACTCAGGCTGGAGTGCAGTGGCACAATCTCAGCTCACTGTAACCTCAAGCAACCCTTCCACCTCAGCCTCCCGAGTACTGGGGCTACAGACACACACTACCACGCATGGCTAATTTTTGTAATTTTTGTAGAGACATGGTTTCACCATGTTGCCCAGGCTGGTCTCAAACTCCTGGGCTTGAGAAATACACCTGCCTTGGCCTCCCAAAGTGCTGAGATGACAGGCATGAGCCACTGTGCCCAACTCTCTCTACGTCTTTTATAAGGGCACTAATCCCATTCATGGGAATTTTGCCACCATGACTTAATCACCTTCCAAAGTCCCTACTTCTTAATGCCATCCTCTTGGGAATTTCAGCATATGAATTATGGGGGGAAACAAACATTCAGACCATGGCATCCTGCTTCTACAACCAGTTTATTTCTTTAACTGGCCTATTTTGGTTCTAGCCCTTGACTCTTACTTATTCTAGTCTCTTTGACTCATCTGAGATACAGGAAGAGAGTGAAGGGCAGACAGGAGGCTCTGCTAGTCCCCTCGAGCCTTCTAAGTTGTTGCCTTTGCAGACAGGTTTTGCATCTCGTTTAAACATTACCCACTGTCTCATACCAAAGACACAGAATGGGTCCCAGAACAAGTAAGACCTCTTTAAAAGAGATGAACATATCCAATGCAGCACTTCCAGACATGCCACAGCATTAGGCCAGGCCTTTCTCATGGCAAGCTGCAAATTCTGTCCAACAGCATCACTAAAAAGTGCTAAAGAGGCCGAGCGCGGTGGCTCATGCCTGTAATCCCAACATTATGGGAGGCCAAGGCAGGTGGATTACCTGAGATCCAGAGTTTGAGACCAGCCTGGCCAACATGGTGAAACCCCGTCTCTTCTACAAATACAAAAATTAACTGGGCGTGGTGGCACACACCTGTAATCCCAGCTCCTTGGGAGGCTGAGGCAGGAGAATTGCTTGAGCCTGGGAGATGGGTGTTGCAGTGAGCAGAGATCATGCCACTGTACTCCAGCCTGGCCAACAGAGCAAGACTCTGTCTCAAAAAAAAAAACAAAGTGCCAAAGAAAGAGGCCACCTGCAGAACAGTCAGCATTCTTGGCAGTACAGAAGAATAAAAGGTGGCCACAGAGAATGAAGGCAGAAATGAAGTTTTCAGGGACATAAGAAAGAAAGCCACTTTGAAATAATTAGTGACATGAGCTTAGCAACACTACGGGCACATTGATTAAGTAGGCATTTAATAAACATTAGTTTCACTTCCCCCTTCAGCAGGCCTCAGAGAAAGTGAGAAAAATGGAGCACCTCACACCATTCATTCTATCTTCTTTCTCTGCCTTCCCCTAGAAAAGCAGCACAGGAGAGAAGCAGACAGGTTGACAGTGGTGTGACAAGGGATGGATTGTCATCCATCCCTTGGGTAGAACTGGAGCACAGGACATATTGGGAGATCTCAGAGAAGTGAATGAAGCCAGAGGGAGCCCATGAAAGGCCATGGGTTTCTATAACTGCTGGCTCAGTGGAGAATTGTTCTGGAAAATGACAAGTTTAGAAAATGTGCCCCGGCTCCTCTAGGATCAAGGTTTACTGGGTTACAATTGCTCCTGATTTCAGGGACACTATAAGGCTGGAGACTTTTAAATAAAGAGCCATCAAACAAGCCTCCTCTCGAGGAGAGACTGAAGCAATTTCTGAGGAGATAGCTTGAATTGGTGGAGAAAACATTAATCTCAAAGTCATCCCTGTCAGAAAGTCCTAAATCTGAACCCAGGGGGAGAAGAGTGTTGACTTGTTAGAGCTCTGAGTCTTTTCATGAGAATGGTATGTAAACCCTAATTAAAGCTGGCTGGAAAACAGACACTGAGAGCACAGACCATGGTCTGCAAAATCTGGGTTCAGTCTTGGCTCCTCTGCACAATAACTGTGCAATCTTGGTCAAATCCTTTGACCTTTCCTGAGATTGATTTTCTTCATCTTAAATAATGGAGACAGAAAGAGAACCTATCATCACAGGAAAATCACCACAGGGCCCTGCTGGTTGTCTGCAGCAAGTCTGATTGACTGATGCCCCATTCTGATTGGTTGCAGCCCAAACCACACCAGTCGCTAAATATCTTGACTCTTAAATATCACTGTTCCCTAGCTTATAGGTTGCTGTGAGAAATAAATAAAATAATACAAGGAAAATGCTTAACTTGGCCCAATTATTACTAGTATTTGTTATGGGCTGAATTGTGTCCCTGCTTTCCTAAGAAGACGTGTTGAAATCCTAACCCCCAGGACCTCAGAATGTAAACTTATTTGGATATAGGGTCATTGCAGATAAAAGTAACTAAATTAAGATGAGATGACACTGGAGTGGAGTGGTTCCTCTAATCCAGTGTGACTACTATACTTTTAAGAAGACAACCATATGAAGAAACAAGGAGAACACAGGGCACAGACAGAGGCAGACTGGAGTGATGCATCTACAAGCAGAGGAAGGGTGAGGAATGCTAGCAGTCACCAGCAGCTGGGAGAGCAGCACGGGGCAGATTCCCTCTCAGAGACCTAGGGAAGAATCAACCCTGCTGATGCCTGACTTGGACTTCTGCCACCAGAACTATGAGAGAATAAAGTTCTGTTGTTTTAAGCCACTCAGTTTGTGATTATTTGTTACGGCAGCCCTAGGGAACTAATGCCATATTATAGTGGGTTGGCTCCTCAAAGCTCACTAAGACCAAGAATTTATAAAGCATCAGGAAAGAGAAGACCTCAATGTTCATTCTAGCCCAGTCGCTCATCTGATGCTTAACATCCCTTCTTCGGCACTCTCATTAAGTAGTGTTTCCACTTGTACCTGAACACTTCCAGTGACCAGGAAGTCACTACTTACCATGACACCCAGGTAACTTTCATTATTAGCAATGCTAGTCTGTATATTGACCTAAAATCTGTTTCCTTGTAGATTCTCCCATTTGGTGGAAACCACTTCCCTAGGACCTTTTGCCATATACTTAGTATTTTACAACCCTTCAAATACTTGCATTCATTGAACAAGCCATGCTCTTGTACATATCATAGTTTCAGCAAATGTAAGTTCTTCTGTGTGAAATGAACTTTGGCCTCCTCCACCTAAAGAATAATCCATTAAAGTCAAGTTTGGTACTATCCCCTGATAGAGTAGGTTACATGATGGGAAAAAGCAATCCCCAAATCTGGGCTTCAAACATCAAAAGATTATTTCTCACACGACATTTTCTCACATGACATGTCCACTGTGAGTCAGCAGGAAACTCTGTAGTCACCGGGGGACCCAGGCTGGCAGAGCAGAGCAGCCACCATCCTGAACTCTGCCAGTCACCTCCGGAGAGAGAAAGCTCTAGGGTGTCTCCTATCAGCAATGTTAATGTACCAGCCCAGAAAAGACACCCACCACTTCCTCTCACAATTCATCAGCCAGAACTAGCACCATGGCCTCACCTAACCAAGACAGGGCTAGAAGATGCAGTCCTCCTGGAAAGCCAGGCCAGAAATATTTGGCAAATGTCACTGACGGCCACCCCACCCACTCTGCGTGCCCCTCTCTGCAGCCCCCGGCAGAGTTGTTAGCATCTCCTCCAGCCTTCTCAGAGAAGGTGATGTATTTGTTAGCCATGGTAATTATCACATTGCATTGTCGTTATATTTACTTGTGTTTTCATCTCCTCCATGAAAATGAGAGTTTCTCAAGGACAGGTTAGGGCATAATAAGTGTTTGATATGTGGATGCATTTGAGAACAGTGACCATCTATCCAGTATAAAAGCCAAATGACTTACTGGGGTTTACAAGACTGGGCATGACCTGGACCCCGCTACTTCTCTGACCTTATCTCCCCACAGGGCTCCCTTGTTCATTTGGCCCCAGCCACACTATGCCTCAAACTCACCAGACCGGCCCCTGCCTCAGAGACTCGAACTATTCCCTCACTATCTATTCAGCTCACCACCCCATTTCTGTTGGGTGTCCTCTCAGCTGTCAGCTTCTCAGAGAAGCCCGTCATGCCCCACACAATGTCAACCTGCCCGGCTCCCTCCATAGCAGTTACCACTTCTTGACACAAGCACAAACTCATGTGTGTTGCATTATCACATGCTAAATATCACATAATTTGTATTATATAATACATTATATATGACATATATAATTGTTTGTGGCATTTATTTATATGCCCCAACCCCGCCACCCACATATACTTGAATGAAACTTCTAAAAGAAAAAGACCAGCATATAGTAGGTACTCAATAAATATCTTTCAAATGAGTGAATGATAAATGAATAAATGTACCCCCTAAGTCTTCACATCTTTGGACCAAAATCCTAAACTTATCCCTCTCATATTATAGGATTTTGAGTCCCTCTAACAACCCAGGCACCTAGAAGTGGCCAATGATCAGTGCAGTAAAGGGTAGAACAACATAGCCCCTTGTCTATCTTTTGTCTTATATTTTAATTAATAAAGCCTATGTTTGAATAAGAGTTCAGGGGTTACAAAAATCACAGTGTTGACTGACTCATAGCAAGTTTAGTTATTGACTAAGATATTTAGTGTTTTTTACACATAAAACTGTACCTTTCCCCCTCCATGTAATTTTGTAACTGTCACTTTGGACCTAAAAGTGTAGGACCTAACATTTTTCTCTCTTAATTTCCCTGTCACTTGTCTTCCTTTTCATTGATAATGTCTTTTATTCATTCACTTATTTTGAGTGTCAACTATGTGCAAAAAAGCTGTCAAGTGCTATGGGGTGCTATGTGATCATTTTCCAATTCCCAGAAGAAAAAATTATTCAGCAATATCCACATGCATCAGATAAACAAATTTTGCTTCAATTAGAAAGATAGCTAAGACCCCGTCTGTCTGTAAATGACTGATAGCAGAGCCATTTCTGGGAGACTTTCAATGATAGGAGGGCTCAAGAAAGTGATGCTCAAGAAAGCCATGCCTAGAGAACCTAAAAGTGAGGAGGCAAGTAGACACTTGGATGAGAGGGGGCTTTAGGAGCTTACAGGTAGGAGGGCAATTTGATCCCAACATGTCACTCTACCTATCCCCAAGATTTATTTACCTTGTCTGGAAGTAGCCAACAGAGCATCATCTCCCACACTGCTCCAAGGATCTCACCCATCTTTGGACAAGGCTATGTTAAGGATTGGGCTTTTCTGCTGTCCACTAATGGATAAGACATTTCATATGTTCCAGTGATTTCAGGGAAGGTCTTGACTAGGGGAAGAATCAGAACAATTATTCCACTTGTCTGCAAACAATATTTATTTATGTCAATTAATGCTGGGTACTGGGTAAATATTATACAGATAATAATTCCATTAACCCTCCAACCTTGTAAGATAAGTACCATTATTATCTCCACTTTACAGATAGGGAAACTGAAGCACAGAGCAGGTAAGAGAAACTGAGGCACAAAGAGCTTGAGTGATCTTCTCACAGCTAGAAAATGAAAGAGCTGAGGCTTGAACCTAAACAGAGACTCCATAGGCTCCAGAGTCTACAGTCTCAACAGCTCTGCTCCGGTCTGCTCCTGTCCATATTGCAAGCAGGGACAGATAATAGTCAGTATATAGTAGGGGCTGAATAATAAGGCATGATTTTATACTAGGTACTAATACAGGTTATTCCTAATAAAATCAACCCTCAGGCATTTTTCAGAACTGAAATTGAACAGACCAGTATCTAACTTGAGGATAATGGAGAGGGATTAAATTAGTTGGAGAATGATTTAACCTTTTGCTCACTGAGCATTTTCTCATGAATTCATCTTTCCATCTTCCAGGGATCTACTTATCCACTTATTCAACAACTATGCACTGAGCACTCTCACTGTCCTGGAGTGACGGTCACACACTGCAGATAAGACATGGTCTGACCGACAAGGACTTAGCAGTCCAGGTGGGGAGAAGCAGGCAAAGGAAGCCCATGGTCTAGCATGGCAAGTGCTGTCAGAAGTGGGGTCTGGAAGAGAGGGATATGAATTCAGCCTGCATTTGGGAGAATAGCTAAGGAGGCAGGAGGGAAAAGATGAGAGACAAATGCTCATAGAGAAAAGAACATTGAATCTGACCCTAGCAAAATTTTCTAATCGCAATATTCCTGGGAAGATCTTAGAAATTACACAATTTCCATCAAAAGCAAGAGAAAATGGAATATTCTTTTCAAGAAAGGCCCTGGGACATAGTAACTAATAATATGGGTTTTGGAGTCAGACCTGCATTCAAATCTTAACCTCTCTTGGAAGAACTTCCTCCATTAGAAGATGGAGCTAATCATAGTGTCCCATCACAAGGTTGTCCGGAGGGTCATGTAAGCTCATGTGTGAGGGGCTCAGCACAGTCTGTACTGAGTACAAATGCAGTAAATCCTAGTTGTGACCTTCTTCTCAGATGCATAGTCACACTCACTTGGTCCCTTAGTCCTTAATCTTCTTAGTAACTCTTAGAACCAAGGTTTGTAAATCTCTTTTCTGTTTTGCGTAGAGAATACAAAAGGAATAAAATTTCTGTAAACCTGATTTGCATCTCAGTGAGTTTATTGTACTCTATGGTTCTTGGTGACTGGGTAACCAGCAGAGGGGCTAATTCATTATTTTACCAATTTAAACAGGAACTTGGAAGAAAAGCATCTGGAGGTCACAGAGCACAAGGACTTTACTAACATGAAGATTTAAAGAAAGTTCAGCTCACACAGCCAGAGATAATCACAAATGTACCCAAGGATTATTAACAATCACAATTACCTGGAGCTATATTATTTACCTGGCTGGTTATTCTGAAGACAACTTGTATGAATAGATGAGCTGAGAGGAGCTCATGAAGTTGTTTTGAAGTGGCTGGCAGAGTCCTTTTGCAATAAATATCTGGGGAAATAGGAGAGGACACCCAAGGCTCCCTGGTCCAATTTCTCACCTGGAAGTGAAAAGAAACTCTGAGTACTCCTCAGAGGAACAGCCCATCCACAGGGCCCCAGCCCCTAGTCCTCATGTTTCCTCCAAGAACCACTTGCCCACCATGGGACCAGACCCGTGTGTTCCAGATAAGCCTTTTGAGAAAACAAAATAGTATGCAGAAGCAGTGTCCATTTTCAGGGGTCCAGTCCTCTAGGGAACAAAGTCCTGGGCCTTTATGACATTGGGCAGCCACTGTCCCTTCCTGATGTCCCCCTTGAAAATCTCTGGCTGCCTATTCCTGAGCTTTGTAGGCTTGTGCAGAGCCATGGTGCCAAGGCATAGGTCTCAGAGGCTGTCTCTTTCCTTGGTTTCCCTTGCAGATCCCCACAACTCCATGCTGTGTGCTGCAGGCTGGTCCTGAACCCAGATCTCTGGCTGAGAGGATGGGGGCAGATGGGGAAACAGTGGTTCTGAAGAACATGCTCATTGGCGTCAACCTGATCCTTCTGGGATCCATGCTCAAGCCTTCGGAGTGTCAGCTGGAGGTCACCACAGAAAGGGTCCAGAGACAGTCAGTGGAGGAGGAAGGAGGCATTGCCAACTACAACACATCTAGCAAAGAACAGCCTGTGGTCTTCAACCACGTGTACAATATTAACGTGCCCCTGGACAGCCTCTGCTCCTCGGGGCTAGAGGCCTCTGCTGAGCAGGAGGTGAGTGCAGAAGACGAGACTGTGGCAGAGTACACAGGCCAGACCTCAGACCACGAGAGCCAGGTCACCTTTACACACAGGATCAACCTCCCCAGAAAGGCCTGCCCATGTGCCAGTTCGGCCCAGATGCTGCAGGAGCTGCTGAGCCGGATCGAGATGCTGGAGAGAGAGGTGTCAGTGCTGCGAGACCAGTGCAACGCCAACTGCTGCCAAGAAAGTGCTGCCACAGGTAGAGTTCGGGAGCTTGCAGCGTGGTCTCAGGAGGGGAAGGAGAGGGCTGAGCAGAGAGGGAGAGTGAACAAGAAGGACCAATGCACTTCCAGCAAAGACACACTCCCAGCAAAACCCTGGCATCTCTTCACACGGTCAAAGGAAAAAAGTGCCTTAGTCTGTAGCTGCCGGTTAATATGTCTCTAAGATCTAAATGCACTTCTTCCCCGAGGGATTCAGTCCAGGGATTTTCTACACTGCATAGCCAGTTTGAAATACATTAACCTGATTTTGGGGGGATGAGTCAGGTAATGGTTCATCGGTTCAGCACAGCAACTTCGATGGCGAGCAGGGAATTTGATGTCTGTCTTCATTCATCTTTGGTTTTCACAAGCTGTTGAATTGATATCTATCCATGTTAACCTGAGGGACTAGAGAATGCAGACGCTCTGTTCACTCAATCACAGCCTTTCTCCCATCTGAGTAGATGACAGTCATTAAAGTCTCGGAGGACCTATCCCCATCTTCTCCAGTGAGATGGAAGTTTTAGTCCCTGCCCCCTCAACAAGCACTCAGAAGCGTATGCACACACACACACTCTCTCTCTCTCTCACACACACACACGCATGCACGTATGCATGCTCTCACACACAACACACTCACACAGCTTAGTGCACCCTCCAAAGGGCTGAAATCACAGGGGGTTTACTTCTAACATTGCCCACCCCTAATTACTAACCCTTACGAGTTATTATCTTTACCTCTCTGCAAGACATAAGTAAGTCTTCAGAGTCAGAATTCCCAAGTTCAGATCCTGAATCTACTGCTTCCTAGCTGATGATCTAAGCAGTTACCTATCTGTGCCTTTCTTTCCTCATCTACAAATGGTGCTAGACTAGAGCAACAAGAAGTTGTTAACAATGAAAGCACCTATTCAGATGTCAGCCTGGCTTCTATAAGTACTGTATAAGCATCAGCTGTTATCAGCTGATGCCAGTGAGTAGGAATTGTATGTGTACCCCTTTGGGCACATCTTTTCTCTCCCAAAAGGTACCTTAGACCCCATGCAATTCAGTTCTTTGATGACAAGAGACATTTGTCTTGAGTTCAAGCACTCACCTCTATAGGGTCCATGATCTCAAGGCTTTCAAGGGATGAAGGCTGGAGGTGGCAGAGTGAAATTTTAACAGAGTCTAGATGGCCTGCAGCTGCAGAGGGGTATCAGACACATTCACCCTGAGACACAGCAAGTCTAGAGGCAGTCACTGAGGACTAAAATATTTCATGGGTTCCTCTCTCATCCTTCTCCTCCCCATAACCAACACTATAAATTAAACAATCTGAAGAACAGAAGAGCAAGTCCAGTTCTACTGTGCTTCAATGACAATGGTCAGGTCAGCTCATCTTTTCAACGAAGCTGAATAGGGGAAAGTCCTAGGTTTCCATGAGCATGGACTCTGCAGCTCAGGAACTTGGGACTTCTATAAGTGAACTTTTTGCCAGCCTTCCACCAGGATCCCTGGCAAATGTGGGAAACATCTGCAAGGAAGAGCTAAGTTAAATAATGTCAGTAAAGTATATTTTCATGGGAGCGGCATGAAGTGGCAGAATTAAACAAGGATGTAACTTACTGACTTCATATCCTCAGGGCCAAGTGCAAAGAAGGATGCCAGCAGGTACTCCATTTGTATTTCTTTAGTATGTTTACTTGAATCATGCTAGGCAGATAAATTAGCCACTGTCATTATCCCATGGTAAGGGCTAGGACAGAGACATGCATAGAATCCCAAAGGGGTCACAGCAAACAGTAACTAAATGAGAGCAAGGTCCTGGGGAGTCTTTGAAGTAACCCTGGTGCTGGGTTTTGATGAATGAACAGAGTGAGTCAGATGGCAGACAGGGAGGGAGCCGGACAGGTTTGTAACATGTAAGACCTTTCTCTGCACAGTGGACTCAGTGCTCAGCCTACACCCCCTTAGGTCCCTCACAATCCCATAGCCAGCACCTGGGCATCCTGGTCAGAGGGCTGTCCTCAGTTTGTTGGAAACTTCTTGGGCTGCCCAAAGAGCGAATGAGGGGCTGGGGGATTCACATGCCCTCAGGGACAGACCTTAACCCACAGTGAAATGTGACCTTCACTGCCCAGAGCGCCCTGCAGAACTGAACCCAAGTGACTCTCCTGGGACTTGGCTTGATAATGCACCTGGGCTTGAGCACGTTCCCTTCCTGATTGTCCATTCTTCCCTACCAGTTTTTTCTGGGAACACCTTCCAATAAATCACTTTTACATGGATCTTTATCAAAGACCTACTTCTAAGGAATCCACCCTAAGACACCTTAAAGGTGAGCTTCTGGAGGACAAGGGATCAGATCTCATTCATCTTTGCCCCTAGCCCTGTGCTAGGCATAGACAGCCACGTTAGGTGAAAATATTTATTTTTATTTTTTATTTTTTATTTATTTATTTTTTTTGAGACGGAGTCTCACTGTGTCGCCCAGGCTGGAGTGCAGTGGCTGGATCTCAGCTCACTGCAAGCTCCGCCTCCTGGGTTTATGCCATTCTCCTGCCTCAGCCTCCCAAGTAGCTGGGACTACAGGTGCCCGCCACCTTGCCCGGCTAGTTTTTTGTATTTTTTAGTAGAGAAGGTGAAAATATTTATTAAATTGGATATGTACCAAACTATGTTGAGCTTCACTCTCAGCAACAGAAATCTGGTCAGAGAATGAGTAGAGAGACCTTTGCCCATACTTCCCCAGCACCATTGACAGGAGAGGCCACTGCTGCTCTTTGACCTTCTCCTTGACCATTCCAGGACAACTGGACTATATCCCTCACTGCAGTGGCCACGGCAACTTTAGCTTTGAGTCCTGTGGCTGCATCTGCAACGAAGGCTGGTTTGGCAAGAACTGCTCGGAGCCCTACTGCCCGCTGGGTTGCTCCAGCCGGGGGGTGTGTGTGGATGGCCAGTGCATCTGTGACAGCGAGTACAGCGGGGATGACTGTTCCGAACTCCGGTGCCCAACAGACTGCAGCTCCCGGGGGCTCTGCGTGGACGGGGAGTGTGTCTGTGAAGAGCCCTACACTGGCGAGGACTGCAGGGAACTGAGGTGCCCCGGGGACTGTTCGGGGAAGGGGAGATGTGCCAACGGTACCTGTTTATGCGAGGAGGGCTACGTTGGTGAGGACTGCGGCCAGCGGCAGTGTCTGAATGACTGCAGTGGGCGAGGACAATGTGAGGAGGGGCTCTGCATCTGTGAAGAGGGCTACCAGGGCCCTGACTGCTCGGCAGGTAGGCAGGGGAACTCTGTGGGGTGTTTGGCAAGGGTGGTCCAGCAAACTAGCTGGATGCCTCCAGTTAACTTGGGAAGAAAGATGAGTGAGAAAGTGAAGTTTAGGCAAAATAATTCTCGATTGAGTTGTACTCATTTGCTTTCCAAGAGAGCTGATTTCTTGAGTCAATAACAATTGATGAGGCAGATTAAAGGGGATAAAGAGTGGAAATAGGAAAAGGTCAAGTTCAGGCTGAAAGCTGGATTGTTACCCCTGAGACTGGGAAAAAGGCAGTGGTAGCAATGATGACAACACTTCATTGTCCTTGAGGTGGGGGAGGGTAGACAGTGAGGTCATGGGACCATCTTAGGTAAGGCCATTCTCTAACTCTGAGGTATCCCAAGTGTTCCATCCGCTCAAAATATCTCCCTCATCAGTTGCCATATTCCAGGAACGCCTTACACAATGCTACTGCAAGAGATGGTGGTTGGTCTGTGAGGCTCTCTGATTATCCTGGAGCTTACAGATTGCAAGATGTTATTAATTTATGAAATGGTTCTAGTGGGGCAGAGTGTTTTTAGACGAGGATTTAAATCTAAATAGAAATAAAGTACTAAGGACTTTGGGTAACAGCTAACATTCTAACAATTAGTACAGAATATTAAAAGAGTATGATTCTGTTCCAGATGACTATCTAGCAAATTAGAACCAACCCTATGTATAGTCTACAATGTCAAAGCTGATAGAAAGATGATGTCCTACAATGGGGATCTAAACCCAACAGAGAGAAAAAAAAAAAAAAACGGTGTCTCATTGGGACTGATTGTCTTTTGGATGCAAATCAGATTATGTTTATTATTTCACTATAGCTCATCCTCTTCTGACTAAATCAGTGACTATTGTGCATACATTTGTTTACATTCTAAACAGTACAGATTAAGTGGTTGGTCCTTTCCATTTAGGGCTCAGAGAGCCCACTGGGATTATTTAAAATAAAAAATAACAAACATTTTAAACCTTCTAATGGAGCAATTTTAGGAATTCTCTGATAAGTCATGTGACATCAGTTGAAGGGGGAAAGCCTGGTAAGCCAGGTTCACCAGCTTTCTGTAAGCCAGAGTTACTCACTCCTACATGGCAGGCAACGTTCCCGCACATTTAACTTCAACTTAAATTATTTTCAAAAATCAATGGTAATAATGAAAAGAAGAACAACAATAATGCACTGTGCTTAGGGAAAAAAATTTAATGTTCCTTATTTTTTTCCATATCCAATTATTTCATTTAGCCTCCCAATTTTGTTTACTGAATTGAAATATATTTCTAAAAATATAGTCACCACACCAATTATCCCAAAGTGAATTTCAAACAGAAATTAAGCCTTATTGTTTCTGAATCCAAAGTCACTAGGCACCTTCTGGGAAGCCAGGCTGATGCATGGCCCCAGTTCCCATCCAGGGGATCAGGCTCCATGAGGCCCCATCTGGAGGACACCCGGGGTCAGTGTGGGCCATCGCTGTGTTAATGCTATTCTGTAGCGCACATTCTTCTTAGTAGACTCAATCTTTGGTGGTCTGGATATACCTGTCATATTCTTGAACCTGCCTTTCTATAGGGATAGGTTCATTTGCAAACAAAATCTTGATCTAATCCAGGACTCACACTGAACCCTCCTGGCTACCCCAGGGAAGACGCAGCAGCTGCTAGCATAGCTACAACTGGGTTGAGTCCAAACTATGAGCACGTTACCTCCGACATGGTACCTCTGTGCTGCTTGAGGAACACTTCAATAGGCCCAGATAAATTAATTTACAGGTTCCCAAAGCATGTGAAGAAGGACAGTTGCATAATCTCCATCTGTTTCTATAGCAACCCTAGAACCACCACTCATTTGCAGGAGGTCTACTCTTAAGGCCTGCTTTTTAAACCAAGTGCTACAGGTCTCTTCCAGAGAAGTATCTAGGTCATTATCTAAAGTGCTACTTTGCTTGCTCTTTGTGAAAAGGCTGTAGGAGAAGGGGCTATTTATCCACTGTTTGACATTCCTGGCCGGGTGCACACACCACAGCACGATGTTCCCATTGCCCACAGGACTGAGGAGAGGAGAGAGAGAAGGGTTAGGAAGGTGAAAACACTGAAAGTCTCAAAATATACTTCCTTATAGGGCATTCTTTTCTCTTTGGAAAGGGCGTAGAAAATAGCTGCCCGTTGTGTGGATTTCATTCTGAGGCCCCCCAGGTCTGCAGCACTTGAGCACAATTGAACAATGTTGCCAAGGTCACTACATTTGACTCCTAGCCTTGATCTATCCTCATAGTGTGCCAAGGGACAAAATCTCAAGACTTCCGCCTCCATTTTCTGCCCATGTACAGATAACAGAACAAAACATTCATGAATATGAGAACTTAAAACAGGCCTTAGAAAGAAGCTTCTCATTTTACAGATTTAAAAAGCAGCAGTCAGTGAGACAGATTTTCCCAGAGCCAGACAGCTAATTAATGGCGGAGTAAGAAAAAGAATCCTGGTCTCCTACCAGCTTCTAGCACTCTTTTATCTTCTCTGGAATGCAAAGTAGAATAGAATTGAAAAATAAAAATTTTAAAGCCACACAGACAAAGAAGTAGCCTTTTGATATGAAAGCTGAGCTCCATCACATGATAAAAAAAGAAAAAAATGAGGTGTCAGAGGTAGGGTGGAAAAGCACATTCAACCATTTGTCCACATCTCTCCCCAGTGATGGTGGTTAGTGCGGGGGCTGGCCAGGGAGCTGGCCAAAACTCCCCCGGAGCCAGCGGGATAAAAGAACCATCAGAGCAGGGTCTTGAGACAATCCAGAAAGCTGTTCCCTGGACTTCAGTCAGACCCACGGAGATTCATCAGTGTCAGCCTCTGCTCTGTCAGGACTGCAGCCAGCCCAACCTTTGGCACCCGAAACCACTTGCTCTTTGGAGTAAGACACATTACGGAACTAATTCCAACTGCTCTCACCACATAAGTGCAACATTTATGCAAGATCTAAAAAGGAAACAGCATGGCATCTTTGCAGATAAGCAACCCTGATTCCTCAAGCCACAGTTTATTCCTCTTTAACAGCCTGCTCTTCCTCAAGTTTCAAAGTTGACACCCCAAAGAAAGTAAGACTAAGAATACTTTGCACTCACCATGAATTCATTGAATTAAGGCACGAGGCTCTTTGATTGTTTGTGGTACAGTTCAATATAATTTTGTTTTATAAGGATTACTGATGCCTAGTGTACATAGCTATGTACATAGCTGCTGCTAAGTTAGAGTGCAAGTAGTGGTGGTCTCCTCCATTGAGCCACCATTGTCAAGACCACTTCCATGAGGAATGACACCAGTTACTGCTTTCTCGGTCAGAAGTGTTGGCAATGTTTACCACCAGGCTCAGGCCTTAAGCTAAGTTGCCAAGATTTTTTTAAAAATCCTTCTGCACCTCTTTTTTTGCTTTAAAATCCCAAAATGCTCTTTTTAGATCACCCTCTGTTGTCAATATTAGCTTTGAAGAAGGAAGCAAAAAGGAATACACTGATTTGTTCCAAATGCCTGAAGAATTGCTGGTGACTTGAAATTTGAAGTGGTCATTTCTGCCACTCTGACAGAAGTCCTGCATAGGAAACCTGGAGTTAATGTGTTGAATCACAGGAGACAGGCACTAGAGAACCTGTTTAAAAAGAATTTTCTTACCTCTAGGATGAGCAGCAGTCTAGAGATCACATCTACTAAGATCATCTGAATTATTCCTAATATAGTTTACTTTGGGAGGCCATGTATAAATGAAAGGAGGCATCTTGTGCAATCTGTAACCTGCTGCCTAAATTGTAGGGGAAAGAATGAAGACTGTAGAAGATCAGGGTTTGACAGTCAGTTCTGCTGTGACACCACTCTGACTTTTGGCACATCCTTAACCTGGGATTCAGCTTCCTCATTGGTAAAGCTGGGATAATTATATCTACATGAACTACCTCATAGGGCTGCTATTAAATATTTTTTTTAATTCTAGTTAGATGGTATATCTGAAAATAGTTTATAGACTGTGAAATGCTACACAAACGTAAAGTGGTGTTGTATATTGGCTAAGAAGTTTTACAGTCATTCTACCTGCATTCTAATCCTAGCTTCTATGTTTGCTGACTGTGTGGTCCAGTTTTGTCACCTATAAAATAGTAGTAATAATGATACCTTAATTCCATAGTGTTGGCGAGAGGATGAAATGAAATAATCTACATAAAAATGGTTAGCATTGTACCTGGTGCATAATAAGTGCTTGGTATAATCATGCAAAATCCTGACAAGTTCTAAATATCAACTCTTCTTCTCATGGCCTAGGAGTCATTCTGTGCGTGTTATACAGGCTGTCCCAAAGATTTTAGTGAAATTCAAAGCTTTAAAAAGGTCAGAAATATAGGTGATACAGTTTATAAAACATCATTTGAAAGTTTATTTAAATTTCATTTATACTTCTTTAGTTTTATAAATTTTAAACCAAAATTTTTAAAATTTTTGTTTCAGTCAACATTTGCCATCCTCAAGAAGCTCTGCTTTCTAGACTGTTTTATTCAATGAATGGTTTTGGGTAAAAGTAATTGAAGCAAATGTCCAGCAGTGCATATATATGCTGCTGATTCTATCCTGTGAGTCTGGGATCTGTTAAAGGTCTCCTTGTGTCTCTGCCTCTGCTGAGGATTTGAGGGTGCATGTGTGAGTACAATGAGACAGCACTCTCCACTCACATGGTCCTGCAAAACACAGCTGGCTTCAGCCTACCTGGTTGTAAAGGGGAAGGGTGAGATTACCCAGGGGAGAAATTCAAAACCTATGACAACGCTTAAACTCATGGAAGCCTCCATTACATATAAATTTATAAGTTAATAATGATCATTTAAATAAATATTGGCTTGATCTTTGATTTAATCTATGGGCAGGTCTAATTACAGACACACTGGAGTTAGCCTCCTAGTTAGTCTAAAAGTCTTAATTATTTAATGGCCACAACACTGGTGAATCTTCATTTTCCAAGACGATACACAAAAGGCTATTTCTATGTGTTTTAACCTTTGGTGACTCCAAGCAATATTTGAGAAATCAGAAGAAAGTAAAGCAAAGTCCTCAAGAATTTTTTTTAATCATCATCATCTCCAAGATTGAGGCTAACAAAAATTAGTTTAACACAAGCTAGGTTTCTTTCAGAACATAAGTGGTCTTTAAAAGGGAAAATTCTACAATAATGGGCTGTTGAGTGTCTTCATCAGGCCATGGTATCCAGGACTTACTGTTTTGGCTTCTCATAATTTGCAAGATAACCAGGAAGGAGTCTTTATTTCCACTTGCCAAATCAGATATTGGCTCCTAGAATAATCTGATGACAATAACTTATTAAACCACCAAAAATTTTGGCCAGTGGTTTGCTGTTAAATATCTAACAACCTGGCTCTCTGAAGGAAAAAAATTTAAAAGCCCTGTTGTGTAGCATTTGCCAGTTTCTGTGATGTAAATACTCTCTCCATGGCCAATTTCAATTACCAACGTGACGTCACTAAACATGGAGCTGGAAACAGATGTGTAGTAGGGTACATTCATAGAATATTTTTGCCAGACAGATAGAGCACACATAAATTACCTGAAAGGTATAGATAATAGTAAAATGTAGTCAAATAATTTGAAAGTGATAAATTTTGAGTATCTATTACCTTTGTTTTTAATATAATTTACTTAAGTATTAGGTTATAAAATTGAATCTTTAGTAATGGCTCTATTCAATGACAGTCTTGAAACGGTCCTGAAAATTTGACAATCAGCCTTTACAAGCCAATAGGAGCTGGCTGCAGTGCATGTTCATGACCTTATAGACATTGTGGTACTAAGCACCAAAAAGACAAGAGCCTGCTCACAAAGGAAGTTACAAATCACTTAAAGTCATTGAGCCCAGCAGAACATATAGACATGGCATAGGGGGTGAGATGTGAGGAAGAAAGTTGAGTCCAGGATGGGGAAGGCAATCCTCTGAGCTCATGCTATCTATGTATTGCCTCCTGGTAGTTGCCCCTCCAGAGGACTTGCGAGTGGCTGGTATCAGCGACAGGTCCATTGAGCTGGAATGGGACGGGCCGATGGCAGTGACGGAATATGTGATCTCTTACCAGCCGACGGCCCTGGGGGGCCTCCAGCTCCAGCAGCGGGTGCCTGGAGATTGGAGTGGTGTCACCATCACGGAGCTGGAGCCAGGTCTCACCTACAACATCAGCGTCTACGCTGTCATTAGCAACATCCTCAGCCTTCCCATCACTGCCAAGGTGGCCACCCGTACGTACCATTTCCCCGTCCTGCTTCATTTTCCTTTTCTCCTACATGAGATCATGGACATTCATGATAGTAGTGTCTTTTCTTAATTCTTCAGGGATGCCTGGAATAGTCATTGCCCTTGAGGGGAAGGGCTAGAGATGTGGCCCATTTAGAAAGGATACATCATTAAAAAGCACTTTCGATTAAAAAGAGTTTCCAAATTCAGGCAGCTTTCATAAATTATAGAACCAAAAGGACAAAAAGTACTTTAATTATAGAGTACTGACTTGTTATAAGCTAGACTCTGATTAGAAGTCAAGGAAAGTATGAGACATCTACAGACTTTGAATCAGTTAGAGATACAAAACAAGGAGATATGAACTAGTACCTCTAAGAAGTAAGTGCTAAATGGTATGTTCTCGACCGTAAGTGTATAGCAAAGTGAGAAAAAAATCGTATTTAAAACCACAACTGACAACATCCCCTTCTCCTGATAGAGAAGTGGCATAATTTCCTCCTGGTCTTTTGTTTAGCAAAATATCTTAATAGTTCATTTTAGTTATAAATGTTGAAGCCCTAGAGCATAGTTTAGAAGGATTCACAGAGAAGAGAGAGAGATGGAGACAGAAAACAATCTAAACTGCTCTCCATAAGAAATGAACAGTTTTTTTACACATAATGGAAACTTTTGTGGGTGTGTATCTGTATTTTGTGCATGTTCAAGCATAGAAAAATATAAAAGATTGCATACCAATTATTAACACTGACTACATCAAAGAGTAGAATAAGAAGGAAATAGGAAATTATTATTATATTTTTCTATATACCCCTCTGAATTCTTAAATTGATACAATAAGCCTGTTTTAGTTCAAAATTTCAAAAGCCAGGCAGAAGAATTTAGACAAGAGAAGTTCTCACCACCCCAAGTCTACTGCAAAACCTGCATGCACACAAATGCCTGTGTGCCTTATGTGGAAACTCTTCAGAGAGATCATGAGAAAGGGGCTGTATCTGATTAAAATCCAGGAAGACAGAAGAGAACATTCACAGGAGATGAGGTATGAGTGATACAGAGATTTTTAGCAGTAACAAGAAACTGGAACAAGAAGTGACCATGAAAACATAAGCCCTCTAGAATTCAGACAGCCCTTGGGCCAGTAAATAGGACTTACCACCAGATAAGGGGTAAGAGATTTGAGTCCATTTTGTGTAGATAAGATGGTATTTGGGTAGCAAATACCACGAAAGTTCAGAAAAGGAAAAGGCCAAGGTAGAAAGAGTTAGCCTTGGAATCTTCATGGAAGCTCCAGGACTGAATTGAGCTTTGAAGGATGCAAGGATAGAGACAAGCAGAGGGGAAAGAATTTAAGAAGTCATCTTGTCCCCTTGCTTTTCAGGTGACAGAAATTCTGTTACAATTTTGGACTCTGCTATAAGATGAGTGCTGAATCTGTTAATATGCCTATAATTATCTCTGTTTATATTTGACCATTTTTTAAAAAAATTTTCTGGTGCCTGAGAACTGGTTTTAAATATCTGCAATGATTGTGCAGAGAGGCAGGTCACCATCTGCCGCTTTTCCCACCTTGCTCCGGGATGAGTCACCACCCTAAGTGCCTGGCCTAACTCCCAAGCGTCTACTCTCTGATCCACATGCACGCGCAGTGATGAGGTTTTCATCTCCTGTGGCATTTATTATGCCAATTCAGGGCATTCCCTCAGGCAAGCTCCCAGGTGACAAGGACAAGATCATGTAAACCACCTGACACACCTTCAAGTGGGTTCACAGTCAGCCCTGCCTTCCAACCAAGAAGTATGAAAACGCTTCCAAACAGGAAGGATAAGAAAATCTGTCCTTTTTCCAATGGGAATAGCCCATGAGAGGCAAAGCTAAAATGGGAGCAGGCTTCCTGGAGAACTGAGAAAAGTCATGCTGTCATATTTCAGGGCTAATAATTGGAACTCCATTAGGATAAGCACACTTCCATCTCACAAAACCTGTGCATGTGTATGTGTCTGTGTGGTTGGGGAAGAAGGGGTGGTGGGAGGAAAAGAGGGAGATACACGAAATGAAAAATTCAGACCATCCTAGGCTTACTGATTTGAGCTAAACAAAATACTCTCAATGTGCATCAATGATCAAGGAAATCACTCTAGTATTAATTCTGAAATTGGTTTGCTCCACACCTTTAGTTAGCTTTCTCTGTGCCTCCCTTTTCCTGTGTGCAAAATGACAACACTGATAGAAGCCATCATAGTGCCTCCCGAGAGTGCTGTAAAGCTTCTAAAGATACTGCTCCAGTCCTCTGAAAAAGGCACTATATTATATATGAAATGCCAAGATCTGCCACATTAGTAAGAAAGGGAAAATGATGTCTGCATTTTAATAGTAACCTATTAATGTAATAAAAAACATTAAAATTATTTCTATATATTGTGTTTAAGTTAACTCGTGTATTCCATCAACATCGAGCAGTAGGGCCACAGTGGGATGGGTAGATCCTGCACCTGGGACTCACTGTGTCTGGAGTAAGATTGGGATTGTCCACCAGACACCACCATGCCCATGGCGTGGAGGGAGTTCGCCAAGACAAAGCATCAGGCAATGCTCTCTGTCCCAAGGGTTAGCCATGACATTGTCACCCACATTGCTGTTTTCCAGATCTCTCCACTCCTCAAGGGCTACAATTTAAGACGATCACAGAGACCACCGTGGAGGTGCAGTGGGAGCCCTTCTCATTTTCCTTTGATGGGTGGGAAATCAGCTTCATTCCAAAGGTAACACTCACCTGTTAGACTGTCAGACAGACTTATTTGGAGTATTTGTACCTTTAGCTTGGAATCAGGGGCAGCAAGGAAGGCGCTACCCAATATCTCTCTCCATGCCATTAAAGACACAAAATGGCATGTTGTGGGTGTCTGGGATATAGAACATTTCTGTGACAAATATGTGGTAATGACCCACTGACAACAGTAACTCCAATCATGGCACCCTGACCTTGCAGAACAGAGGATGCAGGAAGCAGCCACCAGCTCCAGCTCCCTGCTGAGATAACTCTAGGGCCTGATTAACCATGGTTTTGGTGAGTGTGAAATCCAGACCCTCAAAAAATTGAGGCTTCTCTTTAGAACATAAGAAAAGCCAGACTGAATCAGTTACATAATCAGTCAAAAGCTTCATTCTGTGCAGAGAGATGCACCAGAGAAAAGTCAGCTTGCGTGGCATCAATCTCTAAAGGTTACAGACATGACACAAAGACACCTTGGCTCTCCTGGATTACTCATAATAAATTTGTAACCTATTAATTTAGCAACTTCTTTTATTAGTCTATGACTTTTAAAGTATCCTAAGATTCCTTTCTACTCTTTAAGGCAGTATTTCTTTATTTTCTTAATTCTAAAACTAACTTTTCCGAATTGCCAGAGGTGCATGCCTGGCTCCAGATTTCCAGAATTTGTTGACCCTACCAGTGTCTTCCCTAACTGTACCACACATGAGGATATAAAGTTCAATCAGACTCCTTCCCTCTGTCTTTATTCTTCAACATCAAAGAACATTTTTTAGCCATTCATCAGACTTAATGACAAACGATACATTTTTGGCTAACAAGACTATGATTTCACCATTCTTTTACTCCAAAATTCTTAGAGCCGTGAACTGTTAGAATTACAAAAGACCTTCAAGTTCACAGGGTACAACCCCTCATTTTACATCTAGTTTAGTTTAATGTATAGAGACTACGATTCAGAAAACTTGAAGGACCCCTCATTTTACATCTAGTTTAGTTTAATTTATAGAGACTGTGATTCAGAAAACTTGAAGGACATCATACAACTAGTTGGTGACAGGCTTAAAATGAGTACCTGAGCCTCCACCTCCTATCCCAGGGCTCTATTCACTAAACCTGTATGCCCCATTCTCTTATGTGGATACAGTCATATCATAGTCACATTCACAGCAAGGTAAATATATCTAAACAGACATCTGTACAAATATGTCTTATTTAAGTTAAAATGATAAATGAAATATGGCAGGCGATTGAGTTATATCACAATTGGAACAATCAAGTCACCTTGTTGCTCAGGAAGAAAAAGTTATGCCAGGTTCTACTGTTACATGTATCCAATATGTAAAACTCTAATTAAAAGAGAAGCTGACCAGGGAATACCAAGGCCAAATGCATGGCCACATGGTTTAATAACTGTTGTGATCTGTAGGTTGAGGCCACTGGGGGGCATTCATGACACTGATTTATAAGAGTATGGCTATAAATTACATATAAGGCACCCTGGGTACCATAAATAGAGGCCAAAGAATAGGGGAGAATGGCAGTGCCCTCCAAAAAAGGCCCTCTTGTCTCCTCCACTTCTAAGGACACTCATAGAAAGTATATGGAGAGAAAGAAAGAGGGAAAGATAAGATAGAAAGATAGATAATAAATAATAAATTCTAGATTCAATCTTGTGAAGTTACTCTTTCTCATTGTCTCTTCCCTCTTGTCTCCTTCTTTGCTTCTTGTTATTCTTTTTCCAAGCTTCCTTTTTCCTTTCTTTGTACTTCGTGTTTGGTTGTCTCACTGAGTCCTAATTCATCGAGGTGGAGGGGAAACAAGACATTGACAGATTCACACTGAATGTAACACCATGAGAAACTCCAGATATAGCAAAATATTAGCTCTGGCTCATAAACAATTATCTCATGGCAATGTCTTAGTTTGACATGTGTTGTGTGTGTATATAAAGATGTTTACACACAAACACACATGACTATCCTCTTCTAAATAGCCAGAGGCATGTTCATTACGATAAATGCCAAAAAGCTCTGATGAATGTTAACCGTAACCATCAAACATTTGATCATTGGCAAAAGCCAGTCTGCACCACCTCATGACTAATTTTTATTGGCAAACTCAGCAAACTCAGGAGAGCTGAAAGAAATGTTCCTAAAAATTGACCCTCCATTTGCCAAATCCTCATAGGGTGGTGTCTTTCTTGTGGAGTCCATGGGGAGTTATTTCTGGCCCCAGATACTCAGCTGTCAGCAAGGAGGAAAGAGACTTCTCCCTATTTTAAATTCACAGCCCACAATTAGTATTCCACACCTTTATCTTTCTCTCATCAGATTTCTTTCCCAGTGACTTTTCTCTTTTGCTTTCTCTGCTTCTCCCCACTGTCCAGAACAATGAAGGGGGAGTGATTGCTCAGGTCCCCAGTGATGTTACGTCCTTTAACCAGACGGGACTGAAGCCTGGGGAGGAATACATTGTC
Organism: Colobus angolensis palliatus; assembly: GCF_000951035.1. Taxonomy (NCBI): domain Eukaryota; kingdom Metazoa; phylum Chordata; class Mammalia; order Primates; family Cercopithecidae; genus Colobus; species Colobus angolensis. The sequence continues at coordinate 5,936,608 of NW_012119487.1, read as the reverse complement.
AATGTGGTGGCTCTGAAAGAACAGGCCCGGAGCCCCCCTACCTCGGCCAGCGTCTCCACAGGTGAGTGCCTCCAACCCTTCTCCCTAGAGCTGCCTACTAGGTCACTCGGAAAAGAACCACAGAATTCCCCAAGGAGTGCAGAGACAAAAGAGGTGCTAGAATTTCTCCCAGAGCTGGGACAATTCTGGTACCTGGCAATGGAGCTACTCTACCAGATGCTTAGCTCATCATCTTCTTTATTACTCATCCTTACAAGCACTGACATCTGGGAGAGTGTTTCATGGAGACAATTCTTTTTTAATATTTCCATTATATTTATTCTGATCTTACTCATGAAGAAGCCTCATTTGTCAGCCCCTGGTGTCAATGAGCTTTGGAAGCAGCAAGAGCTGACTCACTCTTACCTGTGATGATATTTGGAGAAAGTCATCTGAACCTTCCCAAACCTCAATTTATTTTACAAGATAAGCAAGAATAATTTATGATAAACAAGAGTACCTCCTTCATTAAGTTAATATGAGGATGGAATTAGATAAAGCACACAAAGCGATCAGCTCTGTGCTGATGAGAGTGAGTGCTCAATACTTGGTATACACACATATACTCCGAACATACTCAGAAGTGAAAGTGGTGGAAACAAGTCATTCGAAAGTGAGGAGGTATGGGTTGGGTCACTGTTCAAGGTGATGGCTTAAGTCTATTATTATTTCATCCCACAGTTCACCTCATTCAAGGTTATTATATTTCCAGGATTGATTCATTAAATTGTCATATTTTGCCTTATTGTTTCCTTAGCTAACAAAGAATGTTCAACTTCAATGCTGTAAATTAGCTATTGTAATGTATCAATGTGTGTCCTCACCAAGTATGTCTTGAAAGTTATACATAGCATCTGGCATAAGTTTTGGTTCTTGTTTTATTGTTGATGGAGCTGAAACTCACTCAGAGGCTAAGCAACTTTCCCTGTCAGTAACAGAAATGGAGATAGGTGACTATTGGTACAGCTTTATGTGTTTTTCATAAACAGAAATTGATGTACCAGAAAGCCCGTTTTAAATTCAGGACAAAAGGCTGAGTTGACCAGAAATGAGACCCACAACACAATGTAATGAGACTACATTTACAGATTAGTGATTCATGCTCCACTATTGAATACAAACCAAACAAACAGCATCAGGTGCCGAGGCTTAAGCTCAGCTTAGAAAACATTGGTTCAGAACTATTGTGGTAGTAGCTTGTGTTCCATTAATGCACCAAGGTTCTATGGCAGTGCCTCAAGGCTAGAATCCAGTGGAGAGCCGGACCTCTAATTACTCTTTCTTCCATGCCTCCAACCAGGACAGCTCCACTTTGATCTGTTTTATATTTTGTACATCCAATTAAGATTTTTGTCCTTTAAAAAAAAAGCTTACCACCCAAAAAGCTTTCAAACCATTGTCTAATCCAAAAAGTATGTTTTAGAAGAAACTCTGATCCAGAGTATGTTTTTTAACCATAAAACCTAAAGTGCTCTGTAGGAATCCCTCCAGAAGGCTGGTGGCTGAGGTTTTCCACAGCTCTGTTCCCCAAGGTTATGCTGTAAACTGAAGAGTTGACATTTCATAACTTGGGGGCAGAAAGGTGTGATGCTCTTGCTCACTCACCATATAAAAGTCACAACAACACTGCTATCACAAAAGACAGGTTAACAAGAGAAAGCATAACAAATTTATTTAATCAAAGTTTCACGTGATACAGGAGCCTTCAGAAATGAGGACCCAAAGACGTGGGGGATATTATCTGTTTTTACGCTTAGGTTTGAGGAAGAATGGACAGCCATGTAGAAATGTAAATGGACAAATGGCTATAATCCAATGGTAATAGTCTAAAGGGGAGACCTAGCAAGGCCTGTCTGCTCAGATTCTTCTTGCCCTCTCTGTGAAGCATTTCTTCTCCACCTCCTCGATGGGGCAGGACCCCACTGGAATGAGGGTCCTCAAAGGAGAAGGGAGGAGGGAAAAAGTGACCTTTCTAGGTTTTATGGCTTGCTTTGGGGAAGAGGAGTTCTAGTTTCTATGACCTGCCTTGAGGAAGAGAAATTCTGATTTCTGTGAATCACTTCAAGGGGAGAAGAAGGGTCAGGAGACGGGAGGACTGCAGATGGTCAGAAAAACCTTGCTTGCTTCTGGGGCTGTTTCCGAAGCTCTTTCATTCCTCTTTAATTCAAAGCACTCAGCACACCAAGGTGCCAAACTTTGGGGTGTCCTGGGATGAGCCCAACAATAGCAGGTGCTTCTCCTCTTCTGATATGAAATGTTTCAAGGTGTCCAAATTATTCCTGTGATTTGATATTAAGAAAGTATTAGTAAAAGACAAAAGGCTAAAAGGAGAAGATGGTTCATAAGAGGATAGAAAATGTTGCAGTTGAGGAATGTTTTTCTCCTAGAATATTGAGAGATCATAGAGAAGGTAATCCAGCCTTGCCTTAGTCTTATAGTCAAATCACATTCTTATAACATTTGCAGTATTTTTGGGTTTGGCAGTTCCTTAAGATTAAAATTAAAATTCCAGATCTAGAAATTTGTGGTAAAGCTAGGCAGAATTATTTTCATTTAAGAAAGAATGTCCTTAATATTTTGGCATCATCTACAGAATCATGAAGAAATGGAAAAACATTTATTCTAGTTTACTTTTTGAGCAGGGGTTGTGTTTGTTTAGACATTAGGACCAAAGCTGAAAGCAAGTTGATACCTCCTTGATTGGAATGGAACATTGCTACCAAGTGGCCAACCAAAGGGCAGAATCCAAGAGTGGCTATGAAAAAGACGGTTGGCTCCCAGTCCTGTGTGCTGTTTTTAGGAAACGATTGTTTAATTATTTCCTTCTGCTAAGGGCTGACCTACACCAACCCCCTACTGTGAAGCTCTGTGTCCTCGTCAGGCACTCAGGCTGCCTTCTTCTAGGCAGGCCATTTTGTGAATGCAAATTACAAGACCTCCCACAGCTAAAGCCCTTTGTGCTACATAATCACATTTGAATATGTTCAATCCATTATGATTAGGGTTTTCTGGATTTAAAGAGTTGAAGGACAAAAGTCTTTTGTGGTCAGTTGCATTTCCCTGACACCTTTTTTTTTTTTCCCCCAAAAAGCTACAGTTTATTGAAATGCTTCCCCTTCTTTCTCATGGATAAAGAAGATTTTCCATTTATTTCATTTACTCGACACACATTTACTGAGTATCTACTATGCTTCAGATATCAAGCTTACACAGCACCTAGGAGGCCACTTCCCCCATTTCATAATTAAGTTAGATTAAATGTAAAAGGCCTAAGTTATCTAAAACCACCAAGTGCAACACGCTGAAAAGAAGCTGGATATATTCTGTTAAATCACATTACTACCTCAAATATGAAAACCAGGAGTTCATTTTAACTCCAAACCAGGTGGCACCCAAGTGGTCTGGTGATTTTCATTTTAGCTAGTGCTGGACCAAGAGTCCTAAGCAGCTTAAGAGAGAACAGGACTAGGCTAAGACCCAGAAAGAGGGAGGAGTACCCAAGGGAAAGGCTCAACCTTGCAAAACTGAGAGGCTCAAGGTCAGTCTAAGACAGTCCTGAGGGAGAAACTTCATTTTGGAGACAGAGTAGGAGGTGGGCCAGAGTGGACTGGATAGAAACAAGTCTTAGTCAAGGCTCTCCAGTAACGAGGAAGAGAGACTTACTTAAACCAGCTGAAGCAGAGTAGAAAATTTACTGGAAGGACACAGAGTGTCTCATGGGAATCCCAGGGCCAGAAATGCATCTGGGCCTCACAAAAGACTTGCACCAGAAAGTGGAACAACAAGAATCAAATTATTCCATATATTTTTCTAGAAACTCTGAATGGCCACTGGTTTCCCTCTCCCTCTCTCCTTTTCTCCCTCTTTCCCCTTTTCTCCAGATCAAATGGTTTCTATATCAGTATCAGAATGGTAGAAAATGGCCACACCGGCTCTGGCTCTGGCTCTGCATGGTCCAACACAGGCTAATTAGAGAACCAGAGTTCTGGTTTTAGCTCCAAATCCTTAAAGAATATTAACGTTAATAATCAGCTCCAGCCAGAAGGGTTAATAATTGGCTCTAGCCCCAATAATAAATGAAAACATGGAGGCAAGAGCATGTTGGCCATGCAGACATCCCATGAGAAGTTGAGAAGACCGTTTCCTATTCTCCTCACTTGGCTGTTTCTTTTTCTTTCTCCTTCTACATTCCCTCACCTCCCCATTATCTAATTCAGTATGAACAGAACCTCAAGTGGGTGCTGGAGTCACAGGTGGTGGGCCCTGCAGGAAATCCACCAGCTTTCCAGGTGTTGCCCTGACCTGCACAGTGCCAGAGGCTAGTGCTTATGAGGGACATACACTGGAGAACCTGGAAGAGGTGACTGTAATGCCCTTCTGGTGTAGAAATATGCCAGAACAGATGGAGAAAAATGACCCATAAGAGGCTATTCCAAAGCTGGGGTCCTTTTTATCCTTTTATCCAGAGGAGCAAGTTTACCCAGAAGGCATGTTTCATGTCCTCAAATGCAAGTGTCTGTTGGTTTTTAAATGGTCTTAGTAACTGTGTTGACTGGGCTGTTAGAGTGGCTGAACAGGGACATCTTTTGAATATTCATTATGACCTCTTTGGCAACCAAGCTGGAAGTCTTGGATGTTTAGGCCGTCTGGTCATTTCCTAGGTCTTTCCTCAGGGCTCAAAGAAGGTGAGAGCTGAGTGGCAGAAACATGCCAGAAACCCAGTTCTCAATTCTCTGTCCCATGACCTCCAGAAAGAAACAGGGCCGACTCTTTCAAGCCAGCAAGTGCCCTTCCCCTGCTCAGACTGGGAAGTGCCATCACCTGAAAACTACAGCCTGGTAAAAGAACAATTAGACCAAAATTCAGGGGAACCAAGGCAAACTGCATGTCCTCAGGAAAGATACTTCATCTTACTGTGTCTCATTTTCCTCATCTGTAAAATGCAATAATAATACCCATCCTCTCTCTGACTGACCAGACTTCCATAAGGAGGAAAAGAGAGAGCTGACGCCCAAGGTTTATTTCTCACTCAAACTTTTTGTTCTATTTGATCCTTCTCATTCAGTCATTGACGGCCCCACACAGATCCTGGTTCGAGATGTCTCTGACACCGTGGCTTTTGTGGAGTGGATCCCCCCTCGAGCCAAAGTCGATTTCATTCTCTTGAAATATGGCCTGGTGGGCGGGGAAGGCGGGAGGACCACCTTCCGGCTGCAGCCTCCCCTGAGCCAATACTCAGTGCAGGCCCTGCGGCCCGGCTCCCGCTACGAGGTGTCAGTCAGTGCTGTCCGAGGGACCAACGAGAGTGATTCTGCCACCACTCAGTTCACAACAGGTAAGGCTGTGGTGGGGGAGAGAGGCACAAGGAGGGAAAGAGGGGTGGAGTCAGCCGGTGGTATCATCACAGCAAGAGGGGTATTAGGAATGAGGCGAGGTGTGTCAGAGCATCAGCCTTGTCACAGACACTGCGAGAAGGAAGTGAGAGATGTCCAGCGTAGAGAAAAAGCAGCACGCCCTCACTAGGAGAGGAAAACTAGCTTCTCATCCTACCTCTACTGGCAGCTAGATCTGTGCTTGATATAAATCCTTCCCCACTATGGGCCTCAGGTTTCCCGTTTGTAAAATGACAAGGTTGTCTTGAACACATGCAAGCATCTGTATTGCTAGTTCAAATGGCAATTTTGTGAGAATTCAGGAAAGGTGTCTCTTTTTCAAGACACATTCTTACCATTTGCTGAAAATTATAAAAATTCTATGAACCTACAATGACTACACCACCATGATGGTGTGCATTGGCATTATGCCAAGCCCGATCTGTACAACTCTAAGCAGACCTTCTGACCAATTCTGTGATTCACCCTGTAAGTAATGGCAGTAAGGCTCATATGAGGCTGGTTCTCACAGATAGGAAGTTAATAAAGCCCATGTAAAACCTGCCTTGCTATGGTGACCACCCACCCCCACATTCTCAAGGCCACTGGGACTCTTAGGGCTTTGCCAACAGTTGGGAAAGGCCAGACCTCAGGGTGACTTGCTCCCTGACTTTCTCAGTGCCCATCAGTCTGGCCAGCTAGTGGGCTAGTAGGACAGGCACCATCCAAAGGATGGGCTTCCTGGCACCCTCATTAGGTAAATAAGGGCCTGTGATCAGATTAGTGATTGTGTCTCTCATCTGGATTCTCAGTCTCATCCTCTTTGCCTTGGGGTGGTCACATGTCAGATAATATCTCTGCCAACTCCAAGTTGACCCAGGGATCAAACTGATAACATCTGTAAGATCTAAGACCAGCATCTTCAGGTGGGGTAAAGTTGAAGAATCACTAATTCAAGAATTCTACCTTAGATTGTGGCATAAGAGCCTGCCACAGAATGGAATGAGTCCAGGGTTTTCAAGAAGATTCAATAAATAAATAACACCCCTGTGCTCCACTGGGTTTAAAATCAATTGATAAACTGGCAAAAAGTGAAACAGATGGACACCAAAATGTCCCCTAGATTGCAGCATGTAACTTAGCGTCATGGCCAGATCGGTTTGCAAACTGGATGGCCACTGTGGACCTGGGCAAGTCTCTCCATATGGCAGAAGTTGGGAGACTACCCAGGTTAGGACTTACAGCATGGAGGAACAAGTAGAGGCCTGAACACTTGGAACAGCCTGTCCCACAAGAGAGGGGAACAGAAGGGCAATACCCAGGTCCTGCTGCAAAACTCACCATTTAGGTAAGCTCATTTTCTCCAGCAAAAGGGAGACAAGAGCCTAGGAAACATCAAGGGCGGGGAAGAGCTTTCCCGTTAAAAAGGAGCAAATGCAGACACTGACAAAATGCAGAAGGCAAGGTTTGATTCTGAAAAATGCTCTTTCAGGTTTTCTCTCCAGCTCCTGGGCTAGATGCCACCCTCTCACCCAGGGGGTGCACAGTGGGATTTTTACTGAACATATCTTGGGATCCCGAATGACCAAATGTGCACCTTGAAACAATGAACTAAATTCTGCCCATTTCTTTTCCCTTCTGTTTCCTCACTTAACCAAAGACGTTCATGTCCCTTCTTGGTTAATTCTAGGTCGGCTTCTCATTTCCCACCTCCACAATACCACTTGCTCAGGGGGGTGGTATTGTCTGTGGACAACGAGTCCTGCATCTTTTTCTTAATTTCAGGATAGTTTTGTTTGAAAAGTGGTTTCTTTGTGCTCTGCTCTGATAAGGAGTTTGAAGCGGCAAAAAAGGAGAGGAGAGCTCTTAAGAAGCGTGATGAAAAACAAATTCTTGATGTTCAGGTCGACAAGATGGAAGCAGGATTGGCTGGTGGCCCAGGAAAATTCCGATCAAGACAATTACATTCTGCCTCCTAGGAGCTCCTCGAGTTTCAGTTCATTGCTACATGGTTTTCTGTTTCCGGTTGCCTGGTGGATTGGCAGCTGTCAGGCGGCTGACTTCTCAATACAGCCTCAGCCTACACCTCAAATATGCTCCCCTCTGCTGGAGGAGGGTGAGGGGAAAGAAGGGATGAGGAGATGCAAACAGCATTGCAGACAGATTCTCCAGGCCTGGTTTGGCACGTGCCAGTTAAATGATGAGAGGGTACCCAGACCCTCGCGATGAGGCCCTCAGTCATTTCAGAGCTCCGCTTAAATTCAAATTAACCAAAGTGCTTTTCCAGGTGATGGCTCCGACACTAGGAGTGCACTAATTGCACAGGCAATTAAAGCAGAGATTTGCTTCCTGCATGGTGAGTAGGATATTTGCTTGGGTCTTAGAGCTGTTCTGAAAGAGGAAAGAACCCTGAACAAAGCACACTACAGCCTGTGATTGGAGAGAAGCCAGCCCAGAAAACCCAGAGGCCAATCTCCAAAACCCCTCCCTGCCCTCAGCAGCTCTGGTTTCAGTTGCCCTCAGGAGGGAACTCCTGGCACCATTTCTCTCCTCTGGAGGCCTTCTCTTTAAGCAGATCCCTCAAGGTTCCAAGCACCAGGGCATCTGGTCAACCAGAGGCTGCTGTTTTGACCTGAATACTCCAGATTTCTCTTTATTGCTATTATAGATTGAATTGTGTTCCATAAAAAGACATTGAAGTCCTGATCCCCATACCTGTGAATGTGACCTTATTTGTATATTGGGTTTTTGCAGATAATCAAGTTAAAATGAGGTCATTAGAGTGGGCCCTAATCCAAGATGACTATGTCCTTATGGAAAGGGGAAATTTGGGCCCAGAGACAGACATGCCCACAAGAAGAATACCATGGTGAAGTTGAAGGCTGAGATCGGAATGATTCTGGATTCTTCCATAAGCCAAGAAACGCCAAAGATCACCAGCAAATCACTAGTAGCTAGGAGAGGCATGCAACAGATTCTCACTCACAGCCCTCAGAAGGAAGCAGCCCTACCGACACCTTGACCTATTGTCTGTGAGACAATTTTTTTTTTTTTTTTTGAGATGGAGTCTTACTCTGTCGCCCAGTCTGGAGTGCAGTGGCATGATCTCAGCTCAGTGCAACCTCCGCCTCCCAGGTTCAAGCGATTCTTCTGCCTCAGCCTCCCAAGTAGCTAGGACTACAGGCACCTGCCACCACGCCCAGCTAATTTTTTGGATGTTTAGTAGAGAAGGTGTTTCACCATGTTAGCCAGGATGATCTCGATCTCCTGACCTCATGATCTGCCCGCCTCGGCCTCCCAACGTGCTAGGATTATAGGTGTGAGCCACCATGCCTGGAGAGACAATAATTTCTATTATTTAAGATACCCAGTTGGTGGTGCCTTGTTCTGGCAGTCCTGGGAAACTAATAGGAACATCCAAGTCCCAACAGTTCAAGCTCATACCTGCTTGGAAGTGATGCCACTCTAGGACTCTTCAGGAAGTTCTTTCACAGTTTCAAGCTGGATGGCACTTGTACCTCAACCAAGAATCTGGCTGCAAAGAGCAGAGTAGGGCTTCCTGCTCATACAAGGCCAGCACCCTCACTCAAAGCTATCCTTTTTTCTGCACCTTCTCACCCCAACCATTCTCAATGCTCCACAGCTGAAATACTTAACAGGACTTTTCTAAAACTTGATGTATGTTTATTGAACACCTACCAGGTGCCAAGAACTATTCTAGGCACTGAGGCTACAGAATAAACAGATAGACAAGATCCTGGTTCACATGAATTACATTCCAGTGGAGAAACTGGACACGGCAGAAGAAAATAAACACCCAAAATTATTTTGATTATGAGTACTATGATGAAAAGTGAAATGAATGATACAGAGGCATGACCATGTTGAATCGAGTAGTTTGAAAAGGCTTCTCTGAGAAGGTGACGTTTTAACTAAGACCTAGATGACCTAAGCCATGTGAGGATCTGGAGAACATTTCAGGCAAAGGCAGAAGCCAGTGCAAAGGTCCTGAGGTAGGAATAAGCTTGATGAGTTTCAAGAGTAGAAAAAAAGCAATATAGCTGGAGCACAACGAATAAGCATAGAAGTCGTACATGGTGATATCTGAGAAGCAGGCAGGGCTGGATCACACAGAGCCCTGCCAGCCACAATTAGGAGTTTGTAACAGGAAGCAACAAAAAAGTTTTAAGCAAGGGAATTACTTAATCTAATTTATGTTTTAGAGACTAGACATGTCTATTCTATAGTCTCAAGTCTCTCCACACGACCCCCACTAGACATCTGGCTTTGCCTTGCTCTTGACTGACTGACATTGCAGAGAACAGCTCAGCTCCCACCTACAGGGGTGCCCTCAGTGGCCGCTCTCTCCTAGAGGTCAGACTTCAAGGCCAGAGGGAGCAAACAATTTCACTTCATCCTAGCTCTAACAACCGTCTTTCTAGACCTCATTCTCAGGATTGACTTCTCTCAGGATCATTGACATTGGAGGTGTCTGGTCCCTTCAGAGACAACACTGCCCCTTAATCCACAGGCCACAACCGCTATGATCAAAAATATGAAAAAAAAAAAAAAGAAAGAAAGAAAAGAAAAGAAAAGAAAACCCCAAAGCATAGTCTAACATTTCCAAGGCTTGGGTTTTTAGTTGTGAAGAGCACTAGGTAGAAGTCTCAACCTTAACCCTAAACCTAAATTAATTTTGCTCCAGTTCAGTTTGAGCTGCACACCTCAAGCCCAATCCAGTCCCTTTGCCCAGCCTCTCCTCCTGCATGAAATTTAGGGGCATACAATGCAGGGGCAAGTGTTCCTCCACATGCCCATCTATCCAAGCGCCTCTCTCCATCCAACTGCTAGAGAAATAGCACACATAACACATCAAGAATACATAGTATCTGGCAAGCTAAAGTACAGTGAGTGAGGAAACATTTCTCAGGAAAACAAGCTGCAGAGACATAAATCTGCTAAAAGATTCACCCAATTTACATCGCTAAACAGAACACTACTCACTCCGAAGCCTCTGCACTCAGATTGATTCACGACATTTCAGTCTTCCACAAGAACAATTGGTGGAAACTTGTCTTGCATTTGCAAATTAAAACAGTCCACTCGAGGTTTTCACAGAACGAATGGCTAGTTCACTCCAAAGTTAAATTCAAGTGTCAAAGGCAAGAACTATTTTAAATGTTTTAAGTGACAGTTGTTCTGGGCAGCACGTTATTGCACTGTAAGTTGTTTATGCTGTTTCTGCCCAAAGAAGCTTGAAGAGATAGCCAGCCCTGGGAGAAAAAAAGCAGTGTCCCCGTGGTCTTTTTGTGGCAACCCCAGAGAACAAGCATTGGGGTTGATGGAACTCAAGAAAAGCTTCAGCGGCAACAGGAAGCCAGCCCAGGCCTTGGGCACCTATTTTTGTACAGGGCATCATGCTGTGTACTGTCCATGGATTGCCTAATCCATGCAACAACCTGAAATGTTGGTATTATCTGTCCCTTTTACAGAGGTGGCCATCAAGGCCAAGCAGGGTTAAAAGACTTGCTCATGGTTCCATTACCAAAGATGTCAGAGCTGGGGATCAAACTGAAGTCTGACTCCAAAGCCTATATTATTTCTGCTACATCACATCATCCATGTATGTCTTACCTTTATAGCTGTGTTTATTCAGGTAAACACAGAGGAAGGCACCTTACACTTCAAAAGCTTGAAATCAACAGTCTTTTTGTTTAGCAGTCAAATTTGATATTGTTCTATTCCATCTCCATCACTCGGGAGCTGGCTCTGATTTTCTCCTACTAGGGTTTCCCTTGTTTTGTTTTTAAGCTTATGATGTTGGCTGGTTTATAGAATGCCACTGGAACTCTTGAATGGAAATGGGGGAAGCATAAAGTGTATTGATCTTCAGCTCCCAAGTATCACTCTAACCTGCCCAAGGAATTTGTCATGGCAGACCAAAAAGCTAAGGGTAGCCACAGTGTTCACTCAAATGTGAGCCAGAGGGTCAGGGGGAGTGGGCTGTCACCACCAGTCTTTTCAGAGTTCAAGATACACCACAAATGTACATTACATTATCATGTGTGATGTTGGTGATGTCTGTCTATTTGTAGAGATTGATGCCCCCAAGAACTTGCGAGTTGGTTCTCGCACAGCAACCAGCCTTGACCTCGAGTGGGATAACAGTGAGGCCGAAGTTCAGGAGTACAAGGTTGTGTACAGCACCCTGGCGGGCGAGCAATATCACGAGGTACTGGTCCCCAAGGGCATTGGTCCAACCACCAGGACCACCCTGACAGGTGAGTAAGACCTATCTCTTAGGGTTATGCTGGTTGCTGAGTCTACACCCTCACAGTTCTCTCCCCAACCCACACACCTTACAAACCCATGGCCAATTCCTATTGATCTCATCTCCTAAGTGCCTAGCACATATGTCTAGTACTGTCCATTGTACTGCCATCACCTGTTCTAAGCTACTAACATCTCCTTTTTTTTTTTTTTTTTTGAGATGGAGTCTCTCTGTCACCCAGGCTGGAGTGCAATGGCATGATCTCAGCTCACTGCAACCTCTGCCTCTCGAGTTCAAGCAATTCTCCTGCCTCAGCCTCCCAAGTACCTGGGATTACAGGCATCTGCCACCACAGCTGGCTAATTTTGTATTTTTAATAGAGATGGGGTTTCTCTATGTTGGTCAAGCTGGTCACAAACTCCCGACCTCAGGTGATCCACCCACCTCGGCTTCCCAAAGTGCTGGGATTACAGGTGTGAGCTACCGCACCTGGCCTTCCAGTAACTTTTTCAAAGTACATTTTTGATTATGCCATTGCACTATGCAGATATTCCAGGGACTTCCCACTGCTCTTAGGATAAGCCCAGACCCTTAGTGTGGACACCAGGCCCTGCCTGGTTTTCCCCTGCCCTCTCCAGACTCACGTCCCACCCACATATGCTGGTGTTTTCTGGGCTCCAGGCCCATAAGCCTGCTTCTTTCCATTTCTCAAATACGTTTTCCCTCCTGCTACAGGGCTGGCAAATGCTGTTCCCTCTGTCTGATAGGAACCTCTTCATCTAGCCGATGCAGACTTTCCTTTCCACTCCCAGGTTACTTCCCACTTCAGGGAGCCTGTTTGGTTCCTGGAAGAGGTCAGTTCATTCTGTCCAGCAGCCTCATCTTGCCAGTTTCCACTCACCTCCTAGCACTCCTCAGGTTATCATTTTACATGGGTGGCATGATTATTTGACTATCAGTCTCCACCCTAAACCTAAATCTCTGTGAACATTGCACCATATTTGGTTTTGCTCATCATTGAATCTCAGAGTTCAGCATTTCCCGAATGAATGAATGAAACTGCAAAAGTTCACTACGACTTGGGCATGGATTGCAAGAGTTCACTGATAAAATGAGAGCCGAGTCATGCCATATGCACCCTGTGAAAAGTTTGGGTTTATTCTTAAGGGCAATGGAGAGTCACTGAGGGACTTTAAGAAAGGTGATGTAATGACTGGATTGTACAGAGAAGGGCAAGGTCAGAGGCAGGAAGACTGGTTAGGAGGCTGTTGCTGGAGTCAAAGGGAAATGATGATGGCATGGACTAAGGCAGTGTCCTTGGTCACAATGATACCTGGCTGGGAAGCGTTCCCTGTCCCCCGGGAGTGTGAGACCCAGTCAACACCACTCCTGGGGCCTCTGGCTCACCCATCCAAGAAAACCTCCCTTCCCAAACTCACCAAAGGGTAGAAGACTGGAAATGGGGGCGCGGTTTTCAGATGAAGGAGATGCTGTGCAGAACAGTCATGGACCAGGAGCTGCCAGTGTGCTCACAGACAGAGATTCTGTTTAGTTTGTGTCTTGGATTCCTACAAAAGTATTTGCTGTCTTGGTAGACAAGGGATACACAGCAAAGAGCGCTTACAGTAAACAAGGGCAGTATAATCAAAGCAGTTTTCCTCCCAAGTTGAAATCCCAGACCGCCTTGCCAAATACAGCCAGTTAAAGTAAATATAATAAATGCCTTTTCCAGACAGACGCACTCCTAAAGGCACAGCAAGGAGATCAGAAGATATGCTGACCAAGCGGATTAACAGGGGTGAATTAGGCAGAGAAAGGATAGACCAGCTGGCATAGGGCCTCGCAGAGAGCTTGAAACAGTCACAAAAATTAAGCTAAATCCCCCCCAAAAAACACAAAAACTGAAATGATACAGAAGGGAACTGATTCTAAGTGCAGCCCATCCCTGCCTAGAGCCGCAGGCTAATTTGGTAATTAGCAGTTATATAAAATCAATGGCTAACTGTTCAGATGGAGGATGCGCCATGAAATCGTGAGAGAGACAGAAAACCCAGACACGTCCTAGTTCTTATTTCCCTCTACTGGGAAAAAAGAAGATTCGACACTCACAGATCATCTGTCTTATTCCAGGCACCCTCATACAGTTATAACTTCTTTAATCTTCACAACCACCTCATGAGGTGGGTATGGTTAGCATTCCCATTTTACGGATGAGGAAACTGAGGCTCATGGAGTTTGAAAACTCACCCAAGTTCACAAAGCTAGCAAGGGGCACAGCTGTTATTCAAACCCACTCCTTCTGAGTACCAGTCAGAAGGTTACCCTTCCATGGCTGCTTCCACTAAAGAAGTAAAATGTAAGGGACAGTCCAAATTTAAATGCCACAGACCTAGAAGGGATGGGAAAATTATTATTGAGTATGGGGCTTAAATAGGTTGATTTTTTTGTTACAGCCAGACTTAAAACATTTCAAATATATATATTACATTACATTTATATATTACACAAAATTATCTCAGGGAGCTCACTGCTGGGGAGATTTATAAAGGCAAATAGCTTAACGTAATTTAAGAAGGGATTATTGGCACATAAGGAAATCAAGTGTATCTGTACTCGCTGAGATGCTAGTTGCAAGGATTGTTGGTTCTCCTGCTGAGGCATCTGGGGGAAGAGAAGGGAGAGCCATGAAAAAGAGAAAGGGACAAAAGGGAGAAGTTTGACTTTGGCTCTAAAACATTGTGCTTTCTCTCTCACTCTCTAACTTGGAGCCTAAAAAGTTAAGTTTTTCAGCCTCCAACACCTGTGTTCAGACTCAGTTTGATTTGATTGCTGTGCTCTGTGCAATATGCTAAGAGCCTAGACTTTCAACTCTGTACCCAGGCTTGCCACTTACTGTGTGATTTGGGACAGTTGACTGAATCTTTCTAAACCTCTGTTTCTTCATCTGTTAAAGGGGCCTGATACCACCGACCCCACAGTGCCATTGTGAGGCGTTCATGAAACAATACATTTAACGAGCTTAAGGTAGTGCTTCTGACAACAAACTACTCAGTAAGTGGATGGCAGTGGTGAAGAAGAAAGAGATGAGGAGGTCTATGAGCTACTGGATGGTTTAGGACGTTCTCCTTTAGTCCAGGTGGCCTAGTGGTTTAGAACCTTGCCTCCCACAGCGTGGTGCAGCCACCAGCAGCCCGGGCATCACCCCCAGAGACGTTGGAGGCCTCTTCTCCTGAGAACTACCAACCCAAAGCCTGCATTTTAGGACCCCTGCTTCAAAGAAATCCATGAAACTCACTTAGAGCACAGCTTCAGAAGTCACCCCACTCAGGGGTGAGACCAGCTTCATGAAGTATGCATCCTTGAACAAATTTCTTAAATTTCCTGCACTTCAGTTTTCTCACCTGAAAGACATCCTATCTACCTCATTGGGTTGTTGTGAGGATTAAATGAAATCATACATATATCCCTATTCAAGTACTTAAGATGGAGCCTGGCACACAGCAAACACTCAATACCCATTTGATTTTTTATTGGTATTGAACCCCACAAAGCTCAGACCTGAAGCCATGGCTGCCTGGCCTTTTCCAGGCATGACGTCAGGCCCCCTTTACTCTCGCTATTGACTCTCAACCCTTAAAGCTCTGTGGCACCTGTATTTGCCATTCCCTGCAGGAGCCCTTGTCTCTGAGTCCACCATTTTCCTCTTTGCTGTGGAATCCAGGCCCTTCCTAAATCTCCTGGTCTCTGAGACATTCCCAGGGCTGGCTGGCAGCAAGTACCCCCTCTCGACCTCCCTCTTTACAAATGTTGCCCTCTGCCACATAGAGTCCAGGCTGGGACCCAAAATTCAAAACACTCCCCTGCCCCCCATTATTCTCTGTAGGCAATGTCCAGAGAATTCCTTCTGGGATATGAATTTGCTTCTGAACAATAGACTCAATGTCTGCAATGACTTTTTCTCTCTGCTCTGGTGGCTTCTGTGTCCTTAATAAGTCTGCCTTAGGCTCAGTCATTTAGCCTGTATGGTGTCTGTTTGGCCTGTGCACCATACCTATAGTCCCAAAGGGGTCCTTGAGTGTTACACACCTTACCAGCCAGATTAGAACCTGGCACCATGTAACAGGGTACAATACCACTCTGCTTTCTGGGCAGCAACAAAAACAACAAAAAGAAATAATTTAGAAAACTCCATGTAGAGAGAGGGAGGGAAAGAGAGAGAGGGGAGGGAGAAGATTTTTAGTTGCTGATTGCAATTTAGCCAAAAACATCAACTTCCCTGCCTGGGACTAATGCAAATTATAAACACTACTCTGGCCTTTGTGTACAAGGTGACTGCTCTAATCTGTCATCAAAAAGGCATGTGGTTGTGTTTTTGCAGTAGGGGAGGGGACTTGCCCTCAGCCATCCACACTCTCTCACCTGGTCTTCCCTCATGAACAGAAGCCTAGGATCCTTGAGGATCCTCATGACTAGGAAATAAGGCAAAACGAGCCAGGCCCATGTGGTCACAGGAGCATCATGCTCTCACAACCACCCAAAGCCTGTTCATCGCACCCCTCACCCACTCCACAAGGCACCTGCCTGTGGACCTCATGGTGGCACTTGCCAACCTGCTGCCTCTCCCTGGACCAGGACTACCTCGATCTCCAGTTGACAAGCTGAAAAATTGCCAACAGGGCCTAGGAAATCCAGAAGCTTGACAGTTTCTACAGATGTGATTCAACATAGGACTGCAAGAAAACAGAGACTTACAGCCGGTCACACATGATGCACTCACATGCACCACATGCACACATGTACACACACACCTACACACTCTTGCACTTACACTTAAGCACATACACACTCACACGCACATACACACATGCACACACTCACAGTCATATACACCACACATGCTCATGTACTCATACACTACAAGTTCATATACCTTCACACTTACACACACTCACACACACTAGGCTGACACCTGTAAGCACGGCCTGATCATGCTTTGGGAGCTGCTGCCTTCAAGGTTTCTGGCCTAAATGGGGGTCTAGTGGTGAGAAGGTGGGCACCTCAGGGTACACTGGCAGGCCATGTGCTTGTCTGCAGGAGAAGAAATCTGAGACTCCAGAGGGAGTCCAGCTGGCGAGTCAGCACTGACCACGACACTCGATGTCCACCTCGCCCTGTCTGCACTCCCTGATGGGCCAGTGCACAAACACCAAACCCAGCACCAGACCTTCAACGCCCTGCAGCTCTTCTGAGGAGGAAAGGACCAGGCACAGGGCCTGGGGGCCTGGGCCAGACAGTGCTCAGCCTCCTTTGGGCAAAGTCACAGTGACCCCAAGTGGTCACTTTGGTAAGGCACCCTCCAAACATGGTGTCACCTTCCAGGGGCAGGAAGGTGGGGAGTAGGCTGCAGAGACCCAAGTAGAAGTGGAGGAAAGAAAGGACAAAGGCTTCCACGTACCTCTTCCTCACGGAGCTGGGACATACAGGGCCTATTCCTTATTTGTCTTAAAGGCTGGGGATAAGGGGCCCAGGGGAAAAGCCAGATGGGACCATTTCAGCTTCAGCTTCCACTTCCTCAGCAGGGAGGACTTGTTCACAGCAACAACCCAGAATAGGGATGCTCCTGTAGGACAAGGCTAATGAGCTTTGTTTCTCATTAATTCCACCAGCAATAAGAAAGCTCCATCTGAGAACAGTCCTTAGAAGTATTATTTTTCTTATCAAAAATGGGCTTGTTAGGCTAGTCCCTTCCTTTAAATCAGCATGGAATTGGCTGCTTCTCTTGAGACTTGAACATCATGCACACAAAAAAAGCAGGGAAATGGCCTCGAAAGCCTGACTCATTCCAGGAACCCTGAAGATGCACCTGTCATTATCCAAAGAGATAAGTGTGGGGAGGCTGGGAGCTCAGATCTCCATTTAACTAAAAAGTAGATTGGTGCCTATCTGGTGTGATTTCAGGGGCTCTCCAAAGATCCTCTCTGCATATCTCCCCTGTGAAACCTCTGGTCTCCAAATTCCACTGATGGGAAATTTCTCTGTGAGGGACCTTATATTAGTCCCTGGGTTTTCATGAATTATTTTGCCAGAGCTGCCTTTGCATGCCCTGTTTCCTTTGTCTGGGATGCCCTCTCTGCCACCAGATGTCCATGGGTCCTTCAAAACCCAGTCCAGATATCCTCTCTTCAGAGTCTCCCCAACACTCCCCACCACCACCGCTACTGCCACCACCACCATGCTGCTTCTATGCATGTTTTCTCACTATACTACATACTGAAAAAAATAAAATCTTTGACCCAAAGACCTAAGAGTCTAGTGAGGAAACCAATATGAAAATTAACAATAATAACATAATCACTATAAAAACTGCAGATTGACTGCAAGTTCCTTGGGGACAGGGTCCTCAGTTTGTCCCTCTCCACGAAGGTAGGCACCCAGTGCACTAGGGCCAATCACACCCCTAACCTCGGTTTCATAGACTTGAGCTTCACAGACACTTGGTAGATGATCCTAGGGATTTAAAGATGGAAAGAGTCCATATTTCCTCATGTCCACTTGAGCCCAACCAAGCCCGCAGACCCCAAGTATCTTATTCATGTTTTCGCTAGCAAGAGACAGCAATCTCAGTTCCTTGGGCCTCCTTCTCCCTACCATTTTCCCTGCTAGCAATAGCAGGCATGAAGAATAGGTTTCCAAAACAGGGCTAAATAAGTCATTCTGCCTTTATTACCACAGTCCTTGCACTGCAGGTGAGAGTGTGCTAGCTCCTGTTCCTCTCCAGCCCTCATTAATCTATGAATGCTCATTATGTCCCCATTCTGACCACTAGAGAATTCCATATTTCCTTCCCTCTATCTTTCCTTATCTTAGCTAGCTTTAAGTTCCGACTCAAATACCTTCTCTGGAAAGACTTATCTGCCTATTACGGCCCATACTGATCTTCTCCCTGCTGATCGTGTCCTCTTAGTCCCTTGCTGATCTTTTCCTCTTAGTTGGCAGCCCCTGCTTTGGTCCTGCATTAGTCTATTTGCATCACTATAAAGGAATACCTGAGGGTGGGTAATTTATAAAGAAAGGAGGTTTGACTGGCTTACAGTTCTGCAGGGTGTACAGGAAACATGACGCCAGCATCTGCTTCTGGTGAGGGCCTCAGAAAGCTTACAATCACGGGGAAAGCCAGAGGGCGAGCCCCCGCATCACACAATGAGAGAGGTGGCAAGGGCTCGGGGGAGGTGCCACACACTTTTAAACAACCAGATCTCATGAGAACTCACTCACTATCTCGAGCACAGCTCCAAGCCATTCATGAGGGCTCTACCCCCATGATCCAAGCACCCCCCACTGTGCCCCACAGCCAACATTGGGGATGCCAATTCAACATGAGATTTGGAAGGGACAAGCATCCAAACTATAACAAATACCACATCACTCTCGATTTCCAATTTGCTTAATCTGCTCCCTCCTCCTGGCCTGTAAGACTCAGGGATGGGAACCATGCTATGATGTGTCAGAAAAAACAAGGGACTTGGGTTCCAACCCTAGTTTTGTTTTGTTTTGCTTTTTTGTTTTGTTTTTGAGATGGAGTCTCGCTCTGTTGCCCAGGCTGGAGTACAGTGGCATGATCTCGGCTCACTGCCAGCTTCGCCTCCCAGTTTCACGCCATTCCCCTGCCTCAGCCTCCCCAGTAGCTGGGACTACAGCTGCCCGCCACCATGCCCAGCTAAAGTTTTTGTATTTTTAGTAGAGATGGGTTTTCACCGTGTTATCCAGGATGGTCTTGATCTCCTGACCTCATGATCCGCCCATCTCAGTCTCCCAAACCTAGTTTTATCATGTAATAGTTGTGTGACCTTGGCCAAGGAATAGATTTCTTGGAGCTCCTGTTTGCTTATCTACAATACCCTATCAGTAGCACTGCAGGGAAATTAAATAACATGAATATTTAAGAAGCTCAGTTATAATTGCATAACTCTTTACCATCAGACACTCAAAAATTTTTTACTTCTCTTTTTCTTCCCTCCCCTTTGTCATTATTCTTTTCCATGTAGCTTAATGCTTGGCATATTATGGGTGTTCACTAAATAATTAATTTACTTTTTTAGCACAGATTCCTTTTCATCCCCAAAAGGGCAAGGCTAATGTCTTGTTTAGCTCACACCACCTTGTGCCTGACACAAAGGAGGCCCTTAATAATATTTGCTGAGTGGATGACTGTGCTTTAGAGGTTCCAAGAAGAATGGGTGTGAGGTGAAAGAGTTGAGAAAAGCATCAACCTCCAACCTGAACAAAGAAAGTTCTGTAAGGAATGGAGTGTAGTGATTTCCTATGGGATGAATTTTCCATGCTATTGTTAAGAAAGGGAACAGGGCCATTTATATGTTACCACTTGCAGGAGTTGGATGGAGAGATAAAGGGGGCATTGACAGAGAGCAATGGGGTCTTTAAAAAGTGAGAAATCCCTAGGAGTACTCAGAGTGCTGATATATAGGTGCACTGCCTATGCCTTGGATACTTGTGGCTTTTTTTTTCAGAAGAACTATATTTTACCTGCTGGCAAAGAGCAACAATTCACTTGTAGCATAGAAGAAAGCTGCTGAAAATCAAAGGAAAGCAGCAGACGCAAACCTATAAGCGAGTCCCACTTTTCCATCCTCTAGACAGAAAACCTGGGAAGAGAATGCTTTAAATTCTGCTCTGCAGTTTTCTGGGAGAAGATGATTCCATAGTAAATTATTGAACATTTCATTTAAGCTTCATAAATAAGAAACTGGGATGAAAACGTTACATGTTAGATCTGTTTGGCAGCGCATAATTTCTGTCTTATTCCCTCGATCTGTCACCCTTCATCTATGTTGGAGAATTTCTACTTCATTATAGGCAATTGAAGGTCTCAATCAGTTGCCTGATAAAAATAGTTTATGTCCCAAAGGTAATCTCATTTCTGCAACCAAGGATGTACCTGGGACTCACTGAACATATTGATAGAGATAAATCTGTGCTTCAAATGGATCTGGAGGTACTGCAATCACCCACTCAATCTAGAGATAGGTACTTGGCCCAGCCAGGGGCAAGGTCCTCACAGCCACCTGGACTCCCTGAATCACTGGTTTCCAACAGAGCCAACAGGCTAAGCCCCAGCAACCCAATAACAACAGGTGTACCCAGGAACAGCCTGTAATTGCCTGGGTTACTTTTTGTAGTTGATGAGACTACTCACAAAAAAAAAAAAGTACTCAAAATCCAGGAATAGTTATCTGTGCAAAGTAATAAAATATTAGCTATTACCAGTAAGATCCAGGCACTGGACTTTAAACACTTGGACTCATATAATCCTCGTGATGACCCCCTGATATAGATGCTGTTATTATTCTCATTCTTCAGAAATTGAGGCTCAAAGATGTTAAGTAATCAAAATTACACAGGTAGAAGGTGGAAGAGACTGAATATAAACATAGATATGTCAGATGTCAAAGGCTGTCAAACTTCAAAGTTTACCTCCACTGGTGTTGCCACTTTAGAGAAAGAAAGAATCAAGGGTTGGGAAAGAAAGTGAGCTGGTTCAAGAAAAGAAAGAGGGCTGATTCGAATGCGAACCCAGACGGCTTCGGGACTGCATTCCTGGGAGGCAAACTGGCCTGGTAAGCTCTGCCATGCTTAAGCAACATTTATTGCATGGACTGCACAAAAGCCTACTGAGGAAGGGGATGAAGAACCCCCTGGCTGCCAGGCAGCATTCCTCTTGGCCAAGCCAAGCCATTTGTTAAAGAAATGTTGCTCAAAGTATTTCCAATCAAAATCAGGGATTCCAGAGAAATCACAGCTGCCCTGAGAAGCCAGTGTGATGGAAGAAGTAATAGGACATCCCATTCCTCCTAAAAGCCCTGAACTCTGAGACCAGAAGCCAGCGGGCATCTCTAGCTGGTCACAGACTTACTCCGTGCCACAGTTTCTTTTTATAAAAAGATGATGTACTCTGTTGAATAACAGTCCCCTCAAAATGCATGTCCACCCCAAACCCATGAGTGTGACCTTATTTGGAAATAAGGTCTTTACAGATGCGGTAGAGTTAAGATGAGGTCATACTGGATTAGGGTGGCCCCTAAATTCAATGTGACTGGTGTGGTTATAAGAAGAGGGGAAGACACAGACACACAGGGAGAAGGCCATGTGTCTACAGAGGCAGAGACTGGGGCGACGCAACGACAAGCCAAGGAATGCCAGGGAGTGCTGGCAACCACCAGAACCAAAGTCTCCTTGAGCCTTCAGAGGAAACATGGTCCTGGGGACACTTTGATTTCAGACTTCTAGACTTCAGAACTGTGGGAGGACACATGTCTGTTTTAAGCCACACTGTGTGTGGTAATTTATAACAGTAGTCATAGGAAGCTAATGCAGGTGGAGAAAAGACTGCTTATCCCACCTTCCTCCCAAGATTGTGATGAGACTCTAAAACACAATCCATTCTGAAAAACACAGATGTTATATAAACACAGAATACCATTGCAATCAGCCATGAGCCCACACAAAGTCCCACAAAGAGCCTACCGGAAGGACTCAGACTGATCATTAGAGGTCGGCAGGGTGATCACTTGGTTTTGTTGGGTTTTATTGTTTTGTTTTGTTTTTGTTTGTTTGTTTGTTTTTGTTTTTTTGATACAGAATCTCACTCTGTCACCCAGGCTGGAGTGCAGTGGCGTGATCTTGGCTCACTGCAACCTCCGCCTCCTGGGTTCAAGTGATTCTCCTGCCTCAGCCCCCCAAGTAGCTGGGACTACAGACGCATGCCACCACACCCAGCTAATTTTTGTAATTTTAGTAGAGACAGATTTCACCATATTGGTCAGGCTGGTCTCAAACTCCTGACCTAAGGTAATCCACCCACCTCGGTCTCCCAAAGTACTGGAATTATAGGTGTGAGCCACCGTGCCCCGCCTTTGTTGGGTTTTTCTACAATCCCAGTCCTAACAGATAAAGATGAGTTTGATGCCAGTTGTAATAGATGAAATAGCCCTCAAAGAATCCCCAGCATCTGTGAATATAACCACCTTACAGGGCAGAAAGGACTTTGCAAGTATGATTAAATTAAAGATCTTGAGAAGGAGAGACTAGCCTGTCCTATGCAGGTGGGTTCAACATGATCACAAGGATTTTCATAAGATGGATGTAGGGAGGTCAGGGTCAGAGTAGATGCAATGATAGGAGCAGAGGTCAGAGAGAGAAAACAGATTTGATCGTTTCAAGCTGCTGGCTTTGAAGATAGATTAAGAGACCATGAACCAAAGAATGCAGGCAGCCTCTAGAAGCTAGAAAAGGCAAGGAAATGGATTTTCTCCTAGAGCCTCCAGAAGGAATGCAGCCCTGCTGAACTACTTTAGACTGCAGACCTCCTGAACTAACTGTAAAATAATCCACTTTTGTTGTTATAAGTCACTAAATTGTGGTGATGTGTTACAGCAGCAATAGGAGACTAGTACACCAGTCAAACTGGTTAGTCTGAAAATAAATGTGAAAGAGGGCAAGGAGAGAACCCAGAGAATTCCAGATCTTCTAGGAGCCTCTCAGGGATCCTTTGTGGTAAACCTCCCAAAGAATTTCCTCAGAGAAGCTTACACCCTTTAGTGAGACAGTTTTTGCATTTCCTCTGTCTTCCTGGACTCTCCTGGAAGTTATTCTAAAATTAGATCCACAACCTTAGATACCCTGAGGCCTGAATTACTGAACTTGGTGGGGAGCCCACAGCAACAGGACTTCTGCATGCCCCTACTTGACAGCCCTGTGCTTAGAAAAAAAATCCATCCACTGTTGCTCCCTAGAATGGACCCAGGAGTCCCCATATGGCCTCAACTCCTATAAAAGGTATAACTTGGTCCTTTTATATAATATTCAAGAAATGCTTTACAGGCCTATGTCCACACTGTCTCTCTTGATTACATACTCCCAAAATTCACAATTTAAGCAAGAAATCCCCTCACTGGTTCAAGCCAACCTGAGATGCTAAGCATACAAGGAGTCCTTGAATACTTAGGTGAGCACACCTCTGAAGGTCACTGACAAGGCAGCCTCACTGCCTTCCCAGAGAGCCTGGCTGCAAGAAGGAAGCTCTGCATGGGCTGGTTCATCCTATTGACTTGGATTCCTAAATAGTGAAATTGGGATTTCCTAATAGTTGAAATTAGGAGAGGATTCAAGGAGGACTAAACACAGGGTATGAATAAGAGTCCAAGATCATTTTCTTCCCTGCTTTCAGCCTTCCTAGCCCTGCCCCATACACAGAATAATGTTTGTTTCTCCATCCACTGATAGATCTGGTACCTGGCACTGAGTATGGAGTTGGAATATCTGCCATCATGAACTCACAACAAAGCGTACCAGCCACCATGAATGCCAGGACTGGTGAGTAGGAGGACTGCTGAGGAAGACCAGGTTAGCCTATAAGCCTAAGGAGTCATGGAGGCTCGTCCCAGCAAAAATTAGTCAGAAAGCAATGTCTTCCAGTGAACAGGGCTCTGGTGACAACTGTCAGCCTAGAAACAACATCTACCCTATGCTTATTCCCTAACCTCTGATATGCAGGATGGAGTCACCCTCTTCCCCACAGACCTATGCTCGGTCCCCCCATGGTCTGAAGAGCTGCTCAGGGCTGTACAGAGCAGAGGTGGAAAATCCTAAATAGGTTGATGCCATTGCAGGCCATATTTTTATCTAGACCACCCCGACAGCAGGCAGAATGGGGCATCTTCACCCTGCATGCACCACAGGTGCCCTCACAAAGGCCACTTGGGTGAAGGTCTAGACTTGCAACAACCCATTAAATCTGAGGGCAGAAGAAAAGTCCAGTTGAGATCCTTGCTGCTTTGGATTCAGCAGTTTTGCTTCCAAATCCTGGGTAAATTTCAAAGTCATTTCAGCAGCTATGGTACTAGCAGCCTGGGCCGGGCTAGGAATTTTAGACCGGTCCTTGTCCCAAGGTTCAACCTCTCTAGAGAACCACGTGGACAAAGGTCTCCAGTTCCTCAAATCTAGCTGCCTGCCTGGCTATGGTTAGAACAAGTCAAAATAGCCTCAGGGTTAGAGGGTGGTGCCCTTCTGTTACCAGGATGGCATATCCCTACTTGGTGATAGCTACCATTTTGTCCTTATTGGCTTATTAAGAAAGGATGGGAGAAAATGAATATGGGGAGCTTGAAAATCAGCAGCCAGCTTTGTCCCAGAGGTGGATCCAATCCAGTGGTATCAGAACTCATCATGCCTTTCTGCAGATTGTTCATCTGTTTGCCAAGCCCCTGGCCATCATTCAGAGGGAAGGTGCTTAGCAAAATATGACACAAGTGTCAGCAATGACAAGCTAGTGCTTATAGTCAGCAGGCCTGCTGATAGCTTGCAAACACACAAAGCCGGCCAGTAAATACTGCCCTCCTGGGGAACATGTGTAAAATAAGCCACTTATGTCAATCCACAGAACTTGACAGTCCCCGAGACCTCATGGTGACAGCCTCCTCGGAGACCTCCATCTCCCTCATCTGGACTAAGGCCAGTGGACCCATTGATCACTACCGAATTACCTTTACCCCATCGTCTGGGATCACCTCAGAAGTCACTGTACCCAAGGACAGGACCTCGTACACATTGACAGATCTAGAGCCTGGGGCAGAGTACATCATTTCCATCACTGCTGAGAGGGGTCGGCAGCAGAGCTTGGAGTCCACTGTGGATGCTTTCACAGGTACCAGAGCAGCAGAAAACCCAGCCAGGTTCAGGGATCGGTGGATCTTAGTGTGAGAAATTCATCCAGGCAACTCACCCTTCCAATGTTCCATTTCCTTTGGAGAAAAGAGAGGTGGGTAGAAAAGGATAGATGCAAAACTAATAAATGCATCAAGAGAGAAGGGTTGGAAGTAAAGGGGGGAGGTGAGCGACAGTGTTACTTGCCTGAAAACTTGTGTCTGGTTTCTCTATGGCCTTGACATACTAGTTGATTCTGCCCATCTTTCCCTACTGCAGTAAATCAGTGGGAATACAGAGAATCCATGGGATCATGTAAAATTCCTTCCAGGATACAGGCTTTCAATCCTGGGTCAGTATTATGATTAACTCACAGAAGTATTTCTCATTTTAACAGAATCCATTTTCCCATATTTGAATTGGAAAAAGTGAACAGGACTGGAGAGTGAAGAGGTGGAATCTCTGGGTTAGTGGGTGAGGGTGTAGCCCTTGTTAACAAGGACAGCAGATCACTTTAGCCAGGAAGTTCTTCTGGCCCAATGGCTCATCTTCTCACATGTTTCAGGACCATCCATCTCCTTTGCTTTGCAGGCTTCCGTCCCATCTCTCATCTGCACTTTTCTCATGTGACCTCCTCCAGTGTGAACATCACTTGGAGTGACCCATCTCCCCCAGCAGACAGACTTATTCTGAACTACAGCCCCAGGGATGAGGAAGAAGAGATGACAGAGGTCTCCCTGGATGCCACCAAGAGGCATGCTGTCCTGATGGGCCTGCAACCAGCCACAGAGTATATTGTGAACCTTGTGGCAGTCCATGGCACAGTGACCTCTGAGCCCATTGTGGGCTCCATCACCACAGGTGAGGCTGGAGGACTTGGCAGCAGGTGATAAAAGGGGTTCTCACAGTAGCCTTTGACAAATCAATGAAATTTTAAAAGAGAAAGACCCAAGGAGTAGGGGACTGCCTAGAGAAAGTCTACGAGCTGTTCTGAAACAGCTACTTCCTCCAGTGCTGAAGAAGATATGTTAGATGAGAAACCCCCATTTGGAAGGTGGGACAAAGTCAATGTCTTGAGGAGGTCAAAGTTCGAATGCAGTTGTCCAAAACACCTCCCACTACCAGCTTAGAAGAAAAAGCACTGGAGATAGCTAGTCTGCAATAGGAATCCCTCTACAGTGAAGAGACACCTGTTCCTATTCTGGAGCGCCACCTCTTAACTGCCCAGAAAGGTCACTGGTACAAATGATGCTTCCTTAGTCTCACATGGGACTAGCATGCAACCAGGTAGTGACCTGGCATTCAGAGAATGGGGTTGATTTGGATGTTGCTTAGAAAACACAGGCACTCTGAGATGAATTGGATCAATCCCAGCTCATTATTCCCAAATAGTTTCAAATATGAGGTGCATGTGGGTGAAGGCATGTATGTTTGGGTCGTTTCCTACTTACTAACAAGAACTCACAAACTGGACAAGTGGATTAAACACTCAGCTGATTAACTCTATGATCCCCTAGCAGTAAAAACAAAACAAAAAAAAAAGTCCATAGCATAAATGAAATACAATTTAGGAAAATGGATTTGTTCTGGACTTGTGCTCTGAAATCCCTGTACAGTCAATAGGCAGTTTTTCAAAACTGAAACCAAAGGTAACTGCTAAAGAATAAGAGATACAGGCAAAATTTGGTTTAGCTTTAAAGAAAACAATTACCCCAGAGAAAATGCCTATGTTTCTCCAAATTCAAAACAAAACATGAATTTTTAAAAAAAGTTCCTAGTTGGCCTGCAGATAGGTAACAGGTACAGAGCTTGCCAGCTTGGCTTCATGTTGTTAAAATATTCTCCATGGACATAGCTTTAGTCATACCTACAAGGTTTCAATTGAAACACCAGCCTGACCATGGTTTTAAGGATACCCTATTACGCAGAAAGATCCTGTCTGCCTTTGGGACAACACTGGCTTTTGGTCAATATAAAACCAGGGATGAGAATTTCTTTTTCACATTGTGCTTTCTGTCTTTTTCCCTCAACCACTGGGTCCTTGTAGGAATTGATCCCCCAAAAGACATCACAATTAGCAATGTGACCAAGGACTCAGTGATGGTCTCCTGGAGCCCTCCTGTTGCATCTTTTGATTACTACCGAGTATCATATCGACCCACCCAAGGTAACAAAGTGATTTGGCTTCTCAAAGATGCTACGATTTGGATGAAGAATATGGGAGAATTAGCATATCCCGCAGAACATCCACTCCTGCCTGAGTTTTTCCTCTTCTCTGTGGCATGCTCCATCAGAATGAGAGTGGGCTGGTGAGCAGCCAAGAAACCCTGCACTCACCAATGCCTCTTGAGAAAGGCTTGATTACATTCACCCAGAAAGCAGGCCCTTCCCTAGCAGAGGTAACTGGTCACCATTATCTAGGCAGTGTCATGAGAAACAAAGAGGCCCAAAAGAATCTGCCAAGAACTAGGGTCACATGAACTTTCCTACAAGAATGAAGTTCAAGACTAGGATCCAGAGGGATGGCTAAAGACCCAGCAAAGCCAGATGGAGCCTTGGAGGGAACCACAGTGACGTGGTCCCATTTTAGCCACTCCAGCCAAGTTACAAGTCAGAGGAAATTGGCCCAGACCTCAACTGCACCCTGCCAGTTCTTGCTGGTACATGTGGCATTGTTAAGGAAGTGGAGGGCACACTCACTTCCAGTGAGGACACAGGACAGCTTTCTAGAATACACTGTCTCTGGACTGTAGGGACTGTTCCTTGCATCGGTGCCCTCCATACTGCCCTAATGTCATTGTCTTAGAGAAGACCCGCTTGTTAGAAAACCACTTAATAGGTAGCTAATTTTACTTTGCTCCAAGGAGTCCATAAAATGAAGGAATGAGACCAGTGTGCAAAGCCTCTTCACACTCCAACATTCCCAGTCCATGAACCATGTAGCATCCCTCCCCACTGAGTACTGAGTCTCGCACCCACCCATCTGCTTTATTGACATAGACTGTACCATGGGTTGCTTGGATGAGAGGGCTGCTGAATTTTAACTGTAGATTCTACTCTTCTCCAGTGGGACGATTAGACAGCTCAGTGGTGCCCAACACTGTGACGGAATTCACCATCACCAGACTGTACCCAGCTACCGAATATGAAATCAGCCTCAACAGCGTGCGGGGCAGGGAGGAAAGCGAGCGCATCTGTACTCTCGTGCACACAGGTAGGCATGTCTCCCTGCTGTGTCGAGTCAGGACCCTGGCTGAGGATCTGGGTGAAGTTGTTCGGGCTCATACAAAGGTTCTAGAGGCTGAGGCTCCATTTCGGGGTGCTCCTCTAACTCACTGTGTCTTGCAGGGCAATTTGCAATTTCTCTTCCCCTAATATTCCTCTCTAATACTAAAAGTTTAGAGAGTCACCCTCTATAAGTCTTGCTGGTTTAGGTTAGGAATTTTCATGGAACTTCCAACATAAACAGTGCCCTTTCAGACATGTGATGGAGGTGAATTCTAAAACAGATATCTGAATCATTCATCTGATTTTGTAAAAGACTCAGATAAGAAAATTTCACCTCAGAGAAGAAAAGGGTTGTTATTCCATTAATGGAATTGGGGTCATGAAATTCATCATCAGATATAGCCAGAAACCACCAAGAAACTGCCTTTGCTCTTGCTTTGTGCTCCAGGAAGAAAGAAGGCACCAAAGTGGCCATAACTCCCTCAACCAGGACCAAAGCAGTGGAGGTGATGTGGCTCCGCGGGCATCCTGGGCTTCCTGCAGGGGTACCATGTAGCTCATGTCTCTGACAGGCCCCCTAGTCATATCCAGATGTCCTCTGCATCCTTCATCAGCTCCTGCATAATGACCAGAGGAAGGGAGGTGCAAGGGAGAGACTGGCTTGAAATATGGGGAAGTAGGGAAGGGTAGTCCAAATCCCATGGCCTCCCTCTTGAAAACAAGCCCATACAACGGGTCTGAGGAGGACTCTTGGTAGCACCACTGCTCCTCTATCTCTGGTCCCTCAGCAAGTACACCATGCAGAACGTGCAAAGATCTGCTGCAGAACTCACTAGCAGGCACAGCCAAAGTTTTCTATTCCCAAACCCTAGACCAAACCTCCTAGTTAAGCCATCATTCCCACAGCACATGGGAAAATATCAAGCTTGCCTCATTAGGAGAACACCTGGATTTTCTACGGTTGCTTAATTTCCCTGGAGAATGGCATTTCCCAAATGAGGGAAATATACTTTGGAATTTCTCACTGCTTTTATAGATGTTCTCAGAAGCTCAGAAACAGCATCTCTAGGGCAATGGGCCAAGAAATATTCCTTCACAAACACAAAAATTATTCTCTAAAGACAGGGCAGGATATTCTGATCTTCCCTAGTCTCCTTCCAGGCTTAAGACCACAGATAACACAGCCATTCAGTCTTGCCCTATCTATTAAATTACCTGTGACCATTAAAATATAAACAAGTGTTGACCAGAAGTGAAGTCCAATAAACCAAAAGAAGCCTCTATCCCACCTTCCTGAACCTAGAAATTCATATTACAGAAATTAACCTTTTTTCCCATTGAGAAAAATAAAATGTATTTCAAGAGCCTCCTATCCCCAAGATAAAAGAGAGCAGCAACTTCAGTCAAAAACTCATTTCTTTAGCAGGGCATGGATGCATGCCACACCTGTAGTCTCAGCTACCAGGGAGGCTGAGGCAGGAGGATTGCTTGAATCCAGGAGTCCAAGGCTACAGTGAGCCATGATCATGCCACTGCACGCCAGCCTAAGTGATAGAGCAAGACCTTGTTTCTCAAAAGAAAAAAAAAATTCCTTGGGTTATGAGCAGCTAATATCTCTAAAGTAGATATTTGGTATATTTGGTACACCAACCCCAATGGTGTGCCCGTCCAAACTGCCCTCCTTCCAGTCTAGGCAGAGCTATTTTGGCAACTTCCAATAACTAGATTGCCCCAGAATGTCTTATTTTGCTGTTGTTTGCTGTGGTTTTACGTTGAGGTCTACGATCTTACAACTTTTAGAAGTGAGTACTCCTTCAGGGTGTCATGTTTGTCTCATGGTATCATGCATGTCTCAGATAGATCAAGCCAAGTGTAGTCTAAGGGCTGCATTTGAAGAACTCTTTGAACATGTAGATTAGGGATACAATTCAAATTTTAACATTATGAAAACATTTTCCAGGTTGTTTCTTTGTGATAAAGGACATAGGCAAGTGAAAAAATACTTTCCATTAGAGAATAGGGTAAGATCCACAGCAGATCTTGGTTCTCAGAAGTGAATTGTATGACGCTTAGGTTGAGCAGATGCTTAAACTGTTGTAATAACATCTACTTGTGATAAATTCTAACCTGATGGAAGAGAGGCACAGTAATAAAGCAAAGGCTTAGAGCATGGGCAAATTAGACTAGGAAGATGATCTTATGACAAGCACACTCTGTTCCTCTAACAGGCCCTTTTGACCTCCTTACTAAGCCTGGAAGAATCCTTTTGACTCTTAATGCAACTAAAAGAATATCCAGGACTCAGTCCTGAGTGAGACCTGTGAGCAGTGAAGCAATCATCCAATAATCAGATATGACTTTTGAGGCAACCTGACTGAGCCCATGTAGTCATTCCATGGATGGACCTTCTGTGTTCTCTGTCCTGGGGATACTCCTGCCCCTATGGAGTTGCCACCACACTTCCTGAAGCTCATCAACAGAGATCTTTCCACAAGGCACACCTTTACATTTATAAAAGTGCAAATAGCCTGGGAAGTATGATTATCTCATTAACTAAAAAATTGTAACAATTTCTGTGGGTTCTTAGTTGCTCCATCTACATTTAAATGTTGAAAATTCATTGCAGCCATACCTTAAAATCCTCTGTAGTACCTGGCACAGTATTCTGCACATAAGAAGTTAATGAATTAATTAAAAGGAAGAGCTGGGGGCAATTAGGGGAGAACTGGTTACTTGAGAGAAGGGGGGCAGGGAGAAAAGGAAGAGGCTGATGGAACCAGAAGAGAAGAAAGGGAAGAGGTTTCTGCTCACTTCTTTGTTTTGTAGGGTGCAGCAGCAGTCATGTACCATGAGTGGAACTTCTGAGATCATTCCCTGCATTTCTATCCTGATAATCTGTTATCTTATAACTGATAATCTATTCTGTTTCAGCCATGGACAACCCTGTGGATTTGATTGCTACCAACATCACTCCAACAGAAGCCCTGCTGCAGTGGAAGGCGCCAGTGGGTGAGGTGGAGAACTACGTCATTGTTCTCACACACTTTGCAGGTGGGTGTCTGCAGGCCTGCAGATCAGGCAGGTGGCAATGGTGGGAATTGGAGCTACAGACCAGTATGATGTGAATAAACAAAACATTTTTTCAATCTGAAGGACAGATTAGAAATGTTCCTACTTCAGGTATACCATGAAGCCCTCAAGATATCCCCAAACTCTAGGCTGGGCGTTGTGGCTCACACTTGTAATCCCAACACTTTGGGAGGCCAAGGCAGACGGATCACTTGAGGTAAGGAGTTCAAGACCAGCCTGGCCAACATGGTGAAACACCATCTCTTCTAAAAATACGAAAATTAGCTGGAAGTGGTGGTGCACACCTGTAGTCCCAGCTACTTGGGAGGCTGAGGCAAGAGAATCACTTGAAGCCAGGAAGTGGAGGTTACAGTGAGCCAAGATTGTGCCATTGCACTCCAGCCTGGAGTCATAGCGAGACTCCATCTCAAAAAAAAAAAAAAAAAAAAAAAAAGATATTCCCCAACTCTGCAAACTGTATCAAATCTAGGAACTGAGAAAGCTGAATCTGAAAGGTACAAGAAAGGCATGTAACCAAGGGCAAGTACAAAATCAGAGCAATAGCACTAGGAGGACAAAACTCAGAACAGAGCTAAGACTTGCCCCCAAAATGCTACAAACAAGAAAGCAGGATTTTCTAAATATTTGCAGAGCAAGAAAAATACTGAAAATATAGGACCAAGTTTGGAACAGATAGTACAGGATAACAGCTGACAAAAGATTCAGGACAGCTAAATTCTTCTGTTGTTTTTATCTTCTCTATTCACATCCAGCCCAACAGGTTTAACTAACACAAAATCTTGAATTTCACTGTCTTCTGCATCATGCTTGTTCACCTTACACCAACTGAAGCTGAACAGAACAGAGAAGCCCAAAGCAAAATAGTACTGAGTCCTTCAAGTCTCTAGGCTTAGGGAAGTTCTTTCCCTGCCTACATCAAACATGTGATCACGGAATTATTTTGGGTTATATTCAGGAATCCAGAGAACAAAGACACCAGAAGACAGAAGGCAGGCAGATGTTTTGGTTTTCAAAAATGGCAGAGAAAGCCAATTCTATAAGCTGCAAAGAAGTAAACTTATTGTCAAATCTTAGGAAGGTAAAAACTAAAACAGACAATTAAACAACTTGGAAAAGGAATTAGTGATTACCATATATCAGCACAGGTTCACCGAGAATAAGTTTTATCAAAACTACTTTATGTCTTTGTTTTCACTGACAAATCTGGTAGTACATTTGTATTTCATCAAGGCATTAGAAAATCCCACTTAACACTCAGTCCTTAGTTAACATGGAAAAATACATGAAAGGTCATATTTGGAGTTAGCTGGGACTGTCGTTGAATGAATGACCCTCCATGAAGAAGGGATATCATTACTATGGATATGTCCTAACCCCTTGGTGAGCATGCACAATCCATCTCAATTCCTGTCACCCCTCCTTGCATAACATGATCCCGCATTTTCAAACGATCACCATGCTTTCTGAAGCCTCCACGCATTTGCACATGCTATTTCTTTCACCAGGAAACTCCCCCACTTGTCCGCCTAGAAAACCCATCCCTCAAGTCTTGGTTTCAACCCTATCTCTTCTGTCAAAGCTTCCCTGAAGGCAGTCAGACATATCTGCTTACAGACACAAAACACACAACTCCAACATAGCAATGAACTTCCATTCATTCCACAAATACTCTTGATGCCCTCCTATGCGCCATACACTCTACAAGGCTACAAGGATTCAGAAACAAAAACTGAGTTCTCATCTTTGTGGAACTCACTTCTAATGATGTTGCAGAGAAGTAAATAGTTACAACTTGATGTGAGCAGTGTATGCTATAGACATGCACAGAACACCATGGGCCATGTCCAATGGGCTACTATGATTGGTGTCAAGCTGTGGAGGGAAAGAAAGAAGAAAAGTCTCAGATAAAGTGAAAGAAGAAAAGGTGAAGAAAGGGAATTTCAAGAAATAAGAGCAGACTATGGGCATTTGCAGAGATGTGAGAGTGTGAGAAGTCTGAAGAACTGCCATAATTTGGTATGGCTGGAGCATTGATCAATGGCATGATGTGCAAAGGGGGACATTAAAAAGATGATATCCTTATATATGCTCTTCCAAAGCTTAAACATTAGTTTGAATTTTAACTTGTTTGTATGCCTTTAGACCACAAGAAACTTGAAATCTCAAAGCCCTACCTAGTCTGAAAATGTGCCCAGCAAACTGTTAAACACTAAATAATTTCCAAGTATTCTAATTGCACAACAGAGGAGTTGGCCCTGAACTAATGAACAGTTTTATCAACAGCTTGAATGAATTCAGAGAAGACATGCTTACCAAATTTGTGTATAAAACAAAATTGTGATCAATAGAATCCAAGTTCAAAATATTTTAATAAACTGAAAGTGGCCCAAAACTCAAATCAACAAGACAAAATGCAATAGAAATAAATGTAAAGCTCTGCCCATGGGTATAAAAAATCAACTAACAAAATTGGATTGGGAAGTAGGGGGAGTGGTTACAAAGAAGGTCTTTTATTAGCAATAATCTTGGCATGTGACAACAATATCACAAGGCATTCCCAAAACCTAACTAATTAATTTAAGTGGCACAAGTGCAGACTGATCCTGTTTATTTCACTGGTCAGTACCTCTCAATTATTGTTCTCAGTTCTCTGAGTTTTGGACTTTAGCAGGAACACTGATAAACTGTTACTTGTTCAGAGAAAAGTAGACAGAACTGTGAAGATTTTTAAATTGTCACATAAATGTGATGGGAAGTGGGGGCTGAATTTTCTGTCCACTGGAGAGAGAACTTGATTAGGAAGGATGGTGGAGAGGAAGGGGTCATGTAGACAAAAGACTAGATTTATCCTTTATAACTCCAGAGACCCGAATAGAAGTTATAGGGAAGACAATTTGACCTGCACATAAAGAACACTTTTTTTCAATTAAAATATAAGAGATGAGAGGGGAATCCTTGCATGGAGTAAGATACTAAGCTAGATAACCTATGAAAGATTTTTTTCCAAAATTCTCTAGTAGTAAATCCATGTGAAATGCCTTTGGATTTGGTAGGTCTTTCCTAAACTGAGTAGCCTTATTCAACCCTTATTCATATTCATCTGAGTTCAGTTGCTGGAGAGACCATCCTGGTTGACGGAGTCAGTGAGGAATTTCGGCTTATTGACCTGCTTCCTAGCACCCACTATACTGCCACCATGTATGCCACCAATGGGCCTCTCACCAGTGGCACCATCAGCACCAACTTCTCTACTCGTGAGTACATGGTCATCTACATACCTGAATCCCTGGGGACTTTTGTGGAAATGACCAGTTTTCTTGTGGTAGACTAGATTATCACCTGTAGGCTTTGGACAGGGCAGCTATGAGCTGTTCTTATTTGGGCTGACTACAGCCCAAATTCAGTGAAACTGAGCTGCAATTTTTGGCCAGCAGACCCATGTCTTTTTCTGCTCTCACCCTGGGTGACAGCAGAAGAACCAGGTCAAGAGAGGTCTGTACTCGGAATGCATCTGCCCCAGAAAAGTCTGACGGATATTAAAAGACTAGATATCTAGGAAAGAGCTGCTGAGTAGAGTGATGAATAGGATAAAGTAGACAAGGTAACATGTGGAAACACAAGTTCACGAGTGAACGAGCAGACATGAGAATATATCAGGGTCAGGATCTCAGGCATAGAGGGTCAGTGTGGAAGATGTCACACCCAAGCCTAGAGGCCCTGTGAGGGAAGGGGAAGTAGCTGCAAGAATGATCGTGGCACTGAATGATTATCATCTGACCCAGGAGCACCCTTTATGCTCCTGTCCAAGCCAGAGCGGGGGTCAGCATCTGAGCAATCATAAGACCAAAGAGGTGGGCAAACAGATACCCATGCCTGAAATCAAGCAGGGGGAGGAGCTGGAGAGGCAGGCATGCCCTGGCACTTTCTCCTTTTTGTAGTCCTAGACCCTCCAGCAAACCTGACAGCCAGTGAAGTCACCAGACAAAGTGCCCTGATCTCCTGGCAGCCTCCCAGGGCAGAGATTGAAAATTATGTCTTGACCTACAAATCCACCGATGGAAGCCGCAAGGTGAGATTTTGCTGGAAAGGGAAAAGACCATTTCTCCCAAGTGAGGTCATGTGGAAACTGACTAGTGGAGTGACCATGGGACGTTGGAGGGAGGGGGAAGGAAGGAACCCACGGGGAACTCATCAGCTTCCCATCAAGGATACCCAACCTGCTGTTGATGAGACAGCCCTAGTCTGCAAGCCAGAAGATTTGGATGATAGTCCTAGCTCTACTATTACTCTCTCTGTAAGTTGAGGCAAAGGACTAAACCTCTTCAAGGCTTGCTTTCTTCTCTAGCTAACGAGGGTCTCTACCCCTGCAACTTCACTGGGTTGTGCTGGTGCTTCCAATACAATGACACAAAGCACATTGAAAACTCCCAAGTACACGATATTGGAATAATTTTTTAACAACAGGACGGAGCAAACATGAGCTGGACACCAAATTCAATGGCTTTTATGCCTCTTGATAAACATTAGAAAGGTGGTATCTGTGTAGCCTACAGTAAAGACAAAATAAATTTTTGTTTTATTTCATCAGTTGAAACAGTTCATCCAGAACACTGATTTTCAAGTTTTTGTTAGTGAAGCAACCTCTTTTTAAAGGCAAATCATATGCAGAAACCAAAACACAGAATACATTTTGACAGAGTTAGTCTCCTTGATAGAAATAAGGAGGACTTAGCCGGGCGCGGTGGCTCAAGCCTGTAATCCCAGCACTTTGGGAGGCCGAGACGGGCGGATCACGAGGTCAGGAGATAGAGACCATCCTGGCTAACACAGTGAAACCCCATCTCTACTAAAAAAATACAAAAAACTAGCCGGGCGAGGTGGCGGGCGCCTATAGTCCCAGCTACTTGGGAGGCTGAGGCAGGAGAATGGCGTAAACCCGGGAGGCGGAGCTTGCAGTGAGCTGAGATCCGGCCACTGCAGTCCAGCTTGGGAGACAGAGCAAGACTCCATCTCAAAAAAAAAAAAAAAAAAGAAATAAGGAGGACTTGGATCCCGCTTCCTCAGCTCTTTGTCTGCTCTCAAGCAAGTCCAGTGCAATCTGAAAACTTCTAGATTCAATAATGCGGTATCTAAATTTATCCCAGTGTGCATTCCTGAGATAGGAGCTGGCCTAAATCTCACATGGGAGCTCTCCTCTCTGCTTATTGTTGCAGTAATCCTTATTGTGGGATGGAGAGGATGATAATGGCCATTGCAGTACTAACCTAGCTGCCCATAGGATTTGAACTTCCCTTCCCTACTTTCCCCAATTGCAAGCCAGTTGCTCCCTTCCACCACCCTTCCTTTGGCTCATCATACAGGAGCTGATTGTGGATGCAGAAGACACGTGGATTCGACTGGAGGGCCTGTTGGAGAACACAGACTATACAGTGCTCCTGCAGGCAGCACAGGATACTGCGTGGAGCAGCATCACCTCCACCGCCTTCACCACAGGTGAGGGAGCATGGCCACTTTGATGCCTTCTTCTCCACTTCCTGATGTTTGGCTCCTCAGCAGCCTCTGCTGAGACTTGCCCTGGGAGCAGTTTATCAAAAAAGCTCAATTACCTCCTCCTTCTTTCCCCCTTTCCAATCCCCTACCCTACCAGTAAACCTCTCACTAACAAGGTAACCACAGGAAGCAGCAGCACAATACCCTGGTCCACCCAGACCAATTAAATGCACCAAGTAAAGACATCAGGTTCTGGCTGGACGCAGTGACTCACACCTGTAATCCCAGCACTTCGAGCCTAGGCAGCCGAATTACCTGAGGTCAGGAGTTTGAGACCAGCCTGGCCAACATGATAAAACCCCGTCTCTATTGAAAATACAAAAATTAGTTGGGCATGGTGGTGTACGCCTGTAATCCCAGCTATTTTGGAGGCTGAGGCAAGAGAATCACTTGAACCCAGGAGGCAGAGGTTGCAGTGAGCCACGATCATGCCACTGTACTCCAGCCTGGGTGAAAAAGTGAGACTCCATCTCAAAAATAAATAAATAAATAAAAATAAAAAACATCAGGTTCCTCCTAGTTCAGATTTTCTGCAAGTGTTTTTCCAGCAAAGTTTATCTTTCTCTTCCTCCTTCCTCTGCTACCTGTAATCAGAGACTCACTTAGTAAAAGCAGCAGTAGTAAACCCTCAACATTAAACCTGCAGCTCTTCTCCATACACAAAGCACTTTTACATTCCTATGGTCTCACTCAGTTCTTATATAACAAGTGGTCAGGAAGGCCTATGATCCCCATTCTACAGATGATGAAACCAAGGTACATGGAAGCCAAAGGCTTACATGACTAGTAAGTAGCTGAGTCAGAACTTGAACTCAGGTCTTCTACTTCTAAATGCAGCTGTTCCGGCTGCATTCCCTCCTTAAGTCAGCAGAAGATACTTGAAAAACGCCGCTAAAGGATTAAAAAAAAAAAAGTCCTAATATCTATAACAGGAACTAACCTAATACCTGACTTTTGAGAGTTACTTGCCAAGTACTGTTTAACTGCATTACATGTATTATCTAATGTAATCCTCACAACAGCCTACGTGGTGTGTATTACCATCTCTATTTTTTACAAATGAAGAAATTGGGCCCCAGAGAGGTGAAGTAACTCACCCAAGATTCCATAGCTCTTAAGAAGGGGAGCTGGAATTTGACCCCAGATGTTTCAGCTCTGGGGTCTGTGCTATTAATGTTTCTGTCTACCACCTCCCACTGTGCCTCTCTACAGTCCATAATGTGAGGCTGCCAAGCCCCAACTTTGAATTCTCTTCCTGCCCCACATTATGGGGGTATGGGTGTGCATACATGTGAGGCAAACCTGAGCATGTCCCATATACTCAGCCACATTCTGCCTGCCATGTCAGAGCACCAGAATGACTGGATTCCTGTCCATGCCCCAGAGCCTCTTCCTCCATCCCCAGAAAGCTGAAAGTCCCCCAGCCCCACCAGGTGTCTCCCCCGCTGCACTTGTTCTAAATGACAAAGCAAGACACTGATCAGACATGACAAAATGTCCTCAGTAGTTCTATAGAGTGCTGAGATTGTGAACAAGTCCTTTTCTTCCTTCTTTTTTTTTACACCTTTCAATATATCACAAAGTATCTTCAACGAGCATATTAATCAGAAAAACAAATGTTTTAATTAAAAAAAAATTATAAACCTTGGGCACACAAACAAGACATGAATCGAAGATGTATCTTTACCAAGTGGAATTTAGAAGACACTTGATCTCTTTTATGGGGCTGGAGTCAATTATGCTCCCCCACCATGCTCTTTCAAAGATGTCTGATCTCAGAACTAAGGTGTTACCCTCTTCTTGTTAAGCCCTTCCCTGCACATTCTCAGGTTAATTAAAGAGGCCTCCATGGTCCTCTTTTCCACGCTACCACTTAAAGACCCACGGGTTGGAGCTTTCCATTGAATTAAGAATTTCTTTTCTATAAAAAGGACACAGATGACAGACACTTAAACCGAGCTCCCAATTTGCATATTTATTAGGTCTAAATTAATCATTTTATCCCCAAAATGCACGGGTTTCAATGTTTGCTCAGCGTAGTATGGGCTTTTAATTCCCACCCTGGTGATGCCACAGCTAGCAGTTGTGAGCAGTATGACAATGTGCCTGAAGTCTCTGTGGCATTTTACAGCTGTGCCTCGCTCCAGACCCACCTGGGCTGTAAAAGTAAACCAGCTTCTGTGCCCCTCACTGCCCTCTCTTAGATGCAGCTGCGCCAAGGGATGTGCAATTTTTTGGATCTGAGATCCCAAATCCAGCTGGGGCCTCAGTAGGATCAAATAAGCAGAAGATTAACAACACACATGGAAATCGGGAGAGGAGGCAGAATAATGACTTCGTTTGGTGGACAGTTCAGGGGACCAGCAGGATGTATTTAGGTTGTTTATTTGTTTTTACAAGACTCCAGTTGACACCAGGCTCTTGGGGCATGACCAATACCAACTCAGAAAGGGGAAAACAAAAAAGCCCAATTTCCTATGCAGTGAGTGTAGCTACTGACTGAGCAGCTCCATGTAGTTTATATTATTACTTCTGTGTTACATGGCAAAGATATGTCTGTGTTTGGCAGCTTTTGCAGTTTTACTGGAAAGCTCAAATTTAAATGTAAGTCGCTGATGCATACCAAACTCTACTGGCTTTGTCTTGGAGATTTATCGGAACCCACTGAAATGACTAGTTTCAGAATGAAAGATTCTTGGGCAGAAATAATGCATGTGAAAGTACCTTGCACAAAGCCTGGCACATTCCAGACATAATAGATGGTGGTTAAATTGAATAGTCAAATCTCAGCTGCAGAGCAGAGAAGAGGGGTCTCTGATAAAACAAAGCCTAAGGTGATTTTTAATACCCCTTGTAGGGATAGCGCAGGCAAAGAGGTATAGCCTTCAAGAGTACGATGCCCAAATTCCCTCTAACTTCAGGCTCTGCCAGCCACCTCAATGCAAATTTCCCTGAATAAATTCCACTAGGCTACATAGTCATTTGCATGTTAATATTAATGAGCTCTCATTGCCTGTGCCACCTCTCTATCCCAAAGTTTTCTACTCCTGCCCAAGGGCAAATTTTATTAAGGAGGAAGAGAATACAAGGGTATCAGCTTCCAAACTTGGTGGGGTGGGAATGGGGACATTGCCAATAAGAAAAAGCAAAATTGAAGAGCAGTGTATCTTCACTTACATGCAAGACTGGAGTGCTGCCAGTCAGGACCCCACAGGCATGAACTACTCTTGCTGAGCAAGAAGTCTGAGAAACACTAGAAGCCTCCCAGGTGATCGCAAGCCAGGACTAATGGATTTAGAGGCTAATTTCTTTTTATCAATTAGCATCCTTTTCAACTTCATTGATAGTACCCGAGTTTGCCACTTAGCAGTATCCTACTCTTAGGACGGGTTGATCTCAGCTCATCATTCTGAATGTTATCTATGCCTGCTCTGATGAAACAACAGAGCTTAAAGTTTGGCCCCAAAGTTGCCTCTATCCACTGATAAACCTTCACCTTGTCCTGAGTCGACCATAAGAGGTTCATTGTAAGCAAGATGCCTACCTGATGGCCTGGAAAAGAGTTAAGATGTCAAAAAATAATAATAAAACCAAAAAAGAGAAGAAAAGAAAAGAACTGGTACTCACAAACCCTCAAAAGCCTCCTTTGATCAAGATGTCTTCCCTTGTTGTGTTTCTGCCACATAACATAAGTCCATTTCATTCTTTCCATCATGTTAACAGCTTCCCGTCCTCTTGTCTCTGGTGTTTGCACAAGACTCTGGAGGGAATTAAATACAAGTAGTATGGAAGAGAAGAAAACATGGATACATTATTTATAATTTACTGTCGCCTGAAATTTCATCCAAGGTCTACTTGTCTTTTAGAGATATGAATATAAATGAGGAAACAAATATTCCCCACAGAGCAGCCAGGACTTGGTGAAATGATTGTCTGAGAGGCAGTTTCATTGTCTCTTTTAATACTATAAAAAGCAAACAAAGTTCTCGTTAAAGCTTGCCCTAAGAGACGGTGAGCACTATAAAATAGGTTGTCTTGACCTTGAGGTTAAGTGAAGACAATCATTTGCAGAGGTACCCAGAGATGGGTAATAAGAAGTTTTCTTCTATTACCTTTGCTCCAATTCTTGCCCCCCCCCACATCCAGGCTGAGCTGTTCTGGGGGCTTTTTAAGAAAACTTTGGAATCTAACACAAGATTCAGCTTTTGAGGTTGTGAAAATTAATGAAGATTGGCAAACACACACTCTGGAACAATAGATGGCAGATCATGGAAACTCACATACTTATCAGATAGACATTCTAGTTAGAAAGGAAAGCATCATGATCACTATCCACAGCTGTCTATCCTCAGATATGTCACAAATCCTTTTCACCAAAGTGAAGACGTGATGGGGCTTCTCTCTGCTCCACTGTTTAGAAACAGCTTGAGTTCTTGCTTTATTAAGACAAACAAATCCCTAAAAGGAGAAGTCTACCTTCTTTCTTTGGGACCCAGCTGTGGAGAAGGAAGTAGGGCACTAATTATCCCATTTGAACAAACCATTTCCATGCATGTCCAAAATTAATAGAAGGATAGGTGACAGATCAGAGGTTTCAATTAATCACACTGCACAGTTTATCACATAGCACCCATGTCAATCTCCAACAAGGTCCCAGTTTGTAATTACTCATTTATTTCCTTTTACCCTCTTCTCCTCTTCCACCTTCCATAGGCAAGCATTCTGATACATTAAATTTGTGTCCTTTTGTTGTAAGTATTTTTGGAAAATGTGTTATTGTAAAATTACTTTGAGTATAAATATTTTAAATATGTGTAAACGGTATTGGGTTACATAATTCATTCCCCATTCTCATAGTTTTTGCTCAGCACTGTTTTTCAGACCCACGCGTGTTATCATACATCTATATAGTCTTTTGCTTCCAACTGTTGCAAAATACTGCATGGTGGGCACCCATCTTATCTCTCCATTCTCCTGAAAATGGACATCAGATTGTCTCCAACCTTCCACCACCACAAATGGTGCTGCAGTAAATACTTTGTACATGTCCACTTATGAATCACTAAGGCAATGCCTTCCGGAATATATGCCCAGAAGAGGAATTGCTGGGTCATAGGGGATGTGTTTACATAGTTTAAATATGTACTGCTCTCCCACATGGCTGTACTAGTCTACACCCCCTCCAACAGTGCACAAAAGCTCCTATTTCGTAATCACATGTATCATTCCAAATGCCTTGACATGGCCCAGCTTTGTCATTTTTGATAATCTCATAGAGATAATTGATATCTCATTTTTTAGTTGAATGTCTTTAATAATTAGTTTGAGTTTAAACATCTCTTCATATGTTTATTAGTCTTTTGAGTGTTATTTTCCTCTAAATTGCCTGCTCATATAGTTTGTCAA
Organism: Colobus angolensis palliatus; assembly: GCF_000951035.1. Lineage (NCBI taxonomy): Eukaryota > Metazoa > Chordata > Mammalia > Primates > Cercopithecidae > Colobus > Colobus angolensis. The sequence goes on along the minus strand of NW_012119487.1, from coordinate 5,893,933 downwards.
TTTTCTTCCAGGTTCCTGTACTAAATATTAGCTATTATTATTTGAGCTTTTGAAACCTTTCTTAAGAAGTCTTTCTCTGCATTTCAGCCAAAAGGTTTTCTTCAATATGTTCTGCTATTAACTTTCTAGATTTATTTCTTTATATTTAGTCTATTTTATACTGGTATTAGTTGAGGATACAGTTTCATTTTTCTTTCTATAGTGAACCAGTTCTCCTAACATCATTTATTGAATAATCCATCTGTTCTGTATTGGTTTGCGGTGCTTCACTGTATATTAAGTTCCCATATGTACATGGATCTCTCTTTGACATCTGAACTCCCTATTCTACTCTCAGGTCTATTTTTCCATTCTTTTGCAAATACCACATTGTGTTTTTATAACTATAGCTTAATATATTAATAGATGGTAAAACAAGTTTCCTTAGTTTTCTTTTTCGAGATTGACTCACCTAATTGGTGACCTTTATTTTTCCAAAGGCATCATAGTTTAACAAGTTTAGTTTATCAAGTTTATCAAGTCTCCCCCTCAAAATTTTTAACTTGAATTTAGATTGAAATTACAATGAATTTATAAATTAATTTGGGGAGAACTGACATCTTTGTAATATTACAGTCATCCCTTCTCAAGGCCTATAATGCATTTTCATTTGTTCAAATCATCCTTATTTTTAATAGAGTTGTAAGTTTTTCCTTTATATTCATAACAAACATTCTATATGTCCTTGGCTAATTTCTGAATGTTTTATTTTTTATTGCTGATAATTTTTGTCTAATTTAAAAATATATATTTTCTAGTTGGTTATTACCAATGTAGAAAAATACCATTACTTTTTTATATCAATCCAGTATCTAGCAATCCTGCTGAACTCTCTTATTGATTCTAAGTATCTACTGTTTCTGTTAATATTTTTAGGTAAATGTTTTATGTCATCTACAAATAATGGCAATTTTATTTCTGTACTTCTAATTCTTATACCTCTTATTTTTCTTTTCTTATCACATTACCTAGGACCTCCTGAACTACGTTAAATAGTGACAGCAATATTAGGTACTTTGACTTTAGTTGCATTGTCAAAAGGAATGTAACTAAAGCATTATCATATTGCATAATCTTTGCTAAATCTTCCTTTTTAAACTTCCTTTTGATAAAAATTAAATTAAAAATAAAAAGCCTATTTAGGCCAGGCGCAGTGACTCACACCTATAATCCCAGCACTTTGGAAGCAGACAGATCACTTGAGGTCAGGTGGTTGAGAATAGCCTGGGCAACATAATGAAGCCTGTCTCTACTAAAGATAGATAAGTTAGCTGGGCATGGTGGTGCACACCTGTAATTCCAGCTACTCAGGAGGCTGAGACAAGAGAATCACTTGACCCTGGGAGGCGGAGGCTGCTGTGAGCCAAGATGGCATCACTGCACTCCAGCCTGAGCAACAGAGCAAGACCCTGTCTAAAATAAAATAAAATAAAATAAAATAAAATAAAATAAAATAAAATAAAATAAAATAAAACAAAACAACAAAAAATAAAACAAAAAACCTATTTAATTTTTTCTAAAACAAAGAAAATATATAATTGGTTAACCTTAAATAAACACAAATAGTGTTTGTTTAGATTTCAGTTTTAAAACATTTATCAAGGTATAGAGTTTTCTTCTAAGTTAAGAGTTTTTGTAATAAGCTTTGTTGTTAAACTTTATCAAATGGTTTTTATAATATCTGTTTAATTTAATATATGACTTTTATCGGTTAGTATACTAATGAAGTGAGTTATATTAATAGATTCTTTCTTGATAAATTAATTACAATTCTTAGAGAAATCTCACCTGAATATGATTTGTTAATGCACGGTTATATACGGTTAGCTACTATCCGTTTAGACTTTTCACATCTAGAAGTCATAAATGAAACTGGCCTATATATTTTTTTTCTTGTGTATACCTCTTTATTGGGTTTTGAAATCCATGTTCACTAATCTCACTTTAAAAAGAAACAAAAAAAAGCTAGACAGCTTTATCTTTCATTCTTTTCTCTTTTTTGTTTCTTCTTTGTTTTTTTTTTTTCTTTTGTGGAAGAACTTGTTCAGGACAGAACTCATCACTAAAACCACCTGGGCATGTTGTTGTTGCTTTGTTTGTGTCTTTCTGTTTCTTTGTTTTTGGAATGGGAAACATTTGACTACCACGTCTAAGTTTTTAAAATTAATTATCCATCCATGCTCTTTCTTTCTTCTTTTACCAGTTTTGACCCTTTATAAATTTTTGGAAATGTATTCATTTCATCTGAGTTCCAGAATTTAGTAGCATAAAATTCTTCAAAAGACTTTTCATTGTTTTTTTTTTTTTATCTCTACCGCATCTGTAGCTATTTTTCCTTTTTCATTTTTTTCATATTCTGTCTTTACTTCTCAGTCTTCCCAGTGATATATTTCTCTTATTAATATTTTCAAAGAACAAGACTTTAGATTTCAGATCCATAGTTATGTTTGTTTATCCCTCCTCCTTTCTTAAATGTGTCAATATGGCATCTTCGTGTAACAATCCAAGTACTTGAGCACCCTCTCAAATCCCTCTGGACTCTTTCCTCCCTACCTGCTTCACCTCCCCACAAACAAGCCCTGTCTAGGTTTTGGCTCTGGATTCTAATGGATAGGCTTTCTCTTTTCTCTCTGTTAATTATAGCCTTTTATTTAAGACAATATAAATAAAGTTTTTCCAAGTAGTTAATCATTCTTACTTTTCACATCTCTAGAACTTATCACTCTTATTTGTGTTCTCTAAATTTTCAATAATGGATTTTGTAAGGCAAACCTTCTCCAATTTCATATGCCCGAGGAACTTTTGTATTTTTTTCATACATTTAAATTGTAATTTGATCAGATATAAAATACTACCTAAAAATATTTGCTCCCATCATATTTAAAAATTTTTTCCATTGTCTTCTCAAATGCAGTGTTGCCATTGAGAAGTCAAATGTTAATCTGCTTCTTGTTCTTCTGTAGGTGGTCTACTTTTTCTTTGTAGAAGCTTTAAAAACAGTGTTTCTTTCTTTTTGCAACTCTTACACTTCATTATATGTCTTGAAGTTCATTTATCTTTTTATCTCCAGTTTCACAGTCTATACACTCTTTAAATCTGATCTATTTCATCTTTAATTCTAAGACATTTATCTTCATTATTTATTTAAGCACTTTCTTTTTATTTTTCTTTTTAGGACTTCTATTAGCTAGATGTTGAAATACATAGTCTATCCTCCAAATGCCTTAGCTTTTTTAACGTTTTCTCTTTATTCTTACTTTTTATGTTCTCAAAGAGTTCCTTAATCAGAACTTCCCATTCACTTGCTTATTTTTTAGCTTATTCAAATCCCTTATTCACCCTATCTGCTGTATTCTTACTTTAAACTGTTAATATATTAATTTTTATTTATTCGATTTTTTAAAAATCCTGTTTCATATTGTTAATTTACTTACTTACCTCCTTAAATAAAGTTATTGTGCTTAATTTAAATTCTGTTCTAATAATTCTGTACCAGATGATCAATCTCATAATGGTTGTGGTCTTTCTTTCACAGTAGTCTTACTCTTCAGTGAATGGATATTCTGTGAGCTCATGTTCCTTTGGGGTTATCAGCTCCTCCACCTGGTAGTGCAGGTATTAGAAAAAGGCCACAGACATGTGAAGGGTAGGCAGTGATTACTCCATGGCAATATGAAAGACAAACAAAACAGACTTTTTCAAAACTTTCTTCCAAGCCTTCCTCTCCCTTTATTTGGTGGTGTTTGGTTTTGTGGGGTTTTGTTTTGGTTTGGTTTGGTTTGGTTTCTTTGTTTTTTGTGTTTTTTTGTTTGTTTTTTGTTTTTTGACAGAGTCTCACTCTGTCACCAGGGCTGGAGTGCAGTGGCATGATCTTGGCTTACTGCAACCTCTGTCTCCAGGGTTCAAGAGATTCTCCTGCCTCAGCCTCCTGAATAGCTGGGATCACAGGCACCTGTCACTATGCCCAGCTAATTTTTTGTATTTTTAGTAGAGACAGGGTTTCACCATGTTGGCCAGGCTGGTCTTGTTTGTTTGGTTTGTTTGTTTTGTTTTGTTTCTTTTGTTTGTTTTTATCAAACTAATGCTGCTGCGATGAATGAGTTGTGCAATGTTCCCTCTTGTTCTATTTCCTGGAAAAGAGTGTATAAAATTGATGATATTTATTCTTTAAATTCTTGGTAGAATTCAGAGTGAAGCTACCTAGGCCTGGAAATTCTTTTTCTAGAGATTTTACGCACAAATTCTATTTTTAAAAATAATTTCATACTATTCAGGTTATCTTTTCATTTTATCTTCCACAACTTTGGGGATGTGGTGATTTTCAAGAAATTAGTCCACGTCATCTAAGTTACTGAATTGATTTCCATAGAATTGTTTGTACTATTCAATAGGACAGGGACATGTGATCCCCTACAGGGAGGCAGTGAAGTTTGCCAAGCAATAATACAACCTACTATTGAGGCAGGAGAATAGGGTCTAGAGGCAGGGAGTGTAAGACCAATTCGTGCTGATTTCTCAAAGCTGGATCAAAAGGAAAACACCTGAGTATGAAGGCAGGTACCCTAAGGTCAATTAACATCAACTTCCTAAAATTAAACCAAAATAAAAAACCCCATCTCCCCACGCCTAGTAACAAAGGTTCAAAGCCTGCTCTCCCTCCAACCCTCCCCCATCCACCACATCTCAGATGGAAAGGGAAAGTGTCCTAGACTGGCCACCCTAAGCACCAGTCATCCCTTCATCTGCTTTCAATTCACCCCAGCCTTTAGCCACAGACCAAAACCTTCATTCAGATAAGGGGTAGCTGATAGAGATCTCAAAAGGAGTACTTAACACCCAGGAAATTTTGTAACCAAGCCCTTGAGCTGCTTGCCCAGGTGCACTCTCACCTTGTGGAGTGCTTTCTTGCTTTAATAAATCCCTGCCTTCTCTGCTTCATTCCGTGTTTCATTCCTGTGTTACTTTGTTTGTGTGTCTTGCCCAATTCTTTGTTCAAAAACACCAAAAACCTGGACATCTGGCACTCGAGGCCTGCCTTCCAGTAACACCACAGGTCGAAGGTGACATCGTGAATGTTACAGCAGGACCTTACATATTACTATATACAGAAGCTGCTCTGGCCTATTTTAAACTGTGTTGTTCCAAATGTTTTCAGAAAATCTAATTTTAATTTTCCTTTTCGTAACCATAGGGGAGGGATAGGATATAGTGCTCACATGGCATCATACATTTAACAAACACTGATTGAGCACCTACTTTAGGTTAGACTCTGTTCTAAGTGCTCAGTGATGAACAAGGTAAGAGCCAGATGATTAGACTCTCATGGAACTTACATTCAAGGGGATGAGGCAATGGGAATTGACCAAAAACTGAGTAAATAAATAAACAGAGTAATGGAATAGGGACAGTGTAAAGAACTGACTTCTAGGACAGCACCTACAGTAGGAAGTCTTTCCTGATTATCACTTGCCACTTCCTCCACCAATCCCAGACCCTGGTCTCAACTACGGTGGTCAGGACAGGTGTCTCTTTAACTGAGACATGTGAGGCAAGACTTGAATAATGAGAGTGAATCCACAAAGAAGAGCATTCCAGGCCTAGGGAGGAGTAATTACTACAGCCTGAGGGAGGAGTAAGTTTGGTCTTTTCCATCTGTTAAAAGAAAGCCAATGAGGCTGAAGAAGAGTGAAAGCAGGAAGGAGTGCAGGACAAAGATGGAGTGTACAGAGCTTTGTAGGCCATGGTAGGGATTATGGATTTTATTCTAATTGCAATAAAGAAGGGTTTTTGGCAAGTAAGACATAAGATGAAATCAGATCACATTCACATTATAAAAAGGTCACTCTGGCTAAAGTGTGGAGAATGAATGCAGGTGTGACCAGAATGGTATCAGGGAAATCAGTAGGAAGTGTCATCAGGACCCAGCCCTCCCTTGCCATGTTGAATCAAGAGCCACAGAGAGGGGCCGGGCTGGCAACTGCCAGTCTGTGACCAACCTAATCTGCCATGAAATTGGATCTTCTGATATAAGTGGATCCACAGAATAATAAGACAAATGATGTCAGAACATTCCTGTAGTACTAGGATGCTTTTAGCTGACTTGTGAAGTGAAGATTTGGATGTCTGTTGCACTTGCCCTTGGGCAGAAGGCAGGTGGTCTGCAGAACCTGAAGACCTTCTTCCAGAGCTCTGTTTAGGGTGAACACATCAAAGCTGCCTTGTTCAGTTAATTCTCCACTTACTCTATTACTTCCTTAAAGGCTATTGTCACTCTCCTCCTGGGTTCCCACTACTATATCCTGAATGGGGTCCTGCCTCCAGGCTCACCCCCATCTAATTCATTCTCCACACTGCAGTGAGAATGTTCCTTCTAACAAGTTGAGCTTAAAGTCCACCAAAAGACTCTTCCTCCAATTGCCTCCATAAATGACATGATCCTATCCCTGCTTACCTCCCCAGGACTCTCTCTCTTCCATCCCACCCAGTTCTTGCTCTGTCTACTGCTAAACCTTCAACTTCCCAAAGGGGCCATACTTTTGCACAGGCCTGGAACACCCTTCTCCACCAATTTGTGGCCAGCATCTAGGTCAGTTCCTAAGGTCACTTTCTGATTAGCAGTTGTCACCCCCTGTCCTATCCCAGGCCCCCACTGCTCACCCCGTCCTTGCCAGCCAGGCATCATTGCACACCCACATCCAAGTTTTGGCAGCCTGCAATGTTTATCTCTTTCCCAGAGCATTTAGAACTCAAGGTTATATTTGTTTCTCCCACCACAGCATGAACAGCCTGAAAGGTTGTGACTGTGTCTTTTCCTTCTTTACATTCCCATCTTTTAGCCCAGTATTTAGAACCCCAACAGACACTCTGTTATATATTTGTTGAATTGGTAAGAGTGTAAACATACCAATGTAAATATACTGGGAGACGCTGTGAGGAGGCCAAGTGGCTCACCCCATGTGGGCTGAGCAGGTAACCTTGCCCTGTCGGCAGACTCAGGCTGCCCCTGACAGTCTAGTCAGCTACTCTGCAGATGTGGGCCATTGATTCTAACAAGGGAGAGTCAACCACAAACAAGCTTCTGGGAAAAACAAATCTAAGTGCTGATAGCCAGAGGTGGCTGCCTGCACTTCTATGGAGCAACACTGTGTTCTGCGCTTACAGAGAAACCTGCTGAGGCTGTTTTCAGAGACAAACGCTGACATTGTGGCTTCAGACCTGATGCTGAGGTCAGAAAAGTGGACAGACACTTGCCAGGGCCATTAAAGCTGATCATTTTAAAGGAACACCCAAGAATCCAAAACAAGTAAGGGGCAGGGCCAGGACAGAGGAAGTCTGTCCCAGCAGCGGCGGTCCCCGAACTGCACTGCGTGTCATGTAGCTTGCTCCACTCCACTCAGCATTCAGCCTCCACTGCCCAGAACAAACCAGTTTCTGAGCAGTTCTTCCGGTGAACACCATGGTCCTGTTCATCTCACAATTACATCTAGAAACACTTAACCATGAGACGTTTCAGTGTACCAAGCACTTCTTGTGGCTTTTCTCTTAACTTAGTAATCACCGCAGCCTGTGCTAAAAAAAATAAAAATTAAAAGTTTCTTCATCAGTCTAGGCTCCAATTATTGCACCACAAGGAAGAAAAACCTTCCAGTTTTGCTCTTGGTCTTAAGATTTTTGCTTTGGGAAAAATTACTGAGCTGATGTATGTTGGGGTTAGAGGCGAGTTTCTGATAATATTAAACGATGTGACATCCAGAGAGCTAGGAATGCCTGAAATTTGCCCTGACAGTCTCCTAAAATCTATGAAGCCCCAGTACATTCACACTGAATACAGCTGAGCAGGAACCAGTGTGCTCTTTATTATTAGCTAAGCCAAAGTCCAATGACCCCCAAAGCAGAACAAAACAATAAAAACTAGAACACAAAGCTTAGACTCAAGGCTAAATACAATCTCTTATCCCCTCTCCTTCCTATCACACTCAATCTAATTCTTGGAACCAGCCCACTCAAGACATACCTACTGGGAAAGGGAAAGAGGAGGAAAGGGGGCGAGTGCGGGAGAGAGAGACAGAGATTCAATCTATAGTATTTATCCACCCAGCCACAGGGATCTGGGCAGAGAACACAGACCACAGGGCTCCTCTGAGGCACTGCTCAGTTTGCCAGTTCCACCTCTTGGCCTCTAGAGAAGAGGAAAATGTGCCAGACAAAGAGTGGGTTCAAATCCAGCTGGTCTTCAGACTTGTCTGAGAAGCTTCAGTAAAACACCGATTCCCTGCGCCACCCCCTGATATTCTGATTCAGTGAATCTGCTATGGAAACCAGGAATCTGAATTTTAATAAGGTCCCAGTCTGAGAACTATTACTGAACCTCTGCCTTCTCTTGTCTGCAAAAAAGGAATAATATTTCGGATGAGGATTAGAGTTGCAGGCTGGAGCGGGTTGAAAAGGAATGGTTTTGCTGTAAATGTGATGTCTTCTCCAAGTTCCAAAGATGCGAAAATCCCAGGTTGCTGCTCTTGATAGTTAGTCTGTGTGAGCAAAATGCTTCTTGTCTTTACATTAATGCCACAGACTAAATCACAGCAAATGGAATCTATAAACAACCAAATGGCCTTGCAATTTGTCAAAGGGAAGGCAAGCGCACCCAGCAACCATGCATCATTGCCTCATGCACATCTGGGGAGCCTCACCTCCCAACCAACAAGATCACTGCCGGGCTGGAAGGAAGAAAGCGTGGTCCTTCCTCTCCCAGGGTATAATCTGGGATCTTATCCCATCCAGTGTTTTGGTACCCCTTAGAAAACACTTTTTTCTTCAGATAATTTTATTCTTATTTTCTAACTTTAAAAAATGAACCACTCTTTTATGCTAGCCATTCAGGTATTCAAAACTCCCCTTCTCCAAGTCATCTCAGTTTACTGTATTTGTAAGTCTAGCTTTAAAGCAACTAATATGTTTGAGCCTTTAAAAAGTATCTCTAATATAAATATTAAATCAACCTACATCATCAATATGAAGACGCCTGCATGAGATCATTTCTTTCCCCATTCTGATGTTTGGATTTATATGTGTATTTGTATGAGACTGTCATTTTGAGATTTGTGGGGAGATGTTTTGTTGGGGATACATTGATATTGGAAAGAAATTTGGGGTTCTGGCTCCTTCAAGAAGCTGAGTTTATTGAATGAAGAAACCTTTCTTCAGGAAAAAGGGCTATTAGTGCATACCTTAGGAGTAAGCTAAAGACCAAGGGCATTAATTGCTGATCTTCTAAAATGAGAAACTCAGTGAAAGGAAAGAGGAGAAAGAAAGGCAGACAGGCTGGATGTTCCAGAGGCCAGGTCAAGAATGACCAGGAAGCCAGGAGATAATAGCAGTGCTCCCAAAGCAGCAGGGAGAGGGGACAGAGACAGCTCACACCTGTCTCCTGAAATGTAACTGTAGCCTCTAGGGGTAGGTGGCATCGGGAACTGTGAAGAGTTCTAGGACATGCTGCAGATGACAGTTAGCTTTTCTGCAGCTATTAAAGAAATCAGTTTGAGAGGGTATGGATATTTGATCTGAACATAGAAATTTTTGAGATCTTTAATCTTTGGGGTCTTTTTGCTTGTAAGATAAATGCAGGTATTAATTAATCCTTTGCTGTATGCACAGATTTCTATCTTCAGTAAATTCTATCATACACTATATTTCCTGCTTTAGTAGGGTGCAAAGAGCACTTAACCCATCTGAAAATGTGAGTTCCAGCAATCTGAGTCATGTAATCTTTCTAAGTGCAGTTTCCTTCTCTGTAAAATAAGTGTATCTATACCAATCTGCGTTCCTCTCAATGTTTCTTGCAAGAATTAAATGGAAATAAAAACACTTGGTAAAGGACAGGTTTTATAGAAATATATTGTCATTCCCTGGTATAACCATGCCTGCAGTAGGCAATGCCTTTGTTCTAAACTATGTTAGGTGGGTGCGCCCTCGACAGGGGCAGGGTGGGGAGGGCGGTGGCAGCAAGTTGAAGGGCAGTCCTGGTGCGGGGGCGGGGAACAGTTAACACATCTCCAGGGGGGCCTTCCATAAACCGACTCCAACCACCTCTTCCTGACATAGGAGGCTTCACTGGTGATCTATAATGGGGTCTGAGATGATCAGGGCTTTCAGTGAGGTTGCTATGTTGCCATCCGTGGGTGGCGTTGTGCTGTCACTTACTCTGACTCATCTGCGGGCCCTATGTCTCACCTGTAGTGCACCGGTTCTGCCACTAGGGGACACTGCAGTGACTGACACTTGCTGTCCCTCCCCAGCCTCTCTTCTTGACTGCAACAGTTCAAGGATGCAGAACTGGATCAATCGCAGCATGCTCTTCGTTAACCCAGAAGATCATTCTATTTACAGACCACCCAAACCACCCTTTCCCACACAGCAAGCTCTGCCTTTAGCTTGCTCTAGCAGCTCCTGCAGTCCAGAAAAGCTCCTCCCGTGGGCTTTCTGCTGCTTCGCTTTCCTGGTCAGCATTAAAATTTGCCCTGAAGCTAAGCTCTTCAAGACACAGGATTTAAACTCCTCTTTCAGCTAATTAGATATTGTTCTACAAATTGGGCTGTTCTCTCTGAAAGAGATGAGCTGCAATTTACTTCCCCTGCCCTCTCCTTAAACTTAAACTGAACTGTAAAGCATGGCCACTTGATTGTTTAGTCTAGTCAGGAGATTATTTTGTACAAGGAATAGATAATTCATCTTCTTGCTAATGCCGAGCTTGTTTGGGCATTCCTTAATGGCCACTGTAAAGATGATAGAAAGCTTTGCTCAGATGCCTCTCATCCTTTTGAAAGGCGGAGCCTGCAGTGATTTATTTTGGCCCATGCATCTGTAATCATTGCCTGAGTAACCAATCACTAGCTGCATTAACACATCTTTGCCCTTCAAGGGGGAGATTTTTATTATCCTCATTTTACTGATAAGAAAACTGATGCCCAATTGATTTACTTAAAGTCCAATAAATAGGTAACTGGTGGAGCTAGACCATAAACTCAGCCCTTTAGTCCTCAGATCCCATGAAACTGTATGTTGTCTGATAAGTCTAACAACAGTTGAGGAAGGGAAATCCAAGAGGATGCCAAGTCCCCACATTCACACCTTGAGCTCCGCTGAGGATTTCTTGCAGCTGTTGATGATGTACCAGGAGGCCTGCTAAGACCTTCTATGATCCAAGGAGCTCTTATGCAAAGTGAGAGAAAGAATCCTTTCTGGACATTGTCTATTTTCCTTGCAGGCGGCCGGGTGTTCCCTCATCCTCAAGACTGTGCCCAGCATTTGATGAATGGAGACACTTTGAGTGGGGTTTACCCCATCTTCCTCAATGGGGAGCTGAGCCAGAAGTTACAAGTATACTGTGATATGACCACCGACGGGGGCGGCTGGATTGTAAGTACAGGCGGCTGCTCTCCTTGCACGGAAGCATCCTCAGTGTTCTAGCCTACCTAGCTCAGCACCTGCCAAGCCAACTTCACCATCCTTCTGGCCATTCTGTTATCACGCCCCACATGTCCACCTTGGGGCTCCTCATTGCCCTCAAGGCCCTCGTTCAGCAGTTCAATCATATGTCTGGCCAGGCAGGGAAAGGAATAACTATATCCGTCCTTACAGAAGGAGGAGGAAGAAAGGACAGTTAAGCAGGACGGTGCTGGGGAAAGGCAGTAGCAGCTCTGTTGGGCCCAAGGATCTTGCCTGCTGAGAAATGCATCTATAATAAAGCAGTGGAGGTACTGGGCAGAGTGGCTCATTCCTGTAATCCCAGCACTTTGGGAAGCTGAGGAGGGTGGATGACTTGAGGCCAGGAGTTCGAGACCAGCCTGGCCAACATGGCAAAACCCTGCATCTCTACTAAAAATACAAAAATTAGCCAGGCATAGGGGCGCATGCCTGTAGTCCCAGCTACTCGGGAGGTTGAGACAGGGGAATCACTTGAACCCGGGAGGTAGAGGTTGTAGTGAGACAAGACCATGCCACTGTATTGTAGCCTGGGTGACAGAGTGAGTAAGACTCAAAAAGCATAACAAAAACAAACAAAAAGGCAGTGGAAGAAAAGTATTTCTGTATGAGGAGGTGATTACTGACACAGAGAGATGATCAGAAGCCTCCAATTGAGGATTGCGTATGGAAAAGCAGACGAGGGCCCAAACATGGATAGCTGACTCCCCTTCCCCGTTCTTCCCGGGATCTCCCTAGTTCTTCCCCAGAGCCGTCACAACCTTCAGGGAGCACCAGTGGTCAGGAAAAGAGAGACACTGTTTCCTGTCACCACCCTCCTCCGATGCCTGATAGGGCAATACAGAGTGAGGGAAAATAAGGGCAGCCTCCTTAATGCAAGCCTGTCGGGGCAGCCAGGAGTTCCCACCGCCTGGCCCTAAAGCAGTCCAATATTAGCCAAATCGCTTTAGGATGGAAAACCAGCCCCTCCACCCTTCTTCGGATTCCCTCTCTCACTCTGCTAACAGTGCTGGATGTTTCCTGGTGCAAAACGGGTAGGTTGTGAATGGTGATGTGCTCATAACAGCTACTCTTGGGAGACAGTTTCTTTTATGTTTCTGACATATTTGTGCCTCCTTCTTAAAGCATAATTGGAAATTGAAGCCAAGGTTGATATATTGGAGGTAAAATAAAATAAGCACTTAAACAGCTCAGAAAGTGAATGATATGCAATATTGCTTTGCCTGCAATAGGACGATGACAGTTACTAGCTGATTTGAAGTAGGTCCTATTCTTTTGGTGAGAAATGCTTTCTACTGCACTCTGTAGTGCAAAAGATTCATTTGAGAGCCAAGTCTATTTCCCCTGATATTTAGGGCTTGATATGTATCCTAAGTCCTTTCTACATTGCAGGGGTGCAAATTAGTGTCAACATCACACTGGAGCCTATTCGTCAGGGGCCTCTACACTTCAAGAGAAGTGTTCTGAGCATCTCCTACAAAAATTGCTGTGTAAATACTGAGCTCTGCTCTGAAATGTTCCTTCTTTGGACATCTTTGTCATTGCAGATACAAAACCCAGTTATATCAATTTTACTTATCACAGTTTATTTTCCCTAGCATCTCCTTGGGTTTTTTTTTTTTCTTTCTTTCCTTCATAGGTATTTCAGAGGCGGCAGAATGGCCAAACTGATTTTTTCCGGAAATGGGCTGATTACCGTGTTGGCTTCGGGAATCTGGAGGATGAGTTCTGGCTGGGTAAAGCCTCCTTATTGCTTTCCCTTGATGTGCTTCTCTGGCTTTTTGTCCATCTCTCTCCTTTTTGTGTCCATCTGAGATTATCAGAAACCCTGTGTTTGTTGAGAAACTGACAGCTCCTGAATTGCTTTCAGAACCTCTTGCTCTGTTTAGCTTCACTATTGATCTGTTTTTATCTTACTGTGGTGTTTTCCTCTTTTCTCTGTCTCTTCCCATCCTCATTAATAGTCTCTTGTTCTGATGGGTTTTGACATGAGGCTACTACAAAGGGAATGAGCTGCCTGGTGGGGGAGGGGCACGGGGAGCAACAGGCTGCCTGGCCATTTCCCAGAAGCAAGGCAACCAGCCAGCCAGCCTGCAGGTCAGGGGAGAAATGAGGCCAGCCACTCCGCTTAGTTCCTTGGGGAATATTATTACCTGACCTGGGAAGGAAAAGGGGAAAAAATGAAAGTGGCATTAGAGGTGACTGACAATTTCCTAGAGGTCTGACACTGGCAGGAAATATAGATCAAGAACCAAACTGGCGTGAGATGGTAAACACACATCCAAGCCAGGCAGATGGTGGTGGTGTCAAGTTCTGGAAGGTGGCCCATTTATTATGACCTGTGTCCCCCTCTTAGTTAGATTTTCATAGTGATGGAAAAAGGGAGGTAGAGGAAAAGATTAATTATCAAGTTCCATATTTGTGGTCTCCTCTCTGTCTTCCCTGCCACTATCTCCTCTCACCATCTTCTCCTGGATGCCTAGATAACAAGCTTCTTAATGGCCTCTCTGCTTCTAGGACTACCCCATTGTCCACATGGCTATAATCACCCAACAGGTTCTTCTTGCCTTTTGCACAGATAAACCCAATTCTCTGAGACAGCATTATTGCAGTAAAGAAAGAGTTTAATTAACACAAGGACACCAAGTGGAAGGACTGGAGTTATTACACAAATCAATCTCTCCAAAAACTCAGAAGCTAGGGTTTTTATGGATAATTTGGTGGGCAGGGGGCTAGGGAATGGGTACTGCCAACTGGTTGGGGATGAAATCATAGGATTGTGGAAAATGTTCCCCGTGCACTGAGTCTGCATTTAGTTGGGGGAGGCAGGCCCAGTTGAGTCATGTGTCACTGGTCCAGGTGGGGTCACTTGGTTACCTGAATGCAAAAGTCTGAAAAACATCTCAAAAGACCAGTCTGCAATAGTGCTGTTATCTATAGGAGCAACTAGAAAAGTCACAAATCTCTGGCCACATGACCCTGAGCAGTAAGGGATTATAGAAACTATGCCTACAGTTTAGCAGAACTCAGGTCCCTCCCGTAATCCTAATCTCTTGGCCTTTCATTAGTCTTACAAAGGTAGTTTCAGTCCCTGAAAAAGGAGGGGAGCAGTTTTAGGGAGGGACTATTATCATCCTTGCTTTAAAATTCAACTATAAACTGAATTCCTCCTATGGTTAGCTTGGCCTATGCCCAGAAATGAATGAGGAGGGCAGCCAGCCAGTGAGGCCAGAACCAAGAAGGAGTCAGCCATGCTAGACTTCTCTCACTGTCATGATCTTTGCAAAGGTGGGTTCATGACCACTAGAATGGTCTTCCTCACACCCCAAATATGAGTGACAGCTAATCCCCTTTGTAAAACTTTTCAATGACTCCACGTTACCACCAGGAGAAGGCCCAATGCCTTAGCCAAAGTACAGGCCCTCTCTCACCTGCCTCTGAAGCCTCCTCTACACCCTAAGTACCTCACCTGCTCTTCCCCTCACTCTTCTCCAACACCAAACTCCACATATGCACAACTACCGATGCTTCCTCTGCCGGGAGCACTCCTAGCCAACAGTCCTCCTTTCCCCACATGCCTTGTGTGGTGAGTGCCATCTGTGTATATCCAGAGACACAGCTAAGCACCTTCTCCTCCACAGAGCCGGTCCTCACCAGTTTTCTCCCCCACTGCCTGTGGGAGAAGTGACCACTCCTTCTTGTCTGACACAGATCATAGTGTCCATTTTACTTCCCACCTGTCTCTGCTATGTGCGCTTCATTGAGGGCTGGGACCACCTCTTATTTATCTTCTAACCCCATCACCTATATACCTATGACAGTGCCTGGGAGATAGTAGGTACCTAAAATGTAGATAATCAATAAATCAATCAATGATCAGAATTAATTGAATGCATTTTAAATCCACAGATTTGTGTTTGCTGATACAGACAATAAAAATATAAGGTAAATGCCACACAAAAACATTGACATAAAAGTCAAACAAATTGAAAAATATTCTTACCCTCAAAGCATCACCAAGCAACTTAGGAGACAAGTGTAATACCCATGAATCAATACATCCATAAGCAGACAGGACAGGACTCACATTTCCCAAAGCTGAGCAGCTGTATACCACTTTCACAATTTGTGTCATATTTTCTGAAATACATAAACTATCATGCACTTAAAATTTCTATAGATTACTCTTTAATTAAATATATTTTTCAAAGAAATGTTATAGCATTGCCAAAAATAGAAAGCTAGTTATCATGTGTCATAAATAAAAAAGCCTCAAAAATAAATGCAATTAAAAGAAAACTATATTAATAGTATTAAGTGACAGTTAAATACAGGGACTGCAAGCCTGTTGTTGCTGGCAGTGGTGATGGTGTTAAAAATGGAGATTAGTGGGGGCGGAGCAAGATGGCCGAATAGGAACAGCTCCAGTCTCCAACTCCCAGCGTGAAGGACACAGAAGACCGGTGATTTCTGCATTTTGAACTGAGGTACTGGGGTCATCTCACTAGTGAGTGCCGGACAATCGGTGCTGGTCAGCTGTTACA